>NC_143052.1:168422500-168730833 GCF_052426305.1 Pelodiscus sinensis | reverse complement strand
GCATCCAGTATTGGCCACTATTGGAAGACAGGACATTAGCTTAGATAAAACACTGATCTGACCCACGATGAGTATTCTTATTATCAACAATGTACTATTTGTTTGTTCCCCAGGCATTTCTAGGCAATAAGAACAGAGCAGATAAATGTCTCAATTAACCCATATGCAAGAGATTCAGAAATATGTAAATTCCTTTGTTGCTGGATTGAATACCATGAAGAGTACATAATGTACATAACACTACAGAATCATTCTCAGGCAAAGAAAACAAATCTAGCATCTGAATTTTCCCCCCTGAGGGTTTTCCTTTTTTCTACTCATTAGATTAGTGGGAAAAGCAGTTTATTAACAGTGCCTACATTGATATATCTTCACATTTGGAGATCTGATTTTTTTTTTAAATTAAAAACATCTCTAAGGACCTCTGAAGGAAGTCACAAATCCTACATTGAGCTTAATGGGAACTGCTGGGCACACAGTACTTTTAAAGAAAAAAAGTAAGACCACTTATTGTCATGTATTTAGATAAAGCCACGTGGCCTGATTTTGAGCACTCTGGAAAATATTTATCAGTATGGTTGGCAGATTGGTATCAGCCACAAATCTAAAGACCTTCCACCTGCTCTATATTCTAGAGCTTAGATCAGTGGTTCTCAAACTGCAGTCTGTGAACCACAAGTGGTCCGCGGCTGCCTTCCAAGGAGTCTGCAGCTCAAGCTCAGCCCCACCCTTCTCCACAGCAAGAAGCCCCCAGTGAGGTTGGAGTGCCAATACTGGCTTCCCTCTGAAGGGGGGAAGCCCCAAGCCTCACTGCCAGATTCGGCTTGTGGAGTATATACAGAGCCAGAAGTGGCTCCGCATACTGCCCTTCCTCCTTCCCCAGCTGGTGGAACAGCAGCGCAGTCTCTGCCTGGAGACTACCCTCTGCTACTATTGGCTGGAGTTGTGGCCAATGGGAGCAGTGGGAGGCCCTGCCTGGGACACGATGTCTGGAAGTGGTATGGGGTGTGAAAGCAAGTAAATGCCTCCTGCCCTGTCGTGCCCAGACTCCCCCTCTCCCTCAAGGCTGCTCCTGCACCACCCCCTAGTCAGACTCCCTTCCTGCCCAGCCTGCTCCTGTATCCTCCCTCCTAGCCAGGCACCCTACTCCCAGCCTGCTCCTGCACCCCAATTACCATCCAAACCTTGCACCCTCACCCCTCTTGTACCCCACCTCCTGCCCAGATCCTGCACCCCATCCCTATCCCATTCACTGGCAGCCCTGTCCCACACCCAGAACCTCTCATTTTTGTCCCCAACCCAGAGCCTGGGAGGTCCACAAAACACACTAACCCCTAAACCCCAGCAGCGTATACCCTGTCCATAGGAAGCTCTGAACCTCAGTCCTCCCTCTCTGAGGCATCTCATTGGGTGCCACTACAGTGAGGGTTAGGGGGTTTTGGAGGGGTTTTTTGCTTCTCACTTGTGTGGTCCTTAACTGCTTTTTCTGTGGGTCAATAGCAACGCCCATTCAGAAAATGTTCCTCACCCCTTCCATAAATAAAGAAAACATTGAAATATTTTGTGTTGGACAAATTAATATTTTACTTTATTTAAAATGAAGTTTGATAAACTAACCTGAGAAAGTTAAAATGTGTAATCTGTTTAATAATTTAATATTTCCTTTTTTACTGGTTAAATTAAACATGCTCCCTAGCTGCAGCTCCCTAGCTAAGTCCCAGCCTGGGAGCAACAGCCAGACATCTGCCCCAGGGATTGAGCAGTAGGGTTAAAGCAGGCCCACTCCTACCCTGGCACTGCACCACTCCTGAAAGCAGATGGCATGTACAACAGTGGCTCCATGTACTGCCCCATATATACTGGCTCCAACCCCATAGCTTCCACTGACCACAGTTCTCTGTTATTGATCACAGGGAGCTGCAGGAGTGGTGCCGCACTAGCAAAATGAATCGGGTGTAGTTATGTAATTAATGGCAAGTTTCAGTTAGCAACTGGTGGTTCACAGAAAGGTTTGCATAGAGTCAGGTGGGCCAGGACCAAACGGTTTAAGAACCATTGGCTTTGATCATCTCATTTTAAAGTTTTTTTCCTAACCTGTTTAATAATGTGCAATTTTTATGAATCTTTTAAATTTCTTTCTTCAGCACAGTTTGGAAATAGACTGGCTTTGTCCTGATTTAAAAAAAAGGATGATTCCCTACATATCAGATCAAATGCTTCAATAATCAGAGTCTCTGACGTAATCTGAGAAGTGCAGCACTTTAGGCCTTTTGACAGTAGCTAAAAATAGCAGAAATTTTGAAAATCTAAATTCCTTGAATCAGAATCCTTTTAAGTCAAATTGAGATATCTAGCACTGAAACAATTGGGAAGTTATTGTATTCATGAAGATCACTTCTATATCATTACAAGAAGCTCTCTGTTATGTCAAGACAAGATAATCAGTACAGAGGAAGAAATGAATTCTTTGGCTAAAACATGATAGGCATGTCATTTGAACTACCGCAGGGATTTCAAGGGCCTTTTTACCTAAAGAAAAAAGTCAAGATTCCCTCCTACATACTGAACATTCCAAGCCCACAGCATCTCCCTAAACAGTGAGCAGGTACTAGACCCACTAAATCATATTCTAGAAGATCGACCGCTTCAGCGTCAATCTTCAGGGAAGTAAAGACATAGCTGGAGCCTCCAGTGAGGGTTAGCTGATCTTACCACATCACACTGGATGCGACTTTTCCACATCCCTGAGCATGATAGCTGGATTGCCTTGAGTTTCAGGTGTAGCCCATGCCTTAGATTCTTGATCAGTCTTTGTTTTAAATGCCTTTAGCATTGGAGCTTGGGTTTCTCCTCAAAATAGTATTTCAGCTTCACTGGTCCCATCTCCCTCTACTGCTATTTCAGCTGATACTCGTGCAGTAAACAAAAAAGTGATCTATTTGATGGATCAATTTTTTAAAAATTCTCCCAGTTCACTGTTCTCTTTGCCTTTCCATTCACACTTTCTTTCCTCCCTTTCATTAAACACTGTGCTTAAGGACAAATGATTGTCATAGCTGCTAATACCAGAAATGAAATTGGGCCACAATCTCTCTTTTTACTAACAAGGGAGAACCGCTAATGGTTCTATTAGAAAATGCACCTGCCCCAAACTGTAGATTTTTTTTTAAATTTTAGCCTTATCCAAATCTCTTGAATCTACGGAACTGAGCTAGAAGCATCTAAACTCTTTTTAGCTTTCTAGTATCCATTCTGCTTCCAGCAAAGTCACTAATAATAAAATGCTGGCACATCAATTTACTGTCCCAGCAAGAGTCAAGGTGGAAAAAGAGCTCCTAAAACAAAAGGAGGGGTAGTGGAAACTTCACCAGACCTCAAGAAGGATGAATCCACACTTTATTTGTACTTTATTCTAATATTCTTTTCTGCCTTTATTTTTATCATCTTTCACATGAGGCCTCTAGTCCGATTGAACTTTGGTTGGTGCAAGACCTAAGATGGCCTTTAGTTCACTTCTGAAGACCTCAACCAGGTTTACATGTAGTTGTGGTGGTACTGTGAAGTCTTCCAGGGGGGATACATCAGTTCATCTAGATATTTATCTAGTTTTCCAACAACTACATAAAATGCATTAGTGAAGACAGTACAAAATAAAATTTTACTGGCAATAGCTTATTTATACTGCTCTCTATAACATTCACTGAAATGCCAGTGCAATATTTCAATTTCTAATTGATTTATTTTATCATTGTATGGTAAAATTGAGAAAGAAAGCAATTTGTCAGTTAAGAGTGTGCTGTGACACTTTTTTGTATTTTTAGGTCTAATTTTGTAAGCCATTAGTTTTTAAGTGAGGTGGAACTTGAGGTAGGCAAGACAAATCAGACTTCTAAAAGTAGTTCAATAGTCTGGAAAGGTGGAGAGCCACCACCTTAAATCATCTGGTTTAGTACAGGCCCAGTCTCCTGGCATAAAACAACATAGCCTAAAAACCTGCCCAATGAACCATTCCAGCAGATAAAGATTGCTAAGGCAGAAAAATGCTTTAGCTCAACCAGGAAGGACTGGCATTGGAGAGGAATACTCCACTGTCCAGATCCACCCTATCTAGGGAAAGCTTTATACCACTTTATATACTACAGACTTTGTCTAATACACTGAACATTATTTTAAGCTAAAGAATGTATATGTAACACAGAGCCACCATGGGAAAAAACCCATAAATAACCTTTTGTTTCCCCTTCATATTTTGGGGCAAAATAAAAATATTCAGGAAATTGGAACACTAAGTGTTTGCTCTGATTCATCTTTAATGATTCATCTTTCCTTTTATCATTTTTAGGAAGTGTAACTATAGCATTCACTGAGTCACTTCAAGCCAATAATCTTTTCACTCTAATAATATGACTTGGTAAAGAAAACATTTAATCTGATTTGGCACTCTAGTACCTGTCTTTTTCCAATTTGACACGATATGGGTCAGATTCCGACTTCTCTGAACTAGATAATTTTTAGAGGTCTCTAGGTATAAGAAATGAGGACTTGACAATAACAAAAATGGCACCCTAATAGTAATGCAAACATGACAGCAAATCCACACAGATGAAATTTCATCTATCTGAATTTAACTAAATGCTTAAAAATATTTTGCAAACCATTCTTTCACAACAAAAGGAGAGGCCCACTAAAAATTGTGACTATCCTGCAAATTAGGAAATAGGAAACCTCTTAATTCGTTCTATTTAGCACCAAGAGTCAGGCTGGTTGGAGAAAAAGCACAACATTTAACTTCTATAACAGACCCATAAGACTGAGTTTATTCTCATTAAATACACTATCAGCTGCTCTGAATTGTCCTTGATTATGAATTAAAAGATAAATATTCTAGTTACTGGGGGAAAAGAGTCCATCTATATACCTGAGATACTTCTCTCCCAAATGTATCTACAATCTCTGCTAAGCCTTTTTCTTCTTCTTCTTCTTCTGCACAAGTATTCTACACTAAGAGTACATCTACACTGCGGCACGATGTTGGGATACTTCCAGTATTCCACATCTTGACAGCGCACCTTTTATTATGAAATATCCATCATGTTTTATAAGCAGGGGGGACATTTCAAGTTAGGCACAGACAGGCTTCCAAAGAAACCTAAATTTATTTTTGTGTGTGTGCATGTGTAAAAAGAGCAGCCTGCCCTCAAATCCTGTCCCTAACTTGTTAAAAAGTATGCCAGCTATTTACTTTAATACACAAGATAATTTTGTCCTTCATCCTTTGCACTTCAACCATTCATTTCTGATGTATATTGATGGAAGACTATATCATTACAGTGGAGTTCTGCCAATCCAGCTATTAAAACCACAGTGGCTGGAATGAATCACTTTAATGCTACTTACTTCTAACAAGAGTAATGACTCCAGCTGAATCAGCAGCTGGCACCCCCCATTGACTACATGGCATTTTGTGAATCCCAAGCATTGGGACACCAAGACTGGATGAAAGCTACCAGATGGAAAATAATTTTTCAACATTATAAACAATTGCTTTATGAAGCTGCTCTTCATGGACCCTGAGAGGTTACTTGGGAGTTCCTTTAATGCAATATGGAGGAGTAACTTCAGAAATTGCGTGAGGACAGCTCCATGGAATGTAGGCCTGTAGCCTTACTTATGCAGAGATTGACACAGCAGTGGTCAATCTTTTGTCATTCTTTTAGTAAAGACTTGCTAAATCAAATGCTGAGGGTGCCCCAATTGCCACTGATATTCCTTGAATCATGAAGAGTAAGGGAAGTCAACAGGAGCATCGCCAGATGGTGCCAAAGTTTGAATTAAGGTACATCGAATCCATCTATTTATGCAATTAACGTAGCTGGAGATGCGGATCTTCATTGGAACTGCTACGCCAGCATAAATGTGGCCTTGGAGAGAAAAATGCTTTCTGGTACCTGTTGGTGAAATGGGAAAAGAGCAGCTCAGAGCTGCTTTAGAGCTGCATGCAGATGTGCAGGAGAGCAACTGAAAAGGGAGCTCTCTGCTGGCATCCATTGGAGAGCAAGGGGAATTGACTGAATCAAACTGTTGGGGGATTTTGTTTACCACACAGTCAATTTGGGGTATAGAGGCAATGAAATTCTATTGGCCTTTGAGGGTGGCTTGGAGGTGATGGACAGTGTGAAGTGGCAGTGGTGGCTTTGGGGTGACTGATGATACAAAGCAGCAGTGGCTAAGAATGGATGAGACAGCTTGGGCTGAAAGCACAGAAAGTATGTATAGGATCCTGCAAGGCTAGATTCCCTGAGCCCAGACATACATCTACACTGCAGTTATATAGCCCTCAACTCAAAGCCCTCAAGCCCAAGACAGCTGAATCAGCCAGTAGTTGATATCTAATGGCAGTGTAGACATTCCTACAGACACCAGCAGCCCAGCTAAAGGACTCTGGTGCAGGCCTCCCTCTCAAAGAAGGTGGCTGGAACACACCAGAAGAACTGTCAGGAGAACTGAGGTTGGGCCTATAATTAAGGCACGCACCCTGAGGGAGTGTGTGCGGGGGTAGTTTTATTACCTCATAAAACATAATGATCTACTAATTGTTGTTTTTCCCAAATTCATTCTGTTTCCCCAAATCCCTCTCCCACAGCTCTAGAGTTCCAATTCTAATCCCTGAATTAAGTGGGGAAGTGGTGCCTGTCCAGGATGCCACATGGTTTCCCTGGTTTCTGGGTAGAAGCTCTAGCCAGTGTAAGTTCAGTCTTAAATTTAAGGAAACAACTAGAAAAGTGAACCCAAGCTTCTTTGCTGCCATCAAGCCCTAGCATGATGGTTACATGAGCAACCATTACTGCCCTATGCCCTTAATTACAAAAAGCATACTGTTTATGAATGGTTTAGAATCCACAAACACAAGGGCTACGTCTAGACTGGCATGATTTTCTGCAAATGCTTTTAATGGAAAAGTTTTTCCATTAAAAGCATTTGCAGAAAAGAGCGTCTAGATTGGCACGGACACTTTTGCGCAAAAGCACTTTTTGTGGAAAAGCGTCCGTGCCAATCTAGACATGGTTTTGCGCAAGAAAGCCCCGATTG
Organism: Pelodiscus sinensis; assembly: GCF_052426305.1. NCBI lineage: Eukaryota > Metazoa > Chordata > Testudines > Trionychidae > Pelodiscus > Pelodiscus sinensis. The sequence goes on along the minus strand of NC_143052.1, from coordinate 168,723,744 downwards.
CCATTTTCACCATCGGGGCTTTTTTGTGCAAAACAGTTTTTACCTGTCTACACTGGCCCTCTTGCGCAAAAGCATTTGTGTCAGAGGGCTTTTTCCCGAGCGGGAGCAGCATAGTATTTGTGCAAGAACACTGACAATCTTACATTAGATCAGCAGTGTTCTTGCGCAAATTCAAGCTGACAGTATAGACAGCTGGCAAGTTTTTCCACAAAAGCACCTGCTTTTGCAGAAAAACTTGCCAGTCTAGACGCAACCTTCCCATATGAAGAGTGATGCTGGGAAGAAGTTCTAATCTATCAGTGCTGTGAAGATGGAGGGGCCACTGGTTTAGTCTCTCAGTGCTGCTGTTGATCTGTGGAACAGAGGTTCCACAAATGAAAAAGTATAAGCCTTTAAAATAACTGCATAGAACACATCCCAGATACCATATTTGTAAAAAATGAATATTCCAAAGCAGGCAAGAAGGGACCACACGAAAAGCATTGACTAGCTTCAGTCATATTAAGGCCCAAAATACCTTTCTAAGGAACAAAGGCACTGCACAATGATATGGGGTTAGTTTTGGTATAAAGGGACCCATTTTATAAAGAGTGTAAACAGTGCTGTGAGCAAAGAAGCAAGAGCTGTCAGATCTGGAGAATGTTATAGCAATGAGCAGTTTGTCATGCTGACAGATGGAAGCAAGAGATCTATGCATCCATGTGTTAATTGCGTAAATCTAGTAATGACATCATCTGGATTAATCTGCTTAGTTGTCTCACCCTTCATAGCCAATGTGGCAAAACGTCTCCATCTGTCTTTGTATCTTGCATTTTTATAAATATATTCCCATTTTTAAGGCATAGTTCATATGAGTAAGTTTCTGTGTAAGCTATTCTGAGTTTTATTTGAAACTGATTCATGAGTGTTTGTAAATTTAGTTCACATTGTTTGTTTTGCCACGCAGTTCAGGATGCTCAAACAAACCAAATTTCCATAGGAAAATTTTGTTGTAATCCAACCAAGCCAAATTTTCCAGAATTGAAAGTGGGACCAAACGTCAGGTCTGATGCAACAATGAAACTCTGATTTTAGGAAAGCTACTTTCCTTTTCTAAAAGTGGGGTAGATGAGAGAAGCCAAACAAGGAGAATTTTCAAAAGCTGAGGAAATACAAAAGGTTGCAATAGCTAGGGCATTGCCACCTACAAAGATTAGAAGAAATTATAACTTTTATAACTTGATCAGAAAAATCAACTAACATGCATCCTTATCCTCTGAGAAACTGCATGGAAATAACTTCAGCTGAGCTGGTCAATCTACCTTAGCACAGGAGATGGCTCGGCCTATCAGGCACATAAAAGAAATACCAACCGGTTTCCATTATGTGCTTTTTCCATATGTTCTCACCCAGAAAGTCAGGAATCAGAAAAAATACACCCTAAAGAGCAACCTGATAAAGTCTGAAGATATTCAAACAGAACAAAAAAAGTTTAGAGGATTACTGGCAGTCTAGACATGAACAACATTTGTTTCAAATACTATTCAAACTGAGTCCAAGGTAAAACAAAAAACAGGACTGTGTAGCACTTTAAAGACCATTAAACCATCTTGCTAGTCTTTAAAGTGCTACACAGTCCTGTTTTTTGTTTCAGCTGCACCAGACTAACAAGGCTACATTTCTACCATGAGTCCAAGGTAGAGTGAGTACTTAGTTCTACTCAAATGGCTCCCACTGCTCTTAACTTTATAGCCTCCTTTTATTTCCAAGTGCAACCAGTGTGACACAGCTATAGCTTACACAAAAGATCCAGCACTGTTCAGAATTAAGTTCTTCGGTCTGAAATAGGTTGTCAATTTTTGTAGGAAGTCAGAGCAGGAAGTGCCGAATCTTGGGATAACATTTAAAAAGCTCTAAGCATTAGATATATTTTTGTAGTTAAAGTGTAAGTACAATTGAGTTTTCAGTCTGTGTGGCCCTGATCTTCCCAAGGAGCATGAAAAAGGTCCTTTGTTCATTTCTGATATCCCCCATTGGGTTTGCTTTAAGATGCTAATTTGCGTCTCTTTCAGTTGCTTAGTATGTAGCACAGACAGTGAAGAGGTTGTATATAATTCTGGTACAGAAATCCTACTGCCAAAGAAGACTGACAAGTGTGTCAAGAATCAGATTTAGTATTCAGAACAGTCACACGCATTATCCAGAAAAGGCGGTCTTTTCTCCTAAATGTTATTAAAATGCCACTCATCATAAGAACATCAGAATGGCCACACTGGGTCAGATTAAAGGTCCATCTAGCCCAGTATCCTGTCTTCCGACAGTGGCTAATGCCAGGTGCCCCTGAGGGAATGAACAGAATAGTAATCAACCCACCTCATTGCTCATTCCGAGCTTCTGACAGAGGTTATGGACACCAATGGTATGTCTACACAGCAAAGTTATTTTGAAATAACAACTATTATTTCGAAATAACTTTACCAGCATCTACACAGCTAAACCGCTATTTCGAAATTAAATCAGGAAATAGGGCTTATTTTGAAATTGGTAAACCTCATTCCATGAGGAATAGCACCAATTTCAAAACTGCTATTTCGAAATAAGTATTGTTTAGACGCTTATTTCGAAATAGGGGGCCTCCAGCCCTTCCCAGGGTACCCTGGTGGCCACTTGGGCACAACCAAGAAAACTCCTCTCCCTCCCCCCTCCCCGGAGCCCTTAAATGGGTAGACTCTGGCCACAGTGCCTGTGCCAGCTCCAAGCCTGCCAGCCCAGAGCCAGCAGTCGCTGTACCTGACACAGTGGCCCCAGCATGAGCCAGGCAGCCAGTGCTAGCCAGCCCTCCCCCACTCCCCAAGACCAGTCTGTCAGCTGCCAGGAGCCTGCCAGGAGCCGGAAAAGGTGGTTGCCTAACCTGGTCCAGTGTGGAGATCAGGAACCTAATTCAGGTTTGGGGGGATGCCTCCAGCGTCCATGATCTCCACACTAAATGGAGGAACACAACCGTCTACAGGCGGATAGCTGCCAGCCTCGCCACCAAAGGCCACATGCGAACCCGGGAACAGGTTTGCATGAAAATAAAGAAGCTGTGGCAAGAGTTTGCCAGGGTCACAGGGGGCAGCTCCCAACCAGGGGCAGACCCAGACCTCTGCCCCTATTTTGATGCCGTGGACTGCATCCTAAGGGGCAGGATGGTCCGTGCCCCCCAGGTGGTCATCGACTCTGGGGCAGAGCTTGTTGCCTCCTGCTGCTCCAGCCCCTGCTGCATCCCCAGCTACCGCTCCTCCTCTCACTCCTTCTCCCCCTCCTGCTTCTTCCTCCTCCCCCCACATCCCCAGGGATGCTGAGGCCCCCTGCACCCATGGTGCGGGGAGACAGTTGGGCTGGCAAGACCCCCCAACCCTGAGCCCTGGAGCTTCTCCTCTCCCTTCCTCCCCCTGCCAGCTCCCTCCTCCCAGGTTTCCCCTCTCCCACCCTCCCTCCTCCCCTCTCCCACATTCTTTCCCCAATCTCACCTCAGTTTCTTTCCCCCTACCTCAGTTTTGTTCAATAAAGAGGCTTTTTTGTAATGAACACATGCATCTTTTATTGTACAGCAGGAAGGGGGGTTAGGGAGGGGTAAGTGGAAGTGAGGGAGGAATGAGGCACAAGCCCCCAGTGGGGCACACCAGGGAGACTGTTACTGCCTGTAGAATGTGCTGCCAGGCTCACAGCAACACATCCAGGAGAAGCACCACAGTGCCCAGGGGCGAGACTGGCTGCAGAGTGCTGTGGTGTCCTGAGTGAGGGCAACCAGAGCGTGCAGAGAAAAAATACTTTGCTGTCCCTCAGAAAAGTAGGCAAGCAAGCAGGGAAACCTTAGAACCGGCTGTCGGGGGAGAAAGAGGGAGGTCTCTTTAAGCACAGGTCTCAGATAGCCTCAGGCAGCAGCCATACAAGGTAACTCCTGACCTGATTCCCTGCCAGAAACCGGTTCCAGATGGCCTTAAATGTGATTCAGTGTCCTATCAGTGTGGACGCGCTATTTCAAAATAGCAAAATGCTATTTCGAAATGCATTTTGTGTCTGGACACATCATTTTAAAATAAGCTATTTTGAAATAACACTGTAGTGTAGACATACCCTAACCCTACCAATCCTGGCTAATGGCTATAGATGGATCTATCCTCCACGAATTTATCTAGCTCTTTCTTGAATCTTGTTAAAGTCTTGGCCAGGGCAAAAAAGTTACAAATAAGTTCAAAAACATCAAATCTTTTCAAAGTTTAAGTGGCCATAATACAACTGTTTGCATTCAGATTATGTGCTTGGACAGATGAGAAAACCACCTCTAGTGCACAATTATGGACCTACAGAGTCTGATATCAGTCCTCACTTATGGTAAAAGATGACTTGACTGGCATCTGCTAAATTAGAATATAGTTTGACTTACTAGCTTCATACACTAATTTTTTCTGTACTACACAATCCAATTAGCCTGAAGCAGCATCTTAGGATTCAGCATATCATATTAGATAATTTTGGGTAGAATCACATTTACTGATTTGTTGGATATGGTGTGATTTCTCACTGAAATCCAAATATTTCCCAAAGGGTCTTTTAGAAGTAGCCTCTTCATTTTCATCAAACATATGGAAAAGAAAACTCCATTTCTCTAAATGCAGTATAACTTCAAGAAGCCTCCGACAATAAATATAAATATATATATATATATATATATATATATATAATTTCTACCTCTTACGCTTGTTCATGTGAGCCTTCCTCTTCTTATTTTTATGCACCCCTGGCTGACACTGCACTGCTCTGAGGGCAAGAAAGACTCGTTTGTGCAATATTTTCCTAGTTCAGAATTCTAATGTTCAAATATTTGAATTGTAACTGCTTTAATACAGCCCTAGCCATGAATAGACGAGTGAAACAAAAAGCACACTGTTTAATATTGATATATTCCAACCATCAGAACTCTACCACACAGTAAAACAGTAAACTTAGCCAGAGAGAAACACCTCTTTTATTCATAGATTTTATGGCAAGAAGCAACCATTGTGATAGTCGAGGCTGACCTTCACTAGAGCACATTTGTCCCTGAGAACTGCAAAAGGATTAATGATGTTATCAGAGAGGGAAAGACTCACACCTACAGAAGACCACATTTTCCTGAAAGCTATTTCAAGGCAACTGGTACTGATGCAAACATCAAGTTCATCATCTGTAACTGAGGAAGAATTTTGAATTGGTTACTGTGCTATGGCTGCAGCATTTCTTCTTTGCTTTGTATTTTGACCTCTGAGAACATGCAAATCTCAGGAAGTCTGTACATGGAATTGTCAGAAATGCTCAGGATGGCCTCATACTGGTCTCATGGAATTCAAGAGAAACACTTCAGTGGGGAAAATGATAGGCCAACACTGAACATTTGAGAGAATTTATTTCCTGTCAATTTAAAAAACTCAGTAGCATTTTTTTTCTTTTTGGTCTGATACAGTCAGTTTCTCGTGTTTCTCTTTTTTCCTTACTTTTTTTTTACACTATTAACATTAATTCATGACCATCTACAACTGGGGCTCACAAGTTTGGAGTAAAGGATATGTTTTGCTGAATGAGGGATGAACAAATCTGTCATTGCTCAAGAATTCCTCAGTTAGTCACTAACAAACACTAAGCACTTCATTGTAAATTCCCAACCCCAATGTTAGAAAGATGGACACTGTGCAGAGACTGACTTTTGCATTCAGTTCTCCTGCTGTAGCCAATCTGGAAGCACTGCACTAGGCAAACAGGAGGTGGAGATGAGTGAAACATGGTGAGAACTAGCTCAGATGCTTCTGTGGCATTCCTGTGGCAAATAAAGAGGCTCAAGTCCACAGGTCCTAATTTTTGCGAAAAGAGAGTGGAGCAGGAGCCTGAGTATGCAGCACACTGTTAGCCAGACTTTGGTAGGCATAACAATCCCAATTTCTGATGTAGCCCTCTCCACGAGAGTGTGTCAACATGATGAACAACTACCGATGAGGGGAAAAAAAACAGGCAGGACAGGATTTCTGGATGTGGGAGGAGGGTAGAGGTTATTTTATTTTTCTTTGATGTCTTTTCATCACAGTAAGACATGTTGGTGCTATTGACCTTATTGATAAGAATAATTTTTAGACTCATGAAATGGAAATGTTACTCAGACTTGTGATCTTTGAGCATTTACTATTCAGACCCTTTCCCTTACTCTCCTTGATCTAAAAACAGGACTATGTAGCACTTTAAAGACTAACAAGATGGTTTATTAGGTGATGAGCTTTCATGGGCCAGACCCACTTCCTCAGATCAAATAGTGGAAGAAAATTGTCACAATCATATATACCAAAGGATACAATTATAAAAATTTTTAAAGTTCTACATAGTCCTGTTTTTTGTTTCAGCTACACCAGACTAACATGGCTACATTTCTATCACTATTCTCCTTGATCTGAGACAGATACAGAGACTACAAGCAGCTTCTCCCAAATTCTCCCTCCTTGACAGAGAAATTTTGGCAAGGCTGAGCACTATTGCTAACTGTGAGCACTGGACTTAAAATAAGAAAAGGACACAGGACACAGAAAGCAAGTGTCAGGAACTGAAACATAACTTTTGCCTCTCTTATTAGAGCAAAACTTCCTGGAATGCAACATATTGTAAAATGACTAATGCAGCTATTAAAATAATTCAATAGGTGTCCCTTAAATTAAAAATTAACATGATGGTTAATACTTGTTTTGATGGCAGCAGTAGCATCCAGAAGAAATAGCTTCCAAATTGCTTTACAAAAGTCGTATGTTCCTCTACCATCTGGATTCCTATCCAAGTGACTTGTTAATAGCATTCTGGGTTGCTGACAGGTCAGAATTACTCTTTGCAAGGTGTATGCTGGTTAAGTGGCACTATTCACTTTCTTGATTATTTCTCCCTGTCCCCATTTCCCACTCTGCGGCTCCTTTCCAAAAGCATGCATTATTCAGAAGTATTACATTCCAGCTCAAATCCTTTTGTTCATAAAAACTTTTTGTCTTTATTCATTCACCTCACTTCTCCATCTTAATTGAGAAGTCACCTGAAAAACTCACCTTGTTTGACTCCTATTCTTAGTCCCATGAGAAGAGTAGAACAAATACTATGCATTCATTGTGACATACAAAATAGCATTGCTCCAACATTCTTCCTACATAAGCTTATGCTACTTCCCCTGAAATACAGCCTTCCAAATAGCTTTTGCTTCAACCTCCATAGTGGATACCCAATATCAGATAAAATGTCAAAGAGAGGCATAATGATAACAGAGCTATTTATTTGTCAGTATTTAATATTCATAATTGTCATGACTCTGCTGAATTTTTTACTAGCTACAATAGGTTGATCTGACAAGAAAAATATAGGGCAAAAACCACTCACTGGACTTTTAGAATTGCACCGTGAATCACGACCCGGAAACAGTATGTGACCAGGAAACAGTACATGTAGTTAAATAATATAGCATTTCTGTAATTGGAAGGTATGACTTAACATAAAAAAAGAGAAGACAGGGAATGTAAGAAGACTGAAAAGTACTCATTATTTCTCTAACCTAAATCCATTATGAATAACTAAAGTAAAGTTCTCAAAATAATGTATTTTTATAATCTAGAGAGGACAGCATTCAAACAAGGCAACTAAATCCATATTTACTGGCCTTCATGAACACTGCAAGCCTTAAGTATGTTCTATGAGACTACTGCTTTGCTTTTATTCAAAATTGCTTTCATTGCACTACTCATTACTGACTCAAAGCCTCTAAGTCCCAATGAATACACCTGCCTTTAGGCTCTTCATGATTTCTACAATAAATCTAGTGTACTTTTATAAAGGGAAAGAATTACACATATAACTCCCTCTAAACACCATCACAATACTGGATTGGTTGGAGGGGTGTTAGGGAGTGTATTTGTCTAGTGAGCATCTATCCACAAGACTAGATGAATTCCTTTTGCAACATCTACTGCCCAGATGAGAAGATAGAAGAAACCAAGCCTTTGTCTTGAATTATGCTTTCCTCTGTTACCATCTGACTTACCCTGTCTTCCAAGGCTAATTTAGAAACATTGGTTCAAAAGCAATGAGTGTGGTAACAAGCTAGCTGGGCAGATTTAATTCCCTTTCATCTGAGGACAGCTGGTGTAAGAACCATGGAATTTTAATTGTATAAGCAAAGGAGTCAGGATAAGGTTTTAAAAATAATAGCTTCTACCTCTAGTAGCCTCAGAAACACATATAGGGCTCCTGCCAGAGAGTTTTATCTCCAAAAGCCAAAAATACAGACAAATATCAATTAAAACCAGACCAGATTTAATTGTCCATGTCCTCCAAAAAATTGTGGATAGCTACTAAGAAAATCATTCAGTTATTGGCAGGAAAGGATTTTAGATGGGATCCCATGCAGTTTAAGGTTGTTTCTTAAAGCGCAACTTGAATACGACAGTGCCGAGAGGGGAAAAAATGTAGGCTATGTAGATATCACTCACTGTCCCTATCTTATCATTGAAGTGTGTTTGAGATGGTTTAGTTTTAAGGAGGGATTTTTGTTTTGATCATTCTGCATATTAAGTAATTGGCTTTCATTCTCAAATATTATTGACTTAAACTGCAATATTGAAACCGTTGGATTGTGATTATTGAATAATTTTTTAAAAGTATCCCCTGACTTTTCCCACAGGATTTCTTTATGCTCTAAAAGGAGCACATTTCAACTTGCTCACACTTCTTTTTGTGATTTATATGTGCACATCTAAAACAGATAAGAAGCTTCAGCTTGGAACTGGAAGAAAATTGCTGCATTATGACAGGTGTTAGACTTTACTTTTAGAACTATTTACATGGGCTTCAGCAGCTGAGAGCCATCTGAGCGCTAAGTATAGCGCACATCTTTACTCAGACTCCAGCACAGTAATTGAATTTGTGTAAAACTCCCCTAAGGAAAGGGAATCCATGCTGCAAATATTTTTATATTTAGGGCTCCTGCATAAGTCATTTTGATGAGTGATTAATATCACAATTTTGAAAACTGCATTGATTGCAATGCATTGGAGTTTATTGCTTTTCTGCATTTCCAAAGGTCATTGGTGTCCATTTGAATAAGCCCCATGAATTTCAAACTTACTCTCACCTGCTAATCCTTATCTGTGACCCAATATCCCCCTGGGCAGACTAATTGGATAGTTCCTGCTCCACACAACAGGTCCACAAGCCAACTCTGTCCCCATCTTCTTCTATATGCTTCCTCCCCATTCAGCTTGTTCCAGCAACCCAGATCTCTCCACAGCAATAGGGGAGTCACAAATGTAAATTTCAAGTGTTATGCTACAGAAAGGTAATTAGACTGGCTTTCAGCCAAACAGCTAAAAATCTTGGGGTTTTTGTTTTTATGAATACATTTTGTAGTACCTCTGCTACACCAGTGTGGACTTATAGGTAAGAGTGACTATCCCTTTATTGCTAGTGACTATCCCTTTATTGCTAGAAGAAGGGAGCAAATGATGGAGTCAGAATCACTGAACAGTTCTAACGAGTACCACATGTGCAGTCGCTTATGTTCGTACCGTGTTCCATGTCTGACTTTAACTGGGATAATAATACTTTGTACTTTTCATAAATGCTGAGCACCCATAACTCCAAAGGAACTCAAGAAAGTTGTAGATGTCCAGCATCCCTGAATGGGACCGTCAATAGATGTCCCTTTTATCCTAGTTCAAAAAAGAACTAGATAAATTCATGAAGGTTAGATCCATCAATGGCTCTCAGCCAGGATGAGGAGGAATGGTGTCTCTAGTCTCTGTTTATCAGTCGGAGCCTGGAAATGGATGACAGGAGGAGAGGCATCATTTGATTCTCTGTTCTGTTCAAACCCTCTGGGCCATCTGCCATTGGCCACTGTTGGAAAGCGGGATACTGAGCTCGATGGACCTTTAGTCTGACCCAGTCCGGTCATTCTTATGTTCTTATCCTGCAAACCAGCCTCTCAACATCTCCAAATTGGCACTGAAAAAAAATCAGTGGCCACTTTTGAAAATTTGATGAGTGAAAATAGGAAATAAATATGGAAGATAAATGAAAACTCCCTCTAGAGAAATACAAAGAGGAACATGCATTTGCTTCTAGCACAGCCAGCAAATTAACGGGGGCTAGATAAACATGGAGGATGAGCCACTCAAACTGAAAAAGATGGAGGGCACTGGTTGCTGTTAATGCTTCTTGCTTGCCGAATTCTCAGAACAAGAGCACTCTTTAAAGAGCAAATTTTGCTATGTTGACTGAAATATGTTCTAAAAGGAACGTGAATCCCCAGATTGTTTGATGGATTAGTGAAGCCTACCATATCCCATAGACTTTCCAGAATTTTTAAAAAAATCTATAGAGATATTGGGATGTCTTATTGGTATTATATATTCTAGATGAAATGAACTACTATTTATATAAAGTAAGAAATATGGGTCAATATCCAGCACTTTCAACACAGCAGAGTGAATGTGGCAATAGAACTGTCAACAGGATCCCTATTAAAAGGTTGGTTTTTTTAAGTCTCATTTTAGGCAAAACAGTCTGTTATAGATATTACTAAAATCAATATTACTTCATGCAGCCAGATGAACAGCCATGTTTTAAAACTTAAACAAGAGCAGGTTAAAACAAAAATGAAATGGAGGCGCTGAAGTAAAATAATTAAGGTATTCTGGAGAGGAAAGGAGGTCAAAATCTATTATCATGAGTAAATCTAGATTAATTACAGTAATGTTGCTCCAGGTTTTCACAGTCTTAACTGGAGTAAAATTTGGGCCATGATGTTTCATGAAAGCCACATGTAACAGAAGTAGACCACCCTACAAGACCAAATTCTGCCCTTAGTTATAGCAACTCAATGAGTAGAATAAGAGCAGTTTTCTTACTTTGTAGTTCTCTCCTGTCCATTTCCTCTTATGGCAATGACTTTTGATTCCCACACACAAAGCTGCAAAGGAAACAAAGTAGTCTCAGGCTGACAGTACTTGTGTCACATAGTACAAACTAGCTAAGAGATAAAACAAAGCACAGAAATAAATGCCTGATTATCATCATAATTAATAGATTAGCAACATGGTGCCCTAAATTCCATACAGAAAGGATGCTGTTCAATATTACAGGCAGAGTCGGAGGAACAAAGGTAGAGAAGACAATGAACAAGGGGTCAAGGGAGAGATGGGAGAAAAATGGATGCAGAGGGGATTCTGACAAATTAGAGGAAGAGGGGAAGACAAATTAGGGGAGGAACTTGGATAAGGTACAAAAAATAAAATAAAAATAAAAAAGACAATGCTGTGACAAGCAGAGGTCGGAGATGATAGTGGAACAAGGGTCCAGAACTAGAGAGGAAAGCGGTTTTACTCCTGGCTTTGTCACAGCAGCCAAAGAGACAAAGACTATGTAAATCACCCAAGATCACACAAGGCCTCTATTTCCTCTCTGTATACCTTTGATAGAGTACACTCCACTCTGGAACGGAACCTAAGATTCACCAGTCTTCCTGTATTTGTGAGCCCCACTACCAATGTGCGTCTTATCCCTCTCTAGAGGCTAGTGCACCTTGAAGGTAACAATCTAGTGCTGCCATCAGTTACTCCAATTGCTCAAGTGACAGAGGTCTGGGCTGTGGATCTGCAGCAGTGGTCCCCAACACGGTGCCCATGGACGCCATGGCACCCGCGGGGGCATTTGTGTGTGCCCGCCAAGTGCTCGGGGGCTGGCCTGGCCCCGGGTGCACAGCGCTTGGGGGGGACGCGCCAGCCCCGGGTGCACGGCGCTTGGGGGGGCGCCGGCCCCAGGCACGTGGTGCTGGGGGGGCCCCGCCCCCGCCCCAGGCGCGCAAGTGTCCCCACCCTCTGGCGCCCTGTGGGCGAACGGCCACGCCTCCTGTCGCCCAGCAACCTCAAATGGTTGGGGACCACTGATCTATAGGATATATATCCAATCCTTCTGCTCACCCATATTTGATTCCTCATGTTGGAATTCCTAGTTGATTGTTTATTAAAAAAAAACAACCTAGGAAATTCTACAAAATACCTACATTGTAAGAACATTGAGGTTGTAGAGTCAGGCATTCAAAAGTTCAGGAATGACAGAATTAAGGTTGCCTTACATGATCACCTCAGTCAGTGCATAAAATGGAATGTGTTCTGAGAATGTATGAGGCTTATATAATGAAGTCTTTCTGTAAAATCCATGTAATTGAAGAAGAGGAAAAGCACGTAGCCTGAAAGACATTGGACTGAAGGAAGGGAAAGTGAAATCTCATGGTTAAGGCACCTAAATATTGCCCTAAAACTGGATTCTGTCACTGCCTCTGCCACTACGTTGCCTATGTGGTGCTGGACAGCTCATTTAAACCAAACTTTTCACAGGTGACCACTAATTGTGTTCCTCATTTTCTAGGTGCAAAACCTGAGGCCTAGGGGTCTGATTTGTAGAAGTGCTGGGTACTCACAACTGCCGCTGAAGTCAATGGGAGCTGTGCATTGAAATGATAAAGTGCTAACTAATGCTAAATTCTTTAAAAAAAAACGAACAACAAAACTTCTAAGCATCTCAAATTGGGTACCTTAAAATAGAGCCTTGATCTCTCTGCCTCTGTTTCCCATTTATGAAAATAAATTTGTTAGCACTTGTGAAGCAGAGCATAAGCCAAATGATCACAGGACATAAGCTACATGCTTACTAGGGTTAGGAAGAATCTTCTCATAGGAAGAGATTACTAAATAAATTTGTTATTGCCTGTGAAGCACTCAGATACTATAGTGAGAAGCACCATATACAAGTGCATGAGGATATTAATTCTGTACCTAGAACAGGGTTTGAATAGGGTGCAGTAAAGACAACATAGTGCCACTCCATAAAAAGGAATAAAAAATATTGAATAGCTGCTCATTCAATCAGTACTATCCATTTTTTGGACTGAGTGATGCAGGGATTGTCTAGAAAATATAATGATCACATAGGTAAAGACTATCATAATGCAAATGCACTAGAAGGGAGCTAAATTAAGATTGTATAGGCATTGTGGATTCTGGCATTCCCTAGCTTCTGAATACTTGACTCTGCAAGCTTAGCATTATTTTAACACCATTTTTTTGATGGAATATTGTTCATGATTTGGAATGGTTATGTATTTTCCAACATGATCCAACAGAGAGAGCAACAGAATTATATTCTTGGCTCTGCCTTGGACATTTTGCATGATCCTGGGAAAGTGTCTTCTCCTCAGTGCCACTGTTTCCTCTCCGGTGAGAACCTCTGCTTTAGATGCCATGATGAACCAAAAAGGAAGACTAAATATGTGTCTGTATAAAGTATGGGATGAGATAGTCACAAAAATGTATCAATGTTATGCCTTCTTCCAAAACACAGCATTCAAGTCTAGTTACGATATCTAAGAAGAGCCTCAGCAGAAAAATAAAGGGGTGTGGAAAGTACTCCCAAAATATTTAGATAAAGATATTATATTTAGAATAAGGATTGGAAAGAGTTGGAGAAGAGATGAATAAAAAGGAACTGATAGATGTGAGGGATTAAATGCGATAGGGGCAGATTACTCCATTAATGTCACCCATGGGAGGTTTTTCAGCTTCCTCGGCAGCATTTAAGTACTGGTCACTACTGAAGACAGAACTTGGGAACAGAGAGACCATTGGTCTGATCCATCATGGCTATTCCTATGTTCAAGAACTAATAGGAACATTTTCAGCTAATTGCATTTTCACCCTATTATGCTATTTCATCAAAGCCAAAACCTTTTCCAGAAATGTATCTGTTAAAATGGACCTTTTGTCCAGAAGGTTTCCATGGTCCAGAGTTATCTAACAAATTCAGGTGAAAGAGACAGACACAAACTGAAAACCTGATACTTCAGAGCAGAAAATGGCTATTTTCACACAATTCAATCCCACTAAACTAGTCAAAAGATTTTGAATTTGTTCTGTGTTGGAATAAAAAAATTGAAACTTATACTTACAGCAAACTGGAGTTTTTGTCCTCTGGACAGCTCTACTGTGTTCCTATGTACGTTCACTACATGCTTCAAAAAGGTGCACAGCTGGGAGTTTCAAGAAGAGTCTAATGAAATCTGGCCTCCAACTCTTACTGGAATTCCATGAGATTTGGCCAATTAATTCATACCAGGAAACATCAAAATATTTGAACAAAATCTCAAGCCTCCACTGCTGCTGTCCATCCTCTTCCACCCATGTGATTAGAAAGGATTTCAATGTGCCCATCTCACACATACTGTACTAAAGTAAAAATGTGAGAGAAAGGCAAAAATAGCATTTGGTATTTTTATGAAATAGTGTTTATGAAACATTATTTTGTATCTCCTGAAGGAACTGTTATTTCACTGATGTCACCTCTGTCACCAGAGTTGTACTTGTGCATGTGACAAAGTGAATGTGCCCCCTTATTATGAACTACTCCAAAACGCTTCTGCAAGACCATCCTTCACACAGAACCACCTTGACTTAGAAACTATTGAGAGAGAAGAAGGAAATCTCCTGTAGTATGCTTGAAGAAGTTTTAGAAGAAGACAGGGAATTAGCATCCACAAAATGGAGCAATTTATGCAAAGCAGTGCAAGAATGGTATGTGCTGACATGGAAAATGAAACACGAATTATCTTTGCAGTTCTGATGAAGCAGATTTAGTCAAAACTTTCACTTTCAAAGCACAAAACATCCTCACAAAACACACATAGGACAATGACAAAAGAATGACAATATTTTTTTAAATTTCAGATATGCAACTCTGAAGTTAATTGCATGTATTTTTAAGGTAAAGACTTAAGATACACTGTCTCATGAGAATGACACACACTTCTGAAGAAGCAAAGCAGCTGTGATGTGAATCTTTTGCTGTCTAAAATAGTACTGACATTTACTCCTCCACAGGGTTTGCCTTTTGTTGGTCAATACTCAGAATTAAGCTGTTTTCAACCAAGAGAACTCCTCTGTTACAGACAGACAGGTACCGAGAGTTGCTAAGGAAACACATACGAATGTCAAGGCTTATAGTATAACCTAAACAATGTGATGAACTAATTTATAGGATTTTCAAGGCACTGTGGGGTATTTAAGTTGTAGCCATGTAGTTATAAAGTAGCCCTGTAGGGTTTGTATACAAATATAATAATAAGCCTTATACAATGTAACATACCACCTCCGGCACATGGGCAGATCATTCTGCGTGGTCACTCGGCACAGCCCTAGAGCAAGCCTCTCACCCTGCCCCTACTAGCTCCAGCCCTGAGGAAGGTGGTAGCTGCCCCTGGAGAGGGCGGAGCTCAAACCCACAACTCCAGGCTGCGGAGGGCAGAAAAGAACAGGCTAGTGCTGTCAGTAAAGATGCACCAGAGAGGCTCTTTGTACCTGTTTCTGATGTCCAGGCAAGAACAGACAACAAGGGTTCTCGTGACTCACAATGGTCACTCTTTTACCTTTGGGGTGCTTTCCTCTTTAAATTTAAAAAATTTAAGAATGTTGTATTATACAAAAATTAGTCACAGTAATAGTTACTTTTGTAAAGATAGGCTTAGTGCAAAATATTTTAAGATTAAAAGTAACTATGTAATTCTTGTTTGTGTGAGTGAGGAATGTGAGTATTTAAAGAGAGAAGCCATAAGGCTACCTTAGCATACTGATAGCTAGGGAAGGGGCCGGACACTCAGGAGTACCAAGCAACTATTAACGTGCCCATCATATTTGATGGCTGAGGAAGGACAGACTGATGACTCTGAAGTTAGAAGCACTCCAAATATCTGAAAACAAATCTTATCAAAACAACTCCCCCCAAAAAGTCAGCAGACTAGTGTTAAATAATAAAAACAAATCTCCAAATAAGCGTAGATTGCAAAATCTTTGATTATAACATAATGCAGCAAAAACCATACATGGGCTTAAGAAAGGACTCCTATAAAAGATGGGATATCTTGCATCGTACTTTGGGCTCAGCTTGCCAACAGCCTCAGTGCATTGGACTCATGACTGACAGAACCCAGTCCCCCAACTCAGGCCCAGTCTCACTGGCTATTTGATTGGTCCAAGCCGCAGTCTGGTAACTATAACAACATTATCAGGATTGGTATGAGCGTAAGTGTGTGTATACATATGCTTTTTATTTTATATTCTCAAATGCAGCATATTGCCTTTTCTCCTGAAAAGAACCTGTGTGCTTCTTATAAGCATAACAAAGGAATAGAGTCAAAGAAATAAGATTATTAGCATTAACTCTGTAGGTCTCCTGTTTTTATATAAAGGAATTACAAGCACACCACCTACCGTGCTAACAGGCGGCATCACATATCTAGTTCCCCACGTCCTGTGCTGAAAATCTATACTGAGAAGACAAGCTGGTTATAAACTCCAACTAGAAAGAGGAAAAGGTTGAAATTAAATCAATGTTTATGCTGTTCTACAACAGACTGTAAGAAACAGAAGATAAGGAAGGAACTGTCAGAATGATCCTGAATTAGGAAAGAAAATTCTTCATATCAACCTTTCAGAATCCTCAGGTTTACTCATATTCAGTATTGAATTCCCCCCCCCCCCCACACACACACAGTCACAACTGGCTCTGCATGAGATCTTGACTATGCAGGGAACTGCCAAAATACGAAGATACAGACTGCAGCTCAGTCCTCGCATAGCCCCCTGAAGCCTGAGAGCTAAGTGGGACCACTAACTCTCAACCATTTCCAGGGGCCTTCCTTTGGAAGCCTGCACCTGATATGTGCCTGCATGCTAGCGTAACTCTCTGGTGAGCATGTTACAGGTCCCCCTCTCTGCCAGTACACCGAGAACGTAAGTCTGTTACAGTCACAGCTAGGGAGCCTTGGCTCTTCAGCTGAAGCAGCTCATGCTTTTAGCCCTGCAGGTTCCAGACTCAATTCCTGGTAACAGCAACAATGACAGCCGTCATGCTGTCATGGTTAGAGATAATTGAACACCCACCCTTTCTACCCAGAAGCACAGGCATCCCTCTACATGGCTATTCTGCCTGTGCCCTCTCCCAAACACCACAGACTATAGGTGCCACCTGAGACATATGCAGGTCAAGCACCCTCCCACATCATGTCCCTACCAGTCTGCAGGAGTGCTGCCTCTAACACCCTGACAACACTGGAGAAGGGTGACTAGTGAGAGAGTGGCCAAAGAAGCTAACCTCCTTTCTCCCTTGCACTGCGACTCAGATAAGCCTTCCCTTCTCCCCATCCCAATTTCATTCCTACTACAGAAGTGCTACGGGGATATCAAAGGCTGCGTCTGCCCATCTCTTTTCCCCACTTCAGGGAACAGAGAAAAGAAAGCCTACCTCTGTGGGGAATGAGTGGGAGTGAAGTGAGCCAGACGCACATACAGCCCATGACTCTTTCTTTCCCAGGGTGCTTCAAGGGGGTTGAGAAGCTGAGAAGCTTGAAGCAGTCCCTCCTGCTTCCACGGGATAAAAACCAGTGCCCTGCCAGCCTCAGCTCTCCCTACTTACCTCCCCACTGGTGGCTGTACTGGGATTTTGGGGAGGGGCAGAAAGAGTACGTACTCACAGATGCAGTTACATGATTGAGGCAGGACAGGGAGTCCTGGTCCCTTTTTCTGCTTCTCTCTCTGGAGGCACCTGTTCCCTCCTTCTCCGCATGCCAGACATGCTAACTTTTCAAGTAACTAGTGCCCATCAAGTGTCATGCTGAATTAGCATTGTTTCTAGATTGCATACATTGTCATCAATGACTGCTGGCCACTGCAGGAAATATATATTAGCTTCATTTTCAATTAGTTCTATAAAAAGTAAGACTGACATTAACTCCCACTAGAGAAATCTTAATGGAGAGATTTGTCAATCATACCTATGTTCAGAGACTAGGATAAGTCCAAGTGCAAAAACCACAGGGCTAGATTAAAAAAAAGTTCATTATCAAATTTGATAACTGTACAAAGACTTAATGCTCACACTGAGGGGGTCTGAGGCAAAAACCAAACTATAAATGTTTTTCTTTCATCTCTCTCTCCACAGGTGGCCAGATATATTCATTTGACCTAGTGTGATATCATACAGAAAACAAAATGCCTGGCTGCAGATTTTTTTTCTGTAGGAACACTGGAGAACAGGAATTGCTATGCTGCAACAGCCCCATAGCCCATCTACTCTGGTACCCTTCTCTGTCTTTAGCCAGCACACGATACTTCAGAGAGAAATGCAAGAAACCCCAAAATGGGGCCAGCAATGGAATAATCTGCTCACAGGAGAAGGTTCTTCGAAGATTTATGAGTGGTGTGAAATATGAGTTTCTATCTCTTCCAGCTTTTTTAAAAATTTGTCCACTGAACCTTGTTTTTTGTATAAATGTTCAATGCTTTTATAAACCTTGCTAAGATCTTGGATTTAATCCCCACACTAACAGTTTAGTAAATCAGCCATGTACAGCCAAGGGGAAAGTGGATATCCTCCATGTATCACTATGAATGATACTCTTTGCCAGTACCCTGTGCTGTACGTACTGATCTCACTTAGAGCTCTCCTACAGAAACTCAGCACCTCCAAGTAAAAATCTATGAATTTCGTAAGAGATTTAAAAGGATGCACATATCTCTTCATGGCAGAGATTTGGCCAAACCACAACATTCAGTTCAAGAGGCACACCCAAACATTCTCAAAGCTTGAGACACTCCATATTTGTGCTTTTGGTTCAACCCTTTAAAGAGACAGGATCTTCTGCAAAGTTTTCATTCACAGCCAGATGCAAATCTCAAAGATCACTGGCATGGATCAAGGATTCTGACTTGGGCTCACACTCATTGAAAACAGCATATATTTAAATTGGGGACTTCAGACTCCCATCCTACAAAACATCTGTTTCTAAAACCTGGACATGTTCCACACTGTGCATTCACTTTCCATTTTGTTGTTTAACTCCTAATATTGACATTTGTGCAAGAAGTTTAAGCCAAAATCAAAAGCCATTATACAGCATGTGCAATACTTAAACATGGAAGATTTCCTTTCATTGATGATAGCTTAAAAAAAAGAGAAGGTTAAAAGTCTTACTTTGACAACTTATAAACATACAGAGAGGCATGACGTCAAAAAGGCTGAAGAAAGATTTACCATGAACACCATGACTCTAATTTACTCCTTTGGCACAACCTTATACCCCAACTCCTTTCATAAAGCCTTCGATAGTTTAAAACAATTAAATGGCTATTTGCAGATTCTAAAGTATTAGGCAAAATCATTGGCTGTGTCTACACTGCACCCCTTTTCCGGAAAAGGGATGCAGATGAGACAAGTCGGAATTGCAAATGAAGAGGGGATTTAAATATCCCCCGCTTCATTTGTATAAACATGGCTGCCGCTTTTTTCCGGCTCGGGGCTTTGCCGGAGAAAAGCACCAGTCTAGACGGGATCTTTCAGAAAATAAAGCCTTTTCCAAAAGGTCCCTTATTCCTGATTTTAAGAGGAATAAGGGATCTTTCGGGAAAGGATTTATTTTCCGAAAGATCCCGTCTAGACTGGTGCTTTTCTCCGGCAAAGCCCCGAGCTGGAAAAAAGCGGCAGCCATGTTTATACAAATGAAGCAGGGGATATTTAAATCCCCTCTTCATTTGCAATTCCGACTTGTCTCATCTGCATCCCTTTTCCGGAAAAGGGGTGCAGTGTAGACACAGCCATTGTGTTTTAGGAACATAAAAATCTCTTTTTAATAAGAAAAAGTGCCCTACCAAAATCAACCCAACAGGAGAATTTCTACTATATTACACCATTAAATTACCACTGATACTTGTCACGGGTTCTTGCTGTAGGAGAGGCTAATGGATAAAATTCTGTGTCTGAATTATTGGACATAATTGCTTATACTTTGTAATTGTACCTGCACTAAAGAGAGGCTTGTCATAATAAGGTTTCCACTGTCTGTCAGTTGCAGAGACCAAACTGTTAGGCTCTTCTTTTAATGTGACTATTTGGTCTGTGAATACTAAGCCATTCTTATGATCAATAGAAAAATCCTGGAATGAGGGAAGGATTTAGGATTATTTAATTTAGTTATGATTCTCTCTCTGTAGCAAAGAAAATCAGGACAGTCATCTGCAGGTGTCAGGTTCAGGTACTGTGACATGATATGGGTTCTGAGAAAGATACTGGCAGGCTTTTCTTTGGCACTGAAAGTGCAGACTGCCAGCACCACATCTGTTTGAAACATTTAATCTGTAACGAGTCTGCAACCAATACTGAGCTGTTGGCTAATAATTCTACGGGTGTGATTACCTGCAGGACATCAACTGATGGCAAGTTTCATTCCGGAATTACAGTCATTTTGAAAATAGAAGAGGAGGGTTCAACTCAAGGCCACACTGTTGGCCGAATCCTCCAGGGCACTACCACAAATGTTCAGCCACCTGTATTTGTGCCAACCTGGAAGGATAAAGCCTGAAAAGTGTTTTGTTCATACTTCCACTGTCAACCCATATGATGAAATAACTTCATCAGTTCAGACACCTCATTTTTATTTCCTGAGATAACTGAATACTCCATTTTGTTCAGTCAGACCATAAAGATCAGTAACAAATGTGTATGTAATCCAGACATAGCCTTCCTTGACTGGACTCTAGAATATGGTACCTTTCCTCAATAGTTCATGGGTATACTATGCACTTCTTGTACCAGAACTGCCACTCCACAGTGGTCTGTATACCAATCACACTCATTCAAAACAAAGAGTAATTTATTGCATGATGTGGCTAGAAAACCCATCTTTAATAAAGTAACCACATCAAGGTATCCCCAAATATTTCATAATTAGACTAAGCCACCCCGCCCACCCTTTTCATAATTACAAATGCTCCATCTGGCACAAAGTCCGTGTGATCAGCACTTTCTCATGGGAGACAAGCTTACCCACTTTATTCCTCACATGACATTTTGTACAACACCATTTATGAACAACTTGCATACAGGAAGCTGTACAGTTTGTTACATTGCTTTATGCTTTTAGACAAAAATCTTATAGGAAAAGTAAAATGCATCATAACTGGTATTTTAAAAGTAAATGCCAAGATCAACATTTCAGCTACAGGTTGAACCTCTCTAGTCTGACATCCTAGCGACCTGACCACAGGAGGTCAATATTGTCTAGCAGCATTACTAACTCTTCTACTGCTTACTAGGCTCTTAGAAGATATTGGGGTAAATTAGAGCTAAACAACAGCACAGAACACTGAGAGCCAGAGTTGGTGATATAAACAAATTTATGGGACCATGGGAAACTGGGCCACACCCATGATAAGTGGACATCCAACTAACTAAAAACATGCCGGACCACAGATTTTGCTGGACCAGCGAGTGCTGGACTAGAGAAGTTCAACCTGTAGGGTTTCAATATGCATGCTGCGTTGGGGAGAAAAGAAAATCCCAGCCCTATCTTACCACAATAGCTTGGAGCAAGGTAAGAAACACCTCTCCATGGCCACTGCAGTTCTAGCACTCTTCCCCCAGCTGTGCCTGCATGTAGGGGACAGACAGACACACAAACAGACAAATGCTCTGAAATATATAGTAGATAGCTGTCCCATTCTCCACTCCTACCCCCTGCTGGCCTAATGGGTTATAGCTGTCCCTTGCTGCCTCTCTGTGGTCATTCTGCAGTGTAACTGTCCCTCCTGCCAGACCCCGATCCTTTCCATTTTATGAGAAATAATCAAATTCTATGCACATCCCATTGTCCTGGCACAACAAATCCCTACTCTTGCTTTAACTTATGATAAGAGAGGCTCTTAGAAGATATTGGGATAAATTAGAGCTAAACAACAGCATTTTTGGTCATCTTAGCTCTTACTGTTTAGGAGGCGTTCTTGAACAAGTGGACTTACAGACGGACAGATGGAGCAGATGCACATTTCCAAAATATATAGTAGAGATAATATCAGTGAATTTACACTGGATTTACATGGATATAAATGAAACCAGAATTTGGGCCCATGAGTTTAGATGAAATTAAATTGTAACTCCAGTGAAATCCCTAATATAGATTTTTGTGTAACACTTCTTAGAAGATACATAAGGCTGTACAAAGTCAACAGCTAGTACAGAAGAAAGATGAGGACAAATAGTCTCTCATTTTTTTAGACATAATGAAACAGAGAACACAAGAACATCCATACCGGGTCAGGGTACAGCTAGCCCAGTATCCTGTCTTTTGACAGTGGTCAGTGTCAGGTGCTACCAAGGGAATGACCAAAAGAACAATGAAATGATCAGCTCCCTGATGCCCATTCCCACCTTTTGCCAAAAAAAATTCTTGTGTGTCTTCTGGCAGGAAGTGGCCATGTACTATGAAAGTGCTGAAACAGGAAGTTTCCTTCGGCCAGCTTCTCAAGCTCTTCAGATTTAGTGCAGATTTGTCAAATCTGTAGAGATGGCACACAGGGAGAGGTAATTTCTCAAGTAGCTACTATAGTATCCCAAGCCACAGAAGACTTGCACCCCAAATAAAAGAAGAAGCTAACAGGGGTCTAAAAAAAATTATAAAGTTTTCTCTCTAGGATTAATCCTGCCAAAATAAGCAGGCAGACTCATTCTGTATCAGCTCTAGGTTCTGATGACTCTTCAAGGGTAGCCTGAAATTGCAGGACCCATCAAGCACATTTGTGGAAAGAAATCAATTTTGAAATAGAACTGACCCCCAAAGCAGAAAGGTCTTTCATGAGGGAAAAAAGTTAGACAACTACAGGATGCTGACTAAGGGCTTCAGTATTGCGAACCATTTCACTGATACTAGGTGAGAACACAGAAATTGTAGTATGATCCAGAAGTTACTCCAGACAGAGAACCTCAACAAACAAATGATGAGTAAATTTTCATAATGTGGTTGGTGTAGTATCATGCCCTATCTTCCAGGTGGTTTGATTATTTTTATTATCAAAAAACAAAAGTAGGCTCAAAAAAGGCATTAGAGATGTGTACCATAATTCTGAACACCATCTGTGTTTGCAGACCTGAGACTATATAAGTGTTTTTACAGCTGGTGGGAAAGTGCTGAAAAGGGTTTAAATTTCATCAGTCACATGACTGATGATTTAAGCAGAGATTTTCAAATTTGCCTAAGGGGAAGGAGCACAGTTGCCACTGCAAATAAATGTGATTTTGTAAAAAAGTATACAAGGGCTCAGCTAGACTACTCTAGACTGTCGAAAGAAGATATGCAAATTGCGTGGGAATTTGCATATCTTCTTCCGATCTCACTTTCGAAAGCGGAGCTTTTGAAAGTGAAAGTAGTTTAGAAGTGGCTTTTTTGGCAAACCTCCCCGTTCCCCCTTTGTTAAAAAGCCGCTCTTCCTCAAAAAATGAGGTTTACGCGGCTTTTTGACAAGGGGGGGGGGGGAATTGCTGAAAATAGCATAGTCTAGATGAGCCCTATGTGAGTTAGGAACACAATCTCCCTCTAAATAATAAATGATATGGCAAGAGAGGAAGGAAGAATGCTGATATTTTGGACTATTGGCGCTTTAACTTCTATATGATTGTACTTATAAATGTCATGGGCACCCACTGGTTTGGATGGACACGCTTTGATGTGGGCTTCCGAATGGAGCAAAAGGCTAAATAACATAAATAGCACTGGTCTCCAGCTTAATAGACCATAACAGTCAGTCATTTAAGCTTGCTGTATAGTCCAGAATCCTAACTCACTTTATAGTTACAGTATATTACTGTATCTCCCATGCTATATGCCACATTGCTGCATTTGA
Source organism: Pelodiscus sinensis (assembly GCF_052426305.1). Taxonomy (NCBI): domain Eukaryota; kingdom Metazoa; phylum Chordata; order Testudines; family Trionychidae; genus Pelodiscus; species Pelodiscus sinensis. The sequence continues at coordinate 168,699,955 of NC_143052.1, read as the reverse complement.
ATATGATTGAAGTTAACAGCTAGAGCAGCAGTACAACTGAAGCACCCTGACAGCTATTTATGCTGAAAATCAGGAAAAGTTGAAGTCCAAGGTATGTTTTCTGTGGCAATCAGACAAAATAATCGTTGCATACTTTGTTCAAGTGGATGCGATTCTCTTGTTTCCTGCTATTGTCAATCTGGGCCTTACTAATGGATTCAGTACAAAAGCAGAAAACAGGAGCTAATTTTGTTGGCATCCTTCTCAGCAGGATTTTGTTACAAATGAAAGCCCCCTGCTTTTAAAGGGGGAAAATGAGTTTCCTTCTGTAAGAAAACCCCTTGCCAATTTTCTTTTTAGGTGATAAATAGATCATTCGGGAGCTAAAAAAATAAAACTTCCTACCTCAGGAAGAAATCATATAGATACTTAATTCTCTGCTTGACTTCCTGTTTGGTAGGTTTATCACTTAACAAATCTCTCTGCTTTCAGTTGTTAGCACCTAGGGGGCTGACAGAATTTCCAGGCCTCCGGACAAGGTGGGAAGGGCCCCAGCTTCACACTTCTGGAAGGGGTGGGCCTTCAGGTAGAGGGAGTGGGGCTGGGAGCAGCCAGCACTCAGGGTGGCTGGAGTGTGCCACATTGCACTCTGGTGGTGATTGAAAGAGCCCAGGGCCCTGGCTGCTGACACTGCTGGAGTAGTGGCCCTGGGACTTTTTGTATCATTGGGCCCTGGGGCAGTTGTCATCTCCCCGTTCTCCACCCAAACCAGAAGACAAAGGCATGCTCTCTGGACAGAGCATGGATTTATTCCAAGTTAAGCTATTCTCCATTAACCAAGGTCAGTAAATCTGCTATTTTCAGTTCTATTAGTGCACACCCTTCTAGATTACTTTTAATCATTGGATTCCCAAAGAACTATAACTGGATTCTCAAAGACTTATGCTTTGCTTGCTCATAATTGCTAGAACCAATCTGCTTCCATTGCAGCCAAATAAAGTTAGGTATTGAGTTTAATGAATGCAGCAGGATTGGGCCTCAGACAACTTACTCTAAATATCTGCCTTTAAGGAAAACATTGACTAAATTAGATTTCTGCAAACTGTCAGACAAATGCACATTCACTTTGTATTTAAAGGCATAACCCTGTTCTCTTTAACAAGCAACTTCAAAATAATTTGGAGACAGATAAAACCTGTGTCTTTAAGGGAACTGTAGCTTTAAGTCACTTAGGGCCAGTCTACATTAGTGAACCACAGCAGCAACACTGTAAGATTGCTCATATAAACAATTTATGCTGACAGGAGAGAGTTTTCCCAGCAGAATAACACCATCACTCAATGATTGGTGGTAGCTCTGGAGGCAGGAGATGCTCTCCCACCAACCTTGCATTGGGCACACCAACACTCCACACCCCTAACCAACAGAAGTTTCTCTGATACTAAGGTCATGTCTTCACTACCACTTAAGTAAGAGATAGGAAGGTTAGGGAGGGGTAGCTGCAAAATACTATATTTTATAGAAGCTGTTGGGAAACTATGACACTGGAGAACGAGGATCTCCTTCATGCACCTTGGGTGCAGAGCGACTTCTGAACATTACAGAACATAAGACACCTCATGCTTAATTAAGAGCAAATTCACAGTTACAGGCAAATGAAAGAATATACTTCTTGAAATTCAGAAATTTCATACAGTATTGTGGCCAAGATTCAGAAAGGAAAGTGTCTACTTTTGGTGTCAATTTTTGGTCACTCGGTTTGAGAGAACCTTGAAAGGGACCTGATTTCCACAAAGTGCCAAACTTTGAAAATCAGGTTCTCTTAAGGTGTCTTGAGTTGCGTACTCCAAATCATCCACTCTCGAAAATTAAGGCCCTACTTTATATATACTTGAAGCACAGAGGCCAGATTAACATTAAGAACACAAGTAAATCAGAGAAGGAGCATTACCATTGCTATGCACACAGGATGGCATGTGCCTGGACAGTTATTTTGTATCTCAAACGAGAGAGGATATGCATACACACTTGCACACCCAATCCCAAACCTTTGATGCACTGCATGTTTTCTTTTTTTAAAGAAATTACACTTGGTTAAGCAGAAAGGAAGTAAAATCTTGCTGCGGGGAAGAAACAAAACCAAATAAATTATATTTGTAACACAGGACTTAATTTGTAGATATGGGCATGCAAGATGAGCCTGAAATAAATGCACAGAAAGAATTGGCAATTGTATAGCCAAAACCCCTTTTCCCTACACATTTACTAATTTTCCATGTGTAAATACAAGAGCAGTGAGCACAAGTACAGGTAGGTGAGCTTTTTCAGACAAATCATTTCTTCATAGATAAAAAGCAGTTTCAATCAACCTGAAAACTTCATAAATTTGGCATGAATTTGACAAATAATTTCAGCCCAATTTTTGTAAACATAGATACCTGAAGGTGGTGCCAGCCTCTCTATAACCTTTAGCCAATGGCTAAGAACACTTATCTGAGATGTGAGAGACCTGTATTTAATTCCCCCCTCTACTTGATGTGGAGAAATTATTTGGTTTTGGGCCTCCCACTTTGTCCAGTCCTAGCCCTAGCGATTACTCTTAACTACTGCTCTACAAGATACACTGGAGCACATCTCAGTCTCCACTATTGTTGCACGTCCTCTTAATAAATTAGTCATTGGAGAAGGGACTTCCACTTGTATTTCCAACATCCAAGAGAGCATTCTAACCACAGAAACTTAGAGAACACCAGATTTATTAGGGCATAAGCTTTTGTGGGTAAAATCCACTTCATCAGATGAATTGGAGTGGCAGTTACAGAAGCAGGAGTATATACAGGCAGTCCCCGGGTTACATGGATCCGACTTACATCGGATCCCTACTTACAAACGGGGTGAGGCAACCCCGCACTAGCTGCTTCCCCCCAGCATACCAGGGAGACGCGAAGCTAGCGCCTCCCCCCTCCCCCAGCAGACCAGGGAGACACGGAGCGGCTTTTCTCAGCAGACACCTCAGCTTGAGAATAAAGGACTGAGGGAAGTGAGGTGTGGGAGAATAAAACTGAGCTCTGGAGAAATGTTTGGCTAGAGTTTCCCCTACAATATGTACCAGTTCCGACTTACATACAAATTCAACTTAAGAACAAACCTACAGTCCCTATCTTGTACGTAACCCAGGGACTGCCTGTACAGTGAAGAAATTGCTTGTGTTAATGAACTTAATCAGGTGAGGGTGGAAGTGGATCATTCACAGCATTTGGTGTGGAGACGTGAAATTGCCTTTGTAATGTGTGTTAACCAAAGATTATAATTGTGTAAAATGAGCATTAGATGCAAGCTAGTGTGAGTGTGAGAGTGAGGGAGGCAAAGCAGCGTCATTTACATTAACCTGCTACTCAGATGATGTGTAAAAGATACAATTTGGTATATTTTAGGATCATGTGATTGAAAGCTACAGTAATGTAGTATGTAAAAGTGCAAGTGGATGTTTTGTCTTCTATCCTCCAGTTAATTGATTTTCCCCCAGTCCTCCCTTACTCCAACAATACCAGGAAAATTGGTTCAAACTATAGTAATCAGAATGATCAGACATGTAGATGAATACAATATGTAGAAGAGTCAACATAAGTTTGCTGAGACACAATTCCCTTTCATAAACCTATTAGAATTCTGAGAGCAAACAAACATGTGGACAAGGGTGATCCAGAGGGTACAGTGCACTTGGATTTTCTGAAAGCCTCTGACAAGTTCCCACACCAAAGGCTCTTAAGCAAAGTAGGCAGTCATGGGATAAGAGGGAAGTTCCTCTTGTGGAACAGAAAACTGTTAAAAGCTCTGAAACGAATGGTAAGAATAAATGACCAAGTTTCATAATGACAGGAGGTAAAATTGTGCTCAAATCTTGTACCAGGACCTGTGCTGTTCAACATGATTAAAAAAAAGATAAAACAATGAGGTGAAGAGGATACAAAATTACTTAAGATAGTCGAAATTTGGCTGCAAAGAGTACAAAACTGGGTGACTAGGCAACAAAATGGCATTTGAAATTCTATGTTGATAAATGCAAAGTAATGTATAATGGAAAACACGATCCCAACTATACATACAAAATAATGGGATTTAAATTACTCGTAACCACTCAAGAAAGGTGTTGATTTGTTGTGGATGATTCTTTGCAGACATAAGCTAAAGATGCAGTAACAGTCAAAAAAAGCTATCAGGATCCACTAGGAGGATAGCTAGATAAGACAGAAAATACCATAATGACACTATATATGTCCATAGTATGCCCTCACCTTGAATACCACATGCAATGCTAGTCACCCCATCTTAAAAAAATAGATATTAGACCTGAAAAAAAATAATACAGAGAAGAGCAACAACAGTAATCTGGAGTATGGAACAAGTTCCATATTAGAAGATATTAAGAAGACTGGGACTGTTCAATTTAGAAAAGAAAGAGATAACTAAGGGTGGCTATGATAGAGGTCTATACCATCATGAATGGTATGGAAAAAGTGAATAAGGAAATGTTATTTATCCCTTCACAACACAAGAAGCAGGGTTTCTCCAATTAGCAAAGATGGCGAGGGACTGGACAACAGGGTTTGGATCATTTGATAATAGTCATGGTCTGTTCATTTCCTCTGAAGTATCTGGCAACATCCACTGTCAGAGGACAGAAAACTGAGCCAGATGGACCATTATGATCATTTTTATGGTAATTGAATTTCACCCCTGCATACATACATTGCTCAAGGTTTCTGCCCATTTTATGGATGGAAGTAGTGTACGGGCCTTGTGCAGATTCCTTGCACAAAAAGATTGCTCTTACTGAATTCCAAACCTATGCAATTTCCAAGACTGACACTTCTATTCACTTTATTACATGATTTCATCTGGAATCACCTTTAGATTTGGCCCATTGACTTCAATGAGATTTGCACCCACACGCTTTAAGCATACTGCCATAGGGCCAACACAAGGGAAGTGATCCTCATTCTGGTTCAGATATTTAATATTCAAGTCCTTGGAGTCCATAATAACTTTGTCCCATATTTGTCCTCATTATAACAAGTGCCAGAAGTCTAAGAGAAGGGGAGATGAAAATGAGCTTCCAGTTCAATGCTGTCGCTAAGACGACTAAAGTATAAGTAAAAGAACACAGAGGAGGAGGAGAAAGATGTTATTACACATCATACAGCTTTAATTAAGCCAAGGTAAACAACTCTGTCCATTTCTGGTATGTACATTTCAGAAAGTATGTTGGAGAGGGTTCAGAGAAGGGCTACAAGAACAATTCGAGGTCTAGAAAGCGTGCCATACAGTTGAGAATAAAGTTAAATCTTTTAGACAAACCAAGTAGAAGGTTGGGAAGTGACAATCATAAGTCTATAAGTATCTATACAAGGAAATCATTTCTGATAGAAGGGTTTTAATTTAGCAGACAAACAAGATCCAGTGGCTAAAAATTGAAACTAGACAAATTCAGGCTAAAAATACCTCTGCAAATTTATAATGAGGTAAAAATAGCCATGAGAACGTTTTACCTAGGGATATGGTAGCTTCTCCATCATTTAAAGTCTTTGCATGAAGAGTGGATGTCTTTCTCTGGCTAAGCAACACATCATGACCTTGATGCAGGAATCTCATGATGAAATTCTATGGCCTATGTGGTGCAGAAGGCCAGACTCGATCATCACAATGTTCTCCCTGGCTTTAAAGAGTCTAAGAAAACTCCACAATTTAATCAAAACCAAAGGGCTTCTTACACCATGGCAGATAGCCCTGAATTTAGAGACCATCCTTACCCCATCCTGTTCCTGGAGCTACTGCTTCTGGCCCCTCCCTGGAACATGTATGTAAGGAACATTATTAACTCCTTGTTTTCCAGAGACAGGGTACTGCCTCTCTAGCCTCCAATAGTTTAAAGTCCTCTTTTGACAATATTTCTTCCATGGTCACTGCCTCAAAGAGTGACAGATATAAGAGGTGGAAATTTCCACCTTATGCAATTAATACACCAAAATGCTCAATCCAGGAACTGTCAAGAGAACCTAAGTCAGATATCAGCTTCTTTCAGGCACCTTTGCAAAAAACACCACCAACGCAATAACAAAAACAAAACAATAAAAAACTCCACACACAATCTCAGCCCAGAAAACTCCAAAAAGCTTCTGTGCTTTTTTGCCATTGGACTATCATAGAAAGATTGTCAAAACTACTCAGTTTTCCATAAGAGCTGCTAGTGGCCGACGATTTTTAAAGTCAACCCACAATTTCTCCAGTGCCATCTTTGCAAATATCAGAGATGTTGCATCTCTGCCCATGTACCTTTTCTCCTGCTCATAGTGAACTTGTGTATATCGTTTCTATTCCCACACGTTCACTGTAGGGATTGGGGAAACCCCCAGCAGTATGGCAGACACCATAGAATACTAGTATGCTTATGATCAGACCTTGAGGTAAAAGATATCGACCCTTATGAAACAAAAGGTGTAAAGACGAGTTAAAGCCAAATGCAGCGTGGTGTGAGTGATAAAGCCACACGTGGGTCTGCATTGACCCTCAAGACCTCATTAAAACAAAAGAACATTCCCAACCATGATGCAGAAACAGCAAGGATGGAGGAAAGGAAGGTTTAAAAGATGGTAGCCAAATAAATAATGTTTACAAAGTGTCATAGAAGCACAAAGACTTATTAAGCCCACTCAGCAGCACGTGGACTAGAACTCAGGAGTTCCTGACTCGCAGCCCAGCTCACCAGTCCTTACTGCTGACAAGACACTCAGCAGACTAAACAATACATATTTTTGAGCAAAATTAACTTTTTGATGTAGTGCAGGAAATGTCCAGACCCCTAGATTTGATGGGCACCAACACACAAAAACAGCAAAAAAAAATCCCATTAATTTTCTATTTTGTCTTTATTAGCCAATTTTAGAGAACTAGAAGAGACCCTGTTGAAAGTGATGGGAATTAACCTTTACCAGAGGGGTGTATGACAATATGGAAAGATGGTGGCAAAATAGCATCTCTGCTGCATGTTCCACTTCCCTTAAGCCAGCAGAAGCCCCTCTACTCGAGCTCAACATGGCCAGAGACACAGATTAAAGAGGGAAACACGGCAGCTACTCTCCATTAGATAAGCTGAATCCCAAGTAGAGAATCTGAACAGTACTTATACTCCCCTACTTTGGCATTAACTGACCACATCACAACCTACTCTGAACTTTAGGAGTCACACCACCAGAGGAGATGGATTTCCAGATACCACTCACAGGGAAAGTCCTTCTGCAGTAAGATTGAGGTTCCATGGGGCTGCCTCCCTTCCCCTTCCATGAAAACATCACCCCTATAGATGGAACATCACCTCTATAGATGGAACAATGTGGCAACAACAGTATGCCATGATTGTTCTCTCCATTAACATTTTTTTCCCTTCCTGTGGATTTTTCCATTGAGTAGAAAAGTCCTGCACCTACATTTCATAGATAAGGTTCTCTCTTCCAGCCTAAATTCTTTTTAAGTGAATTGTTTGGCACTATCTTGTGTCAACTGTGTTGCTCTACTCTTTCAGAAGTGCATTTAAGTGACAGATGTAATTTTTTGCTGAAAAACACGGGAAATTAGGTTTGCATTTTCCACAAGTTATGCTAACCACCCCAGATCCCTCTACTAAGCCTGGTTTACATTTAATATTAGACCAACCTAGTTTGGTGCTCAGAGGTTGGAAATATTCGAAACACAACTAGATCAACAGAAGAATTTTTCAACCAAACTAGCTACTGCAGCTTGGGGAGGTGGATCATCTACCTCAGCAGGGAAAAAAACCCTTCCTTTGATAAAGGTGGTGTCTGCACTACAGCACCACAGGGACATAATTGCAGGCCCAAGCTGGCTTTGTTTTGTAATGTATGAGGAAAGCTCATCCAACTTAGTTTATAGTCTATCAATATTAGATTAGACCCCATATGCCTACCAGCTGTTTGTTTTAAAATCCTCTCTCTTTAATGCTTGTTCCAACTCATTAATAAAAATACTTTCTGTTTTGAAAGAGTTGTTGGGTCATTGAATCACTGGTCATAGGCTCCCAAAGGGAGGATTAAGCAGATGTCCAAACCAACACATTTGCAGGGGGGGGAAGAGGTTGGTATATATGTCCTAGTGTACCCAGGTCTTGGTCTGAGAGAAGAACTGTGAAATCACATAGACACAGGTAAGGGCAAGAGTCAGAGCACCTAACAGGAGTCATACAGAAACATAGGAGAGAGGACAGACATGCAGTTATCCCTGAACTCTGATGTACTGGTGGCCATGCTACTAAAAGTGCCAAATTCTGTATTATTAAACTATTAAAGAACATTCCATGTTCGTCACAACATTCCACTCAGAGTGGGGAACAAGGAGGGATTTTGAAGGAGAGATGAAAATTCCAAGAGGAGCAATGGGTGAAAATGTAGTGGAGGGTAGGGCATGGTAGAAAAATACATACAAGTCATGGTAGAAAAAGGAGAGAACTTTGTCCAAAAAAGTTACAAAAAAAATTAGACCCTCTTCGGATTTGTTAGAATTTAAAATGGAAAAACTATTCACAAAGGGGGGATATTTGCATTAATATATTTCTATTTTAAGTACTTAGAAGCTGGTAGCTACATCTCTGCATTTAGAGGCAGGTGATCAGGGTACTGCCAGACTTGGAGGTGGTGGTGCGGTTTTTGTTCTTAGCAACAAAAGAGAAAAATTGAATGTTGGCACTCTGGGGCCCAGATAAATTGTTCAAACAGAACAGTCATGTTCTCGGTTTGGCAGAGATACTTGGGAAAATACGATAGTGCCGTGTGTGAACATCCACACTGACTAGTTTGTAAATCATCTAGCGCCTATTACTGCGGCAATTCAATACAAATTGTTTGTTTTTAGGTATTTGATAATATATTAATGAGTCTGTGGACTATTATACTGGAAAAGGCCTAACAGAACTGTTTGTGAAAGTTTCGAATGAGAAAAAAAATAAAGCTTCCGGACTGCCACAGCGTAGGCTGTGGTGATGGCATGAACATGAAGGGAAAAAACAGTTGAATCCAGGCAAGGATCCTTGCATTGAGTCAAAGATCTTCTTCATGAGTGTGACTGCCCTTCTTTCAACCTGGTTGTCTCAGATGTAGTGCCATCTTCTTTAGATTGAGTATTCTTTCCGGTGTATTGTGAAGACAATACATCAAGTATTCGGTGGAAGAGCCTCATGGATCATGTTATGAATCGTACCACGAAGCCGCAAAGTACACTGAGAAACAGACGACAAGGACCTCTATGTCAAATTGGACATCTGTCACATTTTTCAAACAGGAAGCACTCTCCACTCCAAGTTCTCCAGCTCATTCATGATGCAGAGCTGAAGGACACTTTCCCTAATGTTAATTCTGGTCACACTCCTGGACACAATTGTAAGTGGAACTTTTTGAAGCTCAGGCTCATCAAAAACACATCTTTGACCAACGATGGCCACATAAGACTGACATAGCTTGCTATTTTATCACTTAAAAGAGAAGTGATAAAACTAAAAGACTTGGGTTAACATTTGAAGGCTGTCATCTGCTGTAACACTGTTTCATATTGGTCCACCCAATCTTAGTGCACTGTTAAGTTTCTTAATGTTAGTACATTTTCAATTATTCTTAAAATTAAAAAGCTTCTAATAAGCATAGAGGAAAATAATTTGTTCATATATATGGCATGAATAAATGCAGATTTATAAATTTGTCAGGCTAGAATCTGAGAGACCTGGATAAACCAGGCATCAAAGTCATGAAATGGGCTACAAATGGAATAAAAATAAGTTATTCAAAAGTTTAACAAATAGAGAGGGGTTGCAGAAGATGATCCTCACTTGGGGCACCATTTTGTCTCGGTCTGGCTCAGATCTGAGAATTTTCACAAAGAATTAAACTAACAAAACATGTAAAGGACTGCTTGTATAGATGTAATAGTTATTATCCAATCACAAGGAATCCAAATGGCCTTCAATGCTACTCTTTACCTCCCATTTTTTCTTCTTCTATTGTGATCACAAGGAGGAGAAAAAAAGATTATTTTGTCAGGGAGAACAGAGTATATTAGGGAGGCCAGGGGCAAAAGGGAAATATTATTTCTGCTTTAACTATTGAGTGCCTATTTAGTTTTTATTCACAGTGTGAGATTCAGGGCTAAGTTTCTGTAGCAAGGGGAAGTAGAATATCCCTCCATTGTTTGTTAAATGGGGAAAATGGACAGTAACACTTAAGTTTAGTACTGTACATGAATGCTATCCCTATTCAAGACCATTATAGATTGTTTCTGTCAGGTCAAAATATGATTTTGCTCCAGGAATAGCCTGGCAATATTTTGCAAGTGCAAGATTTTGATTTAATGTCCCTCTGTTATGTATATATGTCATAAAACTAGACACTCAAGGTCAGTCCTACTCCTATTGAAGTATGTGGGCGTTGAATTATAGACTTTAATGAGAGCAGAACTGACCCTTGATCAATTGTTTGAATTTACCCTTTTCCTTCAAACCACAATTTCTTTCTTCATGCTGACAGGTCTGTTTCTTCTTCTGGCTTACAGAAGGGTGTCTTTAATGTGGAAAAGGTTATCAGGTATCTCTGAATGTCAGCTAACTTTTTGTAAACCTCTTTACTTCAAAAGCAAGTTATTCTGGTTTAAACTAGTAGCTCTTCATTTGTTGTATTGTTTTGAGTAAATTAAATTTCTATCTCCCCGACTCCATAATACACTACCACACTAAAATATTTCTATTTAGATCTCAAGAATCTCACAAGTTAAGATCATTACTATCTCAAAGCATAGTCAAACTAATTGAGCTTTTGACTTCTGTGTTGATAGTTTGCAACTTCAGACACTGAAAAATATCTTGAGATCTTTAATTGAAAAGTTACCTTTGATATAGTCAGTACATCTTAATGAGGCACATAGGGAAATTCATGTTTCAACCTGTTAGAAATATAATCTGCATTTTATCAATGAGAGCTGCAAAGTGTAAAGTCTGTTTGCAGATACTGTGGAGTTCAGTTTGTGGAGTTTTACAAAAAAAAGACTGTGAGAGATTATATGCTTTGGTGTACAAAAATCAACCTCTAATAGCTGGCACATATGGACAGATTATTCCAAATTGCCCACTATACAACTTTTTACGCCTTCCTCTGAAATAACCAACAATCGCCTGTACTGGAGACATTGCAGTAAATTAGATGGACCTGAGTCTTAACCAGTATGAGACTTTTTACACTGTGTTCCTGTATCTTGTGTGCCTCTTCAGCACCTGTGCCACATCCCAGCTTTTTCCACAGTCCCATTGAGGAACCTCTTCAGTGTGTCATACCCTTAAGGGGCCCCACTCTTGACAGGGTAATACCTCCAAGATGACAGGGTAATACCTCCAAGAACGAGTCTCTGGGCTCCGGCAAGTCTGAGGGATATGTTGTGCTCCTCTCAAAAGAAACTCATGTCAGGAAAGAAAAAAAGTATTTGCTTTAACCATGACAGATCTTGCCTATGATTATTTTTATATTGCTGAACTCTTTAATTTGCTCATAGCTAGGGATTCCCTCTTTAAACATTTTCATATTATTCAAATTTCTTTCTGAAAATTTTCTCCACAGTTTAGGAAGTTTCCTTCTTCACAGATTTTCATAACTAAAGTTAACTATTCCAATGTATTCTACATGTCTCAGAGAGCTTCTCATACACAGCTAGATTCTTACCTCTCTATTTGTTGTCCACAGACCACAGCTGGGAGAGGGCTGGCCAAGGAATGCAGTTGCAGTCTCCTCATTTTGGGGTCAGTTTTACGTTACTTCTGCCTCTGTACACTTTAAAGCAGCCTTTGCAATGCTGACAGGTAGTAGCCTCAAGGGTGTAGAATAGTGACAGAATAGTATTGTTCTAACCACGGCCTATGCACTCACTTTGTATGAAATAGTCAGGAATAGGTGTCCTAGATAGCAGAGGAATGCCCAGCTGGAAAGAGCCAATAGCTTCTAGGCCCATGGGATGGATGATGACCCATACAGTAGAGAAGATGGAAAGAAAGGAACTCTGAAAATCCTTTCATCCATAAGGAATGTAAACTGAATTATTTCTCCTCAGAGAAGACATACCACTCTATACCATCATATTTTCCTTCATTTAGAAAGGTCCCTAGATATGGGACACATCTTATTTCTACTGAAGTCATAGAGCAATTAACCGCCCTGGTAGTGGGAGCAGGACACATAGGGTACGTCTAAACTACATGCCTCCGTCGACGGAGGCATGTAGATTAGCCAGATCGGCAGAGGGAAATGAAGCCGCGATTAAAATAATCGCGGCTTCATTTAAATTTAAATGGCTGCCCCGCTCTGCCCATCAGCTGTTTGTCGGCAGATCGGGGCAGTCTGGATGCGCCGCGCTGACAAAGAAGCCTTTCTTGATCGGCACAGGTATGCCTCGTGAAACCAGGTTTACCTGTGCCGATCAAGAAAGGCTTCTTTGTCGGCGCGGCGCATCCAGACTGCCCCGATCTGCCGACAAACAGCTGATGGGCAGAGCGGGGCAGCCATTTAAATTTAAATGAAGCCGCGATTATTTTAATTGCGGCTTCATTTCCCTCTGCCGATCTGGCTAATCTACATGCCTCCGTCGACGGAGGCATGTAGTCTAGACACACCCATATAGGCCTAGATGTGCCTTAGAGTAGGATGTGTCATACTAGTATGTTAAAGATTTTCCTCTTCAAGCACCAGGAATTCCTTTGGAAAACATGATATTTCAGTCTGACAGTATATGACAAGAATGGTTTGACTTCTGCTATATCCCTCTTCAATGCCAGGTCAATGCTCTTCATTCACAAGGAGAGTGTGAAATGGCAGAGCCTAATTACACATTTTGTAGCTGAAACCTTAAGAGAAAATGAATGTTCTACGTTTCACAGTGTACATTTTACAGTCAGCAACATTTCTACCCTGCCCCCAATCTAGAAGTCTAATTTGAGCTGACATTTTCTTAAATATCAAATGTATTTTTAAAGTTAGAACTCAACCCATTTAAGCTACCTGGAGTTGGTCAGAAAATTCTACAGGAATGTTTGCTTATCAAGGATAGGAAAACTGGGCAGACCTGAAATTCAATATTTAAAAAGGACCACTGATTATGAGTTCATCTAAAATGTGTTACCGTTCTCCCATTAGACCTGTTCCACAGAGGATGTGAGTACTACAGCCCTAGCTACAGACCTGTAGCTCTTGAGCTCGAGCTGAAGTAGCTCATTATTTAACTCAGAGTTTTAATCCTCACAGAGGTGCAGATGTTGATTTCCTGGGAAGTGCTTGACCCATGCTCCCCCCAGTCCTGCGCACACTCTGCTCTTCCTCCCAGGCCTTTCCTCTATCCTGGTTCTACCCCCTTTCCTGCCTCATTCTCCCTTGGGACACATCCTGCTCCCTCACTTTCTGACCTGACTCTACCTGTGCCCTTACACCTCCTGGCCATTGCTGAACAGCTCATCCTCATGGGGAGGAGGTGCTGAGGGGAGGGACTAAAGAGAGGGAAGAGCTGATGAGCCAGGACCATCAGTGGGGTGCAGCGTGCCCACTCCACCCCTCACGGATGCTCCAGCCCCAGCTCACCCACAGTCAGTGCCTATGCTCCCTCATGTAATTGGCAAACACATATGCATTTGTAGTGAAATGTTCTGGCAATAGCATTTTTCTTCATGCAATAAACAGGTTGAGAGAGTCCCATCTGTATCCAGTGAATGTATTTTTTTTAAATTACCTTTTTGTATTCTAACACACTGTCAAATGAGGGAGGAAATAAATAATGTACAAGATAGAATAAAAAGTCTGCCCTGCGCCAAAGCACTGGTGAAGGGCTTGTGTTTATTCATTTCCCCCTGGCTGTGCCACAAGAGGGGTTTCAAAAGAGAGCAAAAGAATAAAAGTTTAATGACAAACATCACCCAACAGTCTTAACAATGAAAAGACAGACTAACCCAACTGACTGGAACACTCTCTAAAATAAAGTGTATCTAGCTAAAAATCAGAAAAGCAGAAACCAACCCTGGAGCCTGGCAGTCTAAACAGGGAGACTTTCAGGCTAAAGATACAAAGTGAAAGAACATTTATAAGGAAAGTGCTAAATCCTAGTTTAAAATTAAGACACAAAACCTGTGGGCTGGATTAAAGAAGGGATCGTTCTTTATCGCTCTTAGTGACTGGCATAACAATGAGAACTGAACACAGGATGTTTCCTATTTTTATACTGTGCCGATGTTTTGGTTTGCGGTCATGCCTAAAATGCTTTGTAACAGAAAAGTTCGTAGTAGGGAGAAATGTCACCGTTTCAGTGATGACTATGATTTTTTAACCTCCTTTCTGGTCTCCCGTGAGGACATCCTCTTATGGTTTTTTAGTTCCCAAGCATCACCTTTCTTTGCCAGAAATTGGTATTTCCCTGGCTCTGCATCTGGGTGTTAGAGTCCTCTGCACCTCACTATGAGCATGTCTACACTAGGAAATTATTTCAAAAAACTAAATTTGAAATAAGCTTATTCTCCATGGAAAGTAGGAGTTATTTCAAAATAACTGGCCTCTTATTTTGAAACAACAGGTTTGGTGCTGTGGATATTCCACTTGTTATTTCGAAATAACTCCCTGGTATACACCAAGGCGGCAGTTTCCCTCACAGGGTGAACACATTACCAAGAAAACAAAAACAATAGATGTCCTACACACATGTTAAAAACTCACTAGAGGTCACTCCAACTCCAACCTAGAGAGCTGTTAGGTTAAGTCACAGACCCCCTTGCAGCTAGATTTGTCATATTGGTTACATGTTCATGTCAGTTCTTAAGATCAGCAATCAGAAGCCTGACTAGAGAGTTCAGCTGTTTCTTTATCCTAGTCAATGGCCCTCTCCTAAGGGAGCACATTCCAATGGCTGCAGCTTGAAGGCTTTGGGGGATTGTTTGAGGATCTTTTTAATATAACCAGAGTTGTGGTATTTGTCTTAACCAGTCCTCAGGGATTCCCCCTGTTTATTACTTATTTGAGTGTCCCAAAAGGCTGTCTGAGCTCTCTCAAAATAGTCTTTTTACACTTCTCAGGACTCAAACAAATTATTTCCAATAACCATGAAGCCCACCTCCACCACACTCATCCAGGAACCCACCCCTGGAATCAACCCCGATGCCAACTCTGTCCACAAATCTCTACAGGTATCATCACAGGACTCAGCCACGTAAACCACCACATCAGAGGCTCGTACAACTGCACATCCACTAATGTGATCTATACCATCAAGTGCCAGCAATGCCCCTCTGCTGTGTATATTGGCCATACTGGACAATCTCAATAAGAAAGAATTAATGGACACAAATCAGATATCCAAAAAGGCAACACTCAGAAACTTGTTGAGGGGCATTTTTACTTGCCTGGGCACTCATTAATGGATCTCACAGTCACCATATTATGTCAAACCAATTTTAAAAGCCAGCTCTACAGCGAAGCTACAGAACTTAATTTCATTTACAAGTTTGATTTCTAAAACAGAAGTCTAAACAAAGACATTGGCTTCCACATCCTAATGACATACAAAAACCAAACAAAGGGTACTTAAAGTGGGTATTAAGTATTCTGATCAGCTTCATTTAGCATGGATACTCTAATTGACAATTTCTTTCCCCCATTTTTCCCCTTCTTTTTCCTCCTCCCCCATCCCTTCCCCTCCCATCACCCCTCTCTATGCTATTTATTTGAAAACTGTACCAACCCCTTAAACTCCATTCATCTGAAGACGTGGGTTGTGCCTATGAAAGCTCATGATACCATTTACATTTTTTGTTAGTCTCTAAGGTGCTGCAAAACTATTTGTTATTTTTAAAGTTTTTCCAGTTACAGACTAACATGGCTACCCCTCTGAAACATCCGTCACAACAGGTATGCTATTAAAAACAAGGCCTATTTCCGCATTTGGGAATGGGGGGGGGTACATAAAATTATTTGAAAATGGATCCTAAGCAACTAAAACAAGCTTGTCAAACTCAAAGCCTACTGAGGGCAACACAAATGAAAATGGATAGCTTTCAGGGCCACCAAAGTAAATGTACTTCTATCGGAAAGTCGAAATTATTTATTAGTATAGATTATGTTTTAGGTATATTTTATAATATTTTTTCAGGTCTTGTTTTAATATAATACAATAATTTGATGTGTAAAATTGTTATTTGCTCATGTATATTTAAATTAAATTTTTATATTTAAGGTACGTTTTAATTTTTCATATGATATATAACTTGTTTTGTTGAAATAAAAACAAGTATAGACCATGGTTAATCAAATAGAAAAGGCTTCTGTGAAAATTTCAGATACTTTGTAAGTTTGAGATTTTGCATAAACATATAGTTATGCATGCAATTGCAAAAAATTGACATATTCATTGGTATAAAATTAATGTACATTGTGTGATTTTATTGGGGAATAAATAAATAAAACACAAAATTAACAAAATCTCCTCCTCCTCTCCCCCAGAGCCAGGCACTCCCATACCCCTGCTCTAAGCCAATCTCCCTTTGTTCCCCCAGAACACCCCTGCTCTAACCCTGTGCCCCTTCCCTCCCCCAGAGCCAGGCACTCCCAGCCCCCCCCATACGTAGTGCCTCACTCCTCTCCAGAGCCAGCACCCCCAACCTAATGCCTCCCCCCTTCCCCAGAGCCATGCCCCCCAACCTAATGCCTCCTCCCTCCCCTAGAGCCATGCCCCTCTTACATAATGCCTCTCCCCTCCCCCAGAACCAGGCATCCCCAACCTAATGCTTCCCACCTCCCCCAGAGCCAAGCATTCCCAGCCCCCCCAACCTAATGCCTGGGTCCCAGAGCCACCGCTGCTGCCACCACACACTTCTTCCTCAGGCTCTGGGGCGGCGTGAGCACAGTGGCCTGCTGTGAGCACATGCTGGAGCACCCAATTCAGAATGCCCCAGCTGGCCATGAGTAGTTGCTGTGGTGTTGTGAGCAGAGCAGCCAGCTGTGATCTGCACTAGGCCACTTGCTCTGAGCGGCCAGCAGGCCTCACTTTATTCTTTTCTAAAAACATAGTGGAGGGCCCCAAAAAATTTCGATCAGGCCACATGCGGCCCTCCAGATGCCCGTTTGACATGCTTGAGCGAAAACATTGGATATGTTAAATTAGATTGTGTAGTCATATTTTGAAATAGGAACTAATAGCTCACAAGACCTGATGAAGTCAGTCCTTTAGCAGGAAGGAGTGTCGTTCATGTTAATGGGAGTTTTTTCAGTCGAATTGGTTCTATAATGTTGAAAGAGACTATATATAGAGTGCCTACAAGGTCATGTTTTCTTTCAAAACTTCAACATACCACTTTTCAGAAAAATTAACTAACATTATATTTCTCTCAGTAAGCTATGGAACCGTGACAGATGTTATCTGCCATGATAACACCCTCTGAACAAGCACAAAGCTCAAAAGAGAAGAGTATATTAAACCTGTGCTCTCCAATCTCGTGTCCAAAGGAAGCCTCAAGCAGGTAACAACCTCATGAGCTAAACCAACTGAAAATAGTGCATATGCACAAAGAGATGAAGATACAACCACTGCTCCTACTCCAGCAAACCCACAGAAGCAGGAGGACAGGCCACCTCTTCTGTAATTTCTGTTAAGGGCTTGGGCTAACATGCAAAGACTAATATGCTGGACCGTGCTCCACACAGCCTTAAAGAAGTTTAGTGTGAGGATCAGAGGTTATAGCCAGGCTGTTCCTCCAGCTAAGCTTAGGGAGTCACCACCACCAACTAAGGCCGCATCTTTACTATGCAGAAGATGGACACTGCCACAGTCAATCTTCCAGGGTTTGATTCAGCACGTCTAGTGAAGACCCACTAAATCAAACTCCGAGGGCATCTCCATCCACACTGGTACTCATGAGGAGTAAGAGAAGCCAATGGCAGTGCTTGCTTTCATCGACTTTCCGCTGCGTGGACAGTGCAGAAACTTGATTTAAGATATGTTGACTCCAGTTACATAATTAAAGTAGCTGGAGTTGCGTATCTTAATTTGGCCTTCTGCTGTAAGTAGACCAGACCTAAGGAACTGGCCTCACATTACTTCATTATGGAGAAGAAGCACTTGCATCTAGAATGCACTTTTCCCTTATTTTCCCTCAGCCATTCTGCCACACATTATCACTCATTTTCTGACATTGTATTAAATGGATTTTCCCTAAGGAAGCACATTTCTTAAAATAGATCATACACTCATTTTTGGCAGTGATGAGATTATTAAAGTTTGAGGCCCTGTAAGATTTCTAGGATGACAATCATTGACCAAATCCAACTGAATGACAGTTTTGCCCAAAACAAGAACAACAGGCTTTTCCCCCTTAAGTAACAAACAAAAACACCTATAAAAAGAAAGGCATAGTATTACCAAGTATTTCTGCTTCCTGTCACAGTCATATTTTTCATAGTAAGTTATTTGAATTTGCTATCAAAAAAGACAGACATTGAGATTAGAATTTATTGCTGCTTAATAACAAGGTTGATGTATTTCATTAATGACAAGAGGGAAAGGGGAGATCAAATTCTCGCAGAATTGCTGTATAAATCTATCATGAGTGCAGAGAAATTGCCAGACTGCACACGTCTTTCATGAACCAGAAAAGAAATTACATGTTTAAATTAATTTACAAACGGTTTTGAGTAGCTTTTGCCTTGTTTTGAAGTGATTTACAATACTAGTCAATTAAGATGATGGCTTGATCATATATTGGGTGAAATGGTTCAGAAAACTTACATTAGTTCCACAGTAAGATTATTCATAAAGGCCACTTAATCTTCATGTGGGTTCTAATCACCTGCCTGAAAGGTTACTAGGAATATTAAAAAAGCATCAACATTCATGTTATGAATAACTTTAACATTTATGGAAATTGAAAACTTATGTTTCACTAAGCTTTGTAACTGAACTAAAAGCAAATATGGCCTCTCTCAAAATATTGAGTATGCATCCACAGGGGGACAGTAGGGTTAATATTCAACACATTGTTCCTCAGTTTCAAGGGAAAGGGAAGTTACTCACCCAGTACAGTAACAACTGTTCTTCAAGATGTGTCCCTCTGTGGGTGCTCCACTGTTGGTGATGGGTCATCCTGAAGCCGCAGATCGGAGCTTTTGCAGCAGTTGTCAGTTAGGCTGTGCATGTGTGTGAGGTGTCTTGTGCCATTCATGCCTCAGTGCCTCCTGCAGAACAACACTCCCCCTCAGTTCCTTGCAGACGCATGAGTGAGGTAGACTCAGAGCAGCGGGTAGGAAGAGAGGGTTGTGGAGGACCCATGGGGACAGACATCTCAGAGAACAGTTGTTACTGCACAGAGTGAGTAACTTCCCTTTCTTCTTTGAGTGATGTCCCCATGGATGTCCCACTGTTAGTGGCTACAAAGAAGTGTTCCACTGTTTGGCAGCTGTGGACAAGACAGCCATAGCTACTGCTATATCTTCTGCGAGTTGAGGCATGATTGCATAGTGCCTAGCAAAGGTAAGGTCTGGTGATCAGGTGTCTGTCCGATAAACATCTTTATGGGCCATGTTTTTCAGAAAGGCCATTGACGTTGCAATAGCACGGGTAGAGTGTGCCCTTGGTGGAGTTGCTGAAGGCTTATTGCAGATGGCATAATAGCGGGGTATTCACGATTATATCCATTAGAGATACACTAGGTTGAAATTGGCATGCCTCTTGAGCATTCTGCGATCGACTCAAAGAGGCACAGAGTCTTATGGAAAGCCCAAGTCCTATCTGTTGGGGTATGTAAAAATTAATAGGTCTGAAATGGCTGTGCATTAGTGGTTCAGAGGTCAGCCACAACATTTTCCCTTTAAACATGCTTTTTTCCTTTTGTTTTGTAGTTTGGTAAGATAGATTAAGCATCCGGTCAAAATCACTATTATCCTTTCTGATGAATAAACATGTTCTCTCTCTTCATTCTTGTAGCCTAGGAAACCAGATAAATACAGAATTACTCTATTTTGTTATGTCTCTTGCTTATCCTCATTGGCTCTGCATAATACCTTCAGGGTTAAATTCTTTGTAATCTCTGTAACCTGTTAGTTTGTAGTATAAGCAAGTGTTGATTCAATTAGAAATTTCATAAATAGCAATTAGGGGTTGGTAAAATTGTATTTATTATTTGCTTATTAATATTCATGTTATGGGAGTTAACATTACTAAATAAGGTTTTAGGAAAAGTAGTGACAGACATGTGAATTAACATACTAAAATAGATAAAAGTGTCTGACTAATGCCTATTTGTTGCCACTCGGACATCATGTTGAATGTTCGAGGTAAATGTGCATAGGCAATAAAGCAGTTCTCTTTACCCAGTCCACTCCTGGGTCACCTGTCTCTTCTCTAACACTGTCTGTATAGAAGGCCAACACACATCTAATATCCAGGGTATGAAGTATATCAAGCCTAGAGGATGTATGAGGTTTGGGAAATAATGTGGGTAAGACTATCAGTTCATTGATGTGGAAGGAAGTGCAGACTTTCAGTAAGGAGGAGGGATGTGGGTGCAGTTACTTTGTCCTTCGCGAAAATGGTATAGGGTGGCCTTACCATCAAAGCCCCAATCTCTCTAACCCATCCTTGCTGAGGTGATGGCTATTAAAAACAGCACTTTCATCAGAAAGAATGGAAGAGTACAAGTCACCATGGACTTGAAAGGGGGTCTCTTGAGAGAATCTAGAACCAAGGCCAGATGCCACAAAGGTGCTAGGTCCCTATCTGGGGGACCAAGAGCTGAGTCAGAGACTGTATGAGAGCAGGCTTAGCAGTCTGGGAGTTGGGCATGAAAGGGAAGGCTGGGTAACCTGAGTGCTTGGCAGAAAAGGAGCAGCCTGTTGCTGATGGAGTGTGTATGGGGGGGGAGGCAGCAATATAGGATAGAAGGGTGCAACACAGTGACCTGCTGTTAAGTGATGTGGGAGAAACTGCATATGTGCAGGAGTATGGTGTGGGAAGGATCCTCATAAGACTGATACCTTAATACTTCTGAATTGGACTGCCACCAGGGACTAGGTTAAGAATTGTAGGGTAACCTTTCAGTGTAATGTATAGCAATTGTGCCTAGGGCATTTGCACCTTTGTTTCTGGTAACTCCCAGAAGTAGAGGGAAAGCAGGCAGCTTGGAGAAGAGAATTTCTGGAGATCACCGAGTCAAAGAAAGGCTCCCTGGAATGGGAACTAGATGGCAAGTGAGGGGAGCCTGCCAGAATCTCATCATAGCCCCAAGGCAGGCTGGCTGTGGAATCCCTTAATCAAAAGGGGAAGAAGTTGTGACTCCATGGACTAGAGCAGATGGGAAAAATTCTGAAAGGCCAAGGAATTTAATGTGACTGGCAGAGCTAACTGGCTTAAGGGCAACTGGGTACCCCCAGTCTCGGGACAAGGACGAATTGGAGCAGAATTTGTGTGGTGCCAAAGTAAAGTTCTCCATTTACAGAAGAGACTGAGGGTATGTCTACACTACCCTCCTAATTCGAACTAGGGGGGTAATGTAGGCATACCGCACTTGCAAATGAAGCCCGGGATTTGAATTTCCCGGGCTTCATTTGCATAAGCCGGGCGCCGCCATTTTTAAATCCCGGCTGGTTCGAACCCCGTGCCGCACGGCTACATGCGGCACGAACTAGGTAGTTCGGACTAGGCTTCCTAGTTCGAACTACCATTACTCCTCATTCCACGAGGAGTAACGGTAGTTCGGACTAGGAAGCCTAGTCTGAACTACCTAGTTCGTGCTGCGTGTAGCCGCGCGGCACGGGGTTCGAAGCAGCTGGGATTTAAAAATGGCGGCGCCCGGCTTATGCAAATGAAGCCCGGGAAATTCAAAATCCGGGCTTCATTTGCAAGTGCGGTATGCCTACATTACCCCGCTAGTTCGAACTAGCGGGGTAGTGTAGACATACCCTTTGTTATCTCTCTCACTTGCATGCACACAAAACACTCCAACCGGCTCCCCTGCCTTCAATAGAATACTCATTACATTTAGGCAGAAAATGGTTTTCCCATCTTGTGAAACATTTTGCTTCTTCAAAAGATTTTCCTGTTGCTCATCAGAATGAAATGTACACTTTTCAAGAGGTATTGAGACAGAAAAAAGACACTCCCTCACCTCAGAAGTCAGGGGAAGTCAGGTCACTCACCTGAGATATGGGGGAGTCATGTTCAAGTCTATGCCTACCTGGTTCAGGTCAGGTGACAGTGATCTCAACTGACTAGCTCCTTTCCCATCTGCTCAGAAAAGAAAAAGGATGCCCAAAACCAATAAGCCAGACTCATTACAATGCAGATTCTAGGCACAGGGGAAGTCTCAGATACCAGTGACTGGTCACAGATTGATGAGAGGGGAGAGTTACAATACAGAAGGAAATTGAGAAGAAAATGTACAGCAATTTTGGCAAGTTGCTTTTAGCTGTTTGTCTATGTCTGTCTTCTCTTTAGACCATAAACCTTTGAGGCAGGAACGGTCTCTTCTCTTGGGAACAGTATCTACCAAAATGAGACTTGTAATTTCTGGCTGGGACATTTAAGTGCTACGGGAATACAAATAAGTAATCATCTATAGTCACATCAGATACCATTGCATAAAAAGCTTTTGGCAAATGCTTTTTAAATAGCAACTATTATATTTTTTCCTCCTAGTGTCTTAGAACTGTTGCTATGTTGCTGTCACCTCCCTCTGCAGTGATGGCTTGTATTTTCAATGTGTGTGAAATGATCCCTACTATACAGTATGTATGAAAAGTTATCTTACACGTGTTTTTCTTCAGGACAATGTAGCACTTTAAAGACTAACAAGATGGTTTATTAGATGATGAGCTTTCGTGGGCCAGACCCACTTCCTCAGATCAAATAGTGGAAGAAAGTAGTCACAACCATATATACCAAAGGATACAATTTAAAAAAATGAACAAATATGAAAAGGACAAATCACATTGCAGAACAGAAGGAGGATGCGGGGGGGCGGGAAGGGGGAGGAAGGAAGGTAAGTGTCTGTGAATTGCTGATATTAAAGGTAGGGAGAGTGGGATGTTTGTGAGTTAATGGTATTACAGGTGATAATTGGGGAAACTGTCTTGATAATGGGTGAGAAAGTTCAAAGACTTGTTAAGTCCCTGGTGGTAAGTGTCGAATTTTAACATGAATGACAGTTCAGAGGATTCCCTTTCAAGTGCAGATGTAAAAGGTCTTTGTAGCAGAATGCAGGTGGCTAAGTCATTTAGAGAGTGTCCTTTCTGGTTAAAGTGGCAAGAAACTGTTTTCTCTTTGTGATCTTGTCTAATATCTGTTTTGTGGGCATTAATCCTTTGGCGAAGTGTCTGAGATGTTTGTCCAATGTACATAGCAGACGGACACTTTCGGCACATGATAGCGTAGATTATATTTCTGGATGCGCAGGAATATGTGTTCTTGATCTTATAACTCACTTGGTTAGGTCCAATAATGGTATCAGCAGAATGAATATGTGGACAAAGCTGGCAACGGGGTTTGTTGCAAGGGAAGGTACCAGGGTTGGTATTAGTGTGGTATGTCCTGTGGTGGTTGGTAAGAATCATCTTGAGGTTAGGTGGTTGTCTATAGGAGACTATGGGTCTGTCTCCCAGAGCCTCTTTGAGTATGGTATCCTGTTCCAATATAGGCTGTAGTTTCTTGATAATGTGTTGGACAGGTTTAAGTTGGGGGTTGTAGGTGATGACAAGTGGTGTTCTATTGTTGGTTTTCTTGGGTCTGTCTTGAAGTAGATGGTTTCTAGGTATTCGTCTGGCTCTTTCAATTTGCTTTTTTGTTTCTCTGGGTGGGTAGTTGAGATTTATAAATGCTTGGTAGAGATCCTGAAGCTTCTGGTCTCTGTCAGTGGGGTTAGAGCAGATGCGGTTGTATCGAAGGGCTTGGCTATAGACGATGGATCGTGTGGTGTGTTCTGGATGGGAGCTGGATGCATGTAGGTAACTGTATGAGTCAGTGGGTTTTCTGTAGAGAGTGGTGTCTAATTTTCCATTGTTGATTTGTACGGTGCTCCATACCACTGGCTACAACAGCAACTGCCTCAACCCACCGAATAATATTGTTAACCTCTCCAGCTACAAACTCAATCCAGCAGAAGAGTCTGTCTTGTCCCGGGGTCTCTCTTTCTGCCCCACGTCCCCCACAAACTGGATACAATTTTGTGGTGACCTTGAGGCTTTTTTTCGCCGCCTCCGTCTCCGAGAATATTTCCAAACCACCACTGAACATCAATCTGATCTACCAGATCCCCCCTACCAACACCAAAGGAAAAATAATTCTATATGGACTCCCCCTGACGGTCGGAATTACAATCTGGATTTCTATATACACAGCTTCCGCAACAACGCACAGACTGACATTATTCACAAACGACAACAAGCGACACACAATCTTAGCCGCGCTGAACACCATGCCATCCAGAGTCTCAAAAACAACCTGGACATTGTAATCAAACCAGCTGACAAAGGGGGTGCTGTGGTCATTATGAATAAGGCCGACTATAACCAGGAGGCAACCAGACAACTCTCGAACACCACATTTTACAAACCTCTCCCCTCTGATCCCACCTTGGACTACCAAAAGAAACTACACTGTCTCCTTAAAAGCCTCCCCACAGCTACTCGGGAACAAATCCTCACAGAATCACCTTCTGACCCCCGACCAGGATTGTTCTATCTACTTCCCAAGATCCATAAACCTGGGCACCCCGGACGTCCCATCATCTCTGGTATTGGCACGCTCACTACTGGTCTATCCAGCTATGTAGACACTCTTCTCAAACCCTTCGTAACCAATACCCCCAGCTATCTCCGAGACACTACTGACTTCCTAAGGAAATTACAAAACATCGATAACCTCCCCAATAATACCATCCTTGCCACCATGGATGTAGAAGCTCTATATACCAACATCCCACATGAAGACGGATTACAAGCAATTAGAAACACTATCCCAGAGGACACTACTGCCAACCTGATAGCAGACCTATGTAACTTTGTTCTCACCCACAATTATTTCCGGTTTGAGAACAACTTATACCTCCAGATCAGCGGCACAGCCATGGGTACACGCATGGCCCCACAGTATGCTAACATCTTTATGGCTGACCTAGAACAACGTTTCCTCAACTCCCGTCCCCTTTCACCCCTCCTCTACCTACGGTACATCGATGACATCTTTATGATCTGGACACATGGCCAAGAAACACTGGAGATATTCCACAGAGATTTCAACAACCTACACCCCACCATCAACCTCAGCCTGGACCATTCTACACGAGAGATCCACTTCCTGGACACCACCGTACAAATCAACAATGGAAAATTAGACACCACTCTCTACAGAAAACCCACTGACTCATACAGTTACCTACATGCATCCAGCTCCCATCCAGAACACACCACACGATCCATCGTCTATAGCCAAGCCCTTCGATACAACCGCATCTGCTCTAACCCCACTGACAGAGACCAGAAGCTTCAGGATCTCTACCAAGCATTTATAAATCTCAACTACCCACCCAGAGAAACAAAAAAGCAAATTGAAAGAGCCAGACGAATACCTAGAAACCATCTACTTCAAGACAGACCCAAGAAAACCAACAATAGAACACCACTTGTCATCACCTACAACCCCCAACTTAAACCTGTCCAACACATTATCAAGAAACTACAGCCTATATTGGAACAGGATACCATACTCAAAGAGGCTCTGGGAGACAGACCCATAGTCTCCTATAGACAACCACCTAACCTCAAGATGATTCTTACCAACCACCACAGGACATACCACACTAATACCAACCCTGGTACCTTCCCTTGCAACAAACCCCGTTGCCAGCTTTGTCCACATATTCATTCTGCTGATACCATTATTGGACCTAACCAAGTGAGTTATAAGATCAAGAACACATATTCCTGCGCATCCAGAAATATAATCTACGCTATCATGTGCCGAAAGTGTCCGTCTGCTATGTACATTGGACAAACATCTCAGACACTTCGCCAAAGGATTAATGCCCACAAAACAGATATTAGACAAGATCACAAAGAGAAAACAGTTTCTTGCCACTTTAACCAGAAAGGACACTCTCTAAATGACTTAGCCACCTGCATTCTGCTACAAAGACCTTTTACATCTGCACTTGAAAGGGAATCCTCTGAACTGTCATTCATGTTAAAATTCGACACTTACCACCAGGGACTTAACAAGTCTTTGAACTTTCTCACCCATTATCAAGACAGTTTCCCCAATTATCACCTGTAATACCATTAACTCACAAACATCCCACTCTCCCTACCTTTAATATCAGCAATTCACAGACACTTACCTTCCTTCCTCCCCCTTCCCGCCCCCCCGCATCCTCCTTCTGTTCTGCAATGTGATTTGTCCTTTTCATATTTGTTCATTTTTTTAAATTGTATCCTTTGGTATATATGGTTGTGACTACTTTCTTCCACTATTTGATCTGAGGAAGTGGGTCTGGCCCACGAAAGCTCATCATCTAATAAACCATCTTGTTAGTCTTTAAAGTGCTACATTGTCCTGCATTTTGCTTCAACTACCCCAGACTAACACGGCTACATTTCTATCAGTGTTTTTCTTCATTTCATATACACCAGAGTGACATTAAAATAGGATTTTGCTGAATACTAAATGTTGTCAAAATATGAAATCTGTCTCTTCTAGTGTGTTATGGAGTTTTAACTTCAATTTAATGGGTTTGCAAGAATGTTAAGAGAAGTATGCCACTGACCAAGACTGAATTCCGTATTTACTCGAACATAAGCCCATTCGTTCATAAGCTGACCCCAATTTACAGAAAAAAAAAAGTAAATGACCCATTTATAAACTGACTCTATATCAGCAATGTACTATACAAACTTTCAGACCCAGCTTATCAGCATAAGTCACTAGTAAGTCAGGATGTTTAGTTTAACTGAAACATCTGCAGGCTCCCAGAGTCTGTGATGCACTGTTTCTGGCCAAAAGTGGCGGGAAGTGGCAGCCAGCATGTCCTTCAGCCTGTGCTGCTTCTTGTGGCTCCCACAGGCTGCTGTTCGCTGTCCAGTGTGGGCCAGAGGACGTGCTGGCTGCCACTTCCCACCAACCCAGAACAGCAAACAGTGAATGGGAGCTGTAGGGCTCCATGCCTGCAAATGATCCAGGAATATAAAATGTGCCAGTACATCAGCAGTTTGCTTTCCTGGACCGGGAACTGAAGTTTGCCGACCTCCTCTTCCTCCCCACCCCAGGGAAAAAAAACGTGAAGCCAACCCCCACTCTTTACAGCATGATTTTTTTAACCCAAAAAAATCATCAGATTATGATAGAGTATACAGGGTACTTTAAAAGAGAAAGGCAACAGGTAACAATTATGAATAGTAGATGGTTTGCTACATAAAATATTCCAAAGAAAGCGTAATAGAAATCTTTTTAAGTGGCATTTGTTATTAGAAGATAGATACATTCTTAGTTTGCTTTTGTGTCTTCTCACAAACACATACGTTAAAAGAACAGGAACACTCGTGCTAGAAGTAAAAAAATCAAGATATGTAAAAAAGTTGAGGTAGGCTGCAGTGTGGGAGCTCAGGTGAGTGTGTCCAGCTACAGAAAGGCCAGCGAATAGCTACTCCGTACATCAAGTTCCAAAGCAATATAACCAAGAATGCAAAAATACAGAGTAGCTATAGCTGCCCCTCCCAGGCTTTAATATACTAGACCAGTGTGGGTAACCTGCAGGCATCCTCCCACTTTCCTATGAGAACGTAAAGCATTTTATATATATATATATATATTCAACATCCCTTCTGTGAAAATAATAAATTATTTTTATGATAAGGGGCTTCTTACACTCGTCAATCAGCCCAGCACCAGAGGCAGCCATTATCTTACTAGCCCCATAGTTAAGAAGCTTTTTTCCTGAGGTTTAATCTCCTATATTATTGTTTGAACCCATTGCCTCTTGTCCCTACCCTCTGTGGCAAGAGATAACAACCTTTCTCCATCTTTTTTTTTATGGCAGCCTTTCAAGTATTAGATTGCTATCATGTCTCCCCTGAATATATTCTTTTCCAAACTAAAGATACCAGTTCCTTCAGTCTTTGGTTTACATTCTATCCCTTTGATTATCTTTGTCACTTGCCTCTGGAACCTTTCCAGTTTCTCTACTTTTTTATATATTTTGTTGATCAAAATGGGACACAGTCCAGCTGGGGCCTAATCAGCATGGAGAATAGTACTTTCTCCCATAACTTCCCTCCTATGCTTCTGTTAAAGTAACCTAAAATTGAATTGTATTTGCTTTTTTTTGCAAAAGCATTGCAGCAGATAGCTGAAATATGTCACATTTTATAAGTCTTGTAAACAAATGCTAGAGGAAGAAATATGACATGGGTAAATTTGGAGTGCCTGGTATTAAATGAAGACATTGATATAATAAGCACCACAGAAATTTGGTCGTATAACAAATGCGACATGGTAATACCAAGATACAAAATATGTAGGAATGAAGGCAGGATGTGCTGCTGGAAGAGAGGCACTATAGATGTAAGAAAGTCAAATATGATAAAAAAAATCTGACAAATCAAATTATCCCACATCTCTGTAGATAGTAATTCCATTAATATAAGCAGTAGACGAGCTACCAAACTGAGCAGGATGGTGATGGTGTTTGTGAAATGCTGCAGGAGGTTAGGGATGCTATACATTTTAAAAAAAAATCTGAATCGGGGTGGGGGTGGGGGGGGATTTCAATTATCCCAGTGTTGGCTGCATACAAGTCACCTCATGATGGGATGTAAACAACATTTCTATAAGCCATAACTGACTGTTTCTTGGTGCAGCTAATCCTGGAAACCAGAAGAGGCAATTCTTGATTTAATCCTAAATGGATCACAGGATCTGATCCAAGAGGTGACTATTGCTGAACCATTTCATAATAGTAACCATAATATGCCAGCATGCTACATTGCAGAGGGACAAAATACCAAAGAAACCCATAAGTAACATTTAACTTCATAAGGGGAATACCACAAAAAATGAGGGAGCTAGTTAAATGGACATTAAAAAGACATCACAAAAGTGAAATGCCTGCAAGCTACAAGGAAACTAATTTTTAAAAACCCACAGTAGAGGCTCAAATTAAGTGTACATGCAAAATTAAACATATGAGGACCAAAAAATAGTCCCACCATGGATAAAGTAAAAAGTTGTTGGAGGCAAAAGTAATCCTTTACAAATTAGAAGTCAAATCCTGAAGAAAAACAGGAAGGATCATAAACTGTGGCATGTCAAGAGTAAAAGAGTAAAAGAGTAAAATTAGGCAGGCCACAAAAGAATGTGTAGAGCAACGAGAAAAAGAGACTCAGATTAACAGCAAAAACCATGTAAGAAAATCAAAACCATGTACTAAAACCAGCACTCAAGGAAGACAAGTCTATTGTAGAGAAGCTAAATGAATTTTTTGCATGGGTCTTCACTACAGAGTATGTGAGGAATAGTCCTATACCTATTCCTTTTAGGTGACAAATGTCTCAGACTTATGTCAACAGAGAATGGTTTGGGACAACCTGATAAACTAAACAGTAATAAGTCACCAGGACCGGATGGTATTCACCCAAGAGTTCTGAAGCCAGTCAATACAATCCTAATCATGTGCTACAGATGTGTTATGCAGAATCTCACTCCTTAGGCCAGTGTTTCTCAAAGTGGTCCATGCACTCAATCTGAGAAAGCTGCTACCGGGCCGCTCCGGATTGTTTACTTACTGGCTCCACAGCTATAGCGCCTCGCGGTTCCCCTTGTCTGTGGTTCGCCATTTGTAGCCAAGTTGAGCCGCAGGAAGCAGCAACCCAGGTCACACTGCTTCCCATGGCTCCCCTTGGTTACAAACAGTGAACTGCAGCTAAGGGGAGACGCGAGGTCCCATGGCTATGGAGCCAGTAAGAAAAACCGAAACGGTCCAATAACAGCTCTCTCAAATAGGGTCCAATGGCCACTTTGAGAAATACTGCCTTAGGCAGACATCTTAAAATCAAACTCTGTATTCCTACAATCATTTGATCCTTAAACCAGCAATTTGTCACTTTAAGGAATGTAAAAAAATTAATATAGACTTAGTTAAGCTTTGAACATTTTTAAATTAGTCCATAACTCTTTGGTCCCTAAATGCTTCAGGTGAAGTGATTCGCAAAACACTCCTAGTTTCTTGTTAGCAATAGAGAAGATTTGGTCGCTGCTGGAAAAGAGATTAATACCATCATCTAGAGCCTTGTATGATGCAGACAGCAATGCTGTTAATGTGTAATTCTGCCAATGCACCTCAAGTAATTGGAAAAGGAACAGAAGATGTTTATAAAGTTAGGATGCTCTGGGTCATAAAACCCAGCCCCCGCAGTTACCCTATAAATAATTCTTATAATACCAAAGTCAGAAAATCTCAAGTGGGCCATTAGGTGAAGGTTAAAGATTTCTAAACTAATTAACAGACCCTGCATCTCAACAGGTTACTATGACCTACTGGGTAAATCTGGGATTTCAAAGATGCATGTTTAAATCAATTTCTGACAATAGTAATGAGCTCCCAAAACAGGAGAAAGACTTTCTGTTATGAACCTGTCTGATAATATGGTGTAAGCAGGGGCTGAACTGCTGCTTGCTATCAGCCAGCTAAAAGAAGGGGTGGGTGTGCCCACTACAGTTGTTTACCTCTACAAGGTAATTAACTGTTAACTGTTGACATGTAAATACTGCTCAGGAGAGAATCCGAGGTGTGGCTATGTAAATCCCATTCAGCCAGGGCTGATGGAAGGTCAGTGTTGGAATGGAATGTGGAGAATTGTATATAATTTGGGACTGTTGTGGGGGTCACTATTCATGCTACCCCTAAATGTGGGAACTGTAAAACATGCCACCAGTGCTTGCAGGAGAGACACCACCATCATGGTAAGAGGTCTCGGAAGAACAAGCCTTCCCCCTTCCAGAGTTGAGTGAATAGAGCTGGGGTAAAGGGCTTGAGTCAGCCTGCTTCACACCTGCTAGGTGTGAGCTATAAGACTGGCCTGGCCTGGCCTGCACCTTTCCCCCTTTGTTTTAAGGACGGACCTAAAGTAGACTCCCTGAGGAGTCTTTTCTTTTGCTAGTCCAGTGAAAGCTGGATTCATTTGCCAGTCCAGCTGGGGGCTAGAGAGTTGAAATCACTGAGAGCTGAAATCACTGGTTTGGCTGAGAGCCAGACCTGTTGTAGCCAGTGAAGTGGTGGTGACCAGCGGTGTGGCGTGGAGCGGCGGCAGGCAAGGAGCAACCATCTGTGGCGTGGAGCAGCGGCAGGTGAGGAGCGGCCACCAGAGGCGTGGCGTGGCGCGGCAGCAGGTGAGGAGCGGCGACCAGTGACAGCAGCAGACGAGGAGCGGCAGCAGGTGCCCAGCGGAGCGTCCAGTGGCGTGGGACGAGACAGCTGGTGGAGCGTGGCGGAGTTTCATAAGGTGCCCCCTATCTATCCTCCTACCCCATTCCTACCCAGGTTGGGAGGTGAAACCCTGCGGGTGAACTTTGGGACTCTGGGTGGCACGGACCAGGAACAGAGACTTTTGGGGTGTCGGACTCTTTGGACTTCGGGCGATTCTTGGCTGGCGGGGTGGGGGCTTGGCTCATGTTTGGGTTATGAACTCTGTTTATGGTATTTTCCCCAAGTTAATGCTATATGACTTCTCTCTCTGTTTCATTAAATGTTTCTTTCCTACACTCAGACTCAGTGCTTGCGAGTGGGGAAGCATTGCCTCTCAGAGGCACCCAGGGGTGCGTGAATTTCCCAGATTACTGGGTGGGGGCTCGAGCCGGTTCTATGTGAGATGGACCCCAAGATATTGAACCCAGCCTTGGTTACTGCCAGGCCTACCCGGCAGAGGGGTTACAATGGCATTATGCAAGAAACAAAAGATGTTAATGTTGTGTTAAGATATACATACCTAGAAATGCATCAGTAACTATTTCTTCTTCAGTTAGCTTTGCACAAGAGTTTAAGTCCTTCCTGATGTAGAATGGGATTATTCTTCACCCCCAAACACTTTCTCTTACCCCCATTCCTGGATCCTGATTCTTTTGTCTGCCATTCATAGTTAATAGTCTGGATTAATGTGTTTAACTAAAATATTTAATTTTATTTCTACTTCATATTTCCTGAAAACACCATTCACAGGGGCTCCAGGCCTGAACAAGTGCTTTAAACACACATACTGGAGGGCTGTGTCTACACTGGCATGAATTTCCGGAAATACTTAAAACAGAATAGTTTTCATTATAAGTATTTCCGGAAAAAGAGCGTCTACATTGGCAGGCTGCTTTTCCGGAAAAGCCCTTTTTCCGGAAAAGCATCTGTGGCCAATGTAGACGCGCTTTTCCGGAAAAGACTACTGGGCTGTCTACACTGGCCCTTTTCCGGAACAGTGTTCCGGAATAAGGACTTATGCCCGAGCGGGAGCAGCGTAGCTTTTCCGGAATAGCGGCTGATTTTGTACAGTAGAGAGTCGTTGCTTTTCCGGAAATTCAAGGGCCAGTGTAGACAGCTCGCAGCTTATTCCGGAAAAGCGGCTGATTTTCCAGAATAAGTGGCCCAGTGTAGACACAGCCGGAGGGGAAAACCTCAGTACAAGTGCCTTTTTAAAATCTATTGACCCAAACTCCTCAAAAGTGCATCTTCTACCACTTTCATTTCAATCCACACCACAAAGAAATTCATGTAAATAAATAAGCATTGCAATGAGAGTCCCATTATATCCCTAGATTGTTTTGACATTATAAACAATGTTATTGCTTTTCACAAGATGGTGTCAATGAAGAAGGTTTTAGTAATTCTGTTTATCTGGTTAATCAGATGATTCTGCCAGGTATCCGATTCAGTGCATTATTTTTAGAACCTGCATGAATTTACTAGTGGTAACTCTTCTGCCAGTCTCTCTCACTAAAGCCATACTTTGTTATAGCTGCTGGCTGCAAGCTACACCCACACAAAGAAACAAAATATTACATCATATTTCTACTTTGTAGTACCCAAGAACTTCAGCCAAAGGAGCAGACTCCTATTGTGTTAGGCACTTTACAGACAAGACTATTGACCCTGTATTAAGGAGCTCGAGCACCATCACATAATCTACTTCAAGTAGGAAATATCTGAACTAATTTCATCTATATTAGTGTGTGGCTGGCTGTGTGTCTGTCTGAGTCCGTCTGCTCAGGAACTTCTCCTAAAAGCAGTAAGAACTAGGGCCACCAAATTTGGTATGCAACTTCCTCTTCTCCTAACTTAATCAAGATCAGAGTTTAGTTGGGCCAGGACAACCAGAAGGCCCAGCAGCATGGAAAGGGAGGGGCTACTGTTCTGAGGAACATAATATGCGTGGCCACTGGGGGCAGCAAGCCCACTGAAGACAGCCGTATGTAGAGTGTCCATTGGGGGCAGTGGGACTACCAAGGGAGTGGCCAGCAGAGCTGGAGCCCCATCTTACCTGCCAGCACATCAGTAAGTAGCCACCTCTGTCCCAAACCATCCCAGCACCCCCCAGCCCTTGGCCACAGCACTGGAATGGGAGAGAGAACAGGCCCCTGGCAGCTGGGGAAGGTGACAGAACAGGCCCTGTATGGCCTGAGGGTAGGAAGAACAGGCTCCTGGCCCCCAGCTTCCTGCACCACCCCCTATCCCAAGGCCCTGTCTTGAAGGACCAAGGTAATGCTGGGTAAGTCTGCTAGTATGGCTATAATATCTTCAGTGTGTTTCTCTATTCAGGAAGTTATATTACAGTTCATCTATTTCACAAGGATTAATTAGGTTAATTATATAAAATAAATACCTTTGTGCTTCTGAGACAAGACATAGAAGATTCAGCAACGTTATTAAAATGAAAGCATGCCCTATAGCCAGTTGGTTTCAAAGGGGTGCACCCATCTGGTTTATGTTTTGATTTTGGGATGCAAGAATTATTTCCCACATTGCTGAACATTCACTTCTCTCTTTATTTGAGAGCAACAATAGGATTCCAATTCCACCCACCAACTGCATCTCCACAAGGTACCAGGCAAAGGGTGATATCCAGTACAATATGGCCATGCTACAACCACAAATGATTGTAGTAAGCCAGTAAAACATCTTCCTTCCAATCCCAATCTAATATACTAGATACTAATGTGCTGCAGCACCTCTTAAGAGCAGCACTGAATTGAGTGCCACCCAGGTAGCCCTATGTGGCAGATCTGACAGCCTGCTCCTTTGACCAATGGTATTTAACCTCCTCCCAATAGCCAGTGCCACTGGCCAGCCATTGTTTGTCAGAAGAGAGAGTTAATTTTACAGTCTCCACAGTAAGAGCATGAGGACAAGTTACACTACAGGGAAATTTTTCACAATTCCATCCTTTGTGCGATAGCGGATACGATCACTTACACTGTCCTAACAGATGTGTGATAATGAATAGCTTTCAGACAGTTTAGACTTGTGTCAAGTGTCTTCAGTGAATTGCATTAGCAACTTAGCTTATGTTACAAGAAACTGACACCTTTATACACCAGCATTTCAGAACCTTAACGTTTTAATAGGTAGAAACAAAGACAATAGAAAAACAAGAGAATACTGACAAACTACAGTAGTTTGCTTTTCTCCATCACTGAAATAGGTATTCCAACACATTTTGCCAGCTCTGAAGGATGTCATCGCCACATTTCACACATGCTGGGTACTGCACAGTATTAGACAGCTGCATTGCTAAGAATATTCATTTATACCTCATGATTCACCAGCTAAAAAAGCAAACTTGAAATATTTGATTTTATTTTCTCCTGACAGAAGCAACAAAGGACAAAGCAGATTTTGCATAAATTTCAATTAATCTGTTGCACTTAATATCTGTTGCTACACCATTAAAAAGAGCTTTGGTCCAAAAATACTACAATGCAATATCTGGGAGATTAAAACAATGAAGAATTCTATCCTGACCTTATGTGTGTCAATACTACAGAGCAACAAGAAAAGAAATTTCAATGTGATATGCAAGATTAAGTCATCCCGTACACGTGCTTTATAACGTTCTAGCAGGGAAGGCTTGTCATTGACTGGGCAAAGTCATTTTGCACAGATTACGCTCATAGGAAAGTTCAAGAAATTAAATATATGTAATAGAAGTATTTATTAATGTGCTTGCAAAAGTGAAATAACAAAGCTTTTGAAGTTTGTAGGATTTCAATTTCAAACATTATTCATTTTATTGATTAATTACCATACATAGCAAATTTCAATCAGAAACTCAAAGCTTCCATTATTGTTTCCATATCTAATTCGAATTATTTTGTGATTTGTAACAGTACAACTTTTCTTTGAACTAAAATGACAGTTGAGTAGGTGACTCAATTTTAATTTTGTTAGCAAATATTTTATGAACTCTAATCAAAATAGTCATGACTCTTTTCCAATGAAAAACAAATAATTATTTAAACCTTTCACCCAGCATATTCCCATGTAAAAATTAGTGCATTCAGCTAATTTGAGTGGCAAAATTGTTTATGCACAATTAGTCGTTAATGGAAGGCTCCCTGTTCCAGCTTGCACTTGCACAGAGCCTACTCCTGCTACAGCTCTGCAGTTTAAATGTAGTAGGAGCTGGACTCACAGGCAGCCCAGCTCCTACTACATTTAAACTGCAAAGCCGCACTGGTGGTAAGTCCCTGACCAGGACAAGCCGAGACCATTGTGCCTCTGCAGTTTAAATGTAGTAACAGCTGTCCAGGAATAGCCCCCATCATTGGGCAGAAGCTGCTTCACGGCATCTTCTGGGCAGCTTCCCTCCCCCCAGCTGCTGCCTCTGACAGAAGCAGCGGAGGGAGAGAGGGCAGCAGGCAGCACCACGGACACAGTGCTGAAGGGAACCGGCTTTTAAGCCAGCTCCTCCCAAGCACCGGCTCCTGTTCCTCCACCTCTGGCTCCTGTTCCCTCACCCTGCTGCCTCTAATACAGAGGCAACAAGTGGGGGGAGGAAGTGAGTAGTCACGCCAGCTACCCAATAAGTTTAGGCTTATTGGGTAATCGACTACTCAACTACTCGCTTACATTCCTAATGATCAGAACATTTACAAGTGATCAATCATCCCTTTATTACTAATTATATTATGCAGATAATGCCACAGACATAGAAACTACTAAGATAAGGGGGGAAATCACAAGATTTCCAGCACTCATGTTTTCTTACTCACATGAGTAAAGGTACCACAGAGATGGGTGGATCTCTGAACAGGTCCCTATGGTAACTTGCAGTCATTGTAATAGGACAGGAAATTCTGCAGGTAGGCATCTTGCAGCAGGGACAGATCTTTGAGAGAGTATACTATAATACATTACCCATTAGCACATCTTTACTCGTACAAGGTTTACTCTGATTAAACTTCTTTCAAACCTAAAGCTGATAAGGCTACATTGAAATTTGCCAGGCCTCAGGCTGGTAACTTTGCCTTAGAACCTTATCTTACCTAACACACTGCTACCAATAATATATACTTATCAGCCCTCATACTATCTGCATATTCCTCCAGAATATATCTATTCATTGCACATTGATTGCACGTGGGTTGATCACAATAGATAACATAATGCATATATGAGTAGCTATAAGGCTTTAAAAAGAAAGAGAGAGAGAGAGAGAGAGAGAGAGAAGTTGAAAGCTCTCCTTAATTCTGTACTTGGGAGCCTTAAGATAACTGAGATTGCTGGACAAATAAGGGATTTGGTTTGGTTGAAAGAAAATGATAAAATTGCATTCAGTGCCACCACTAGTCTAAGGGTCTCTCTATGCTCCCATTAAGTCAGCCACAAAGTCTTGGTAACTTCAATTGCAGCAGGAGCAGTCATTCAGCAAGCTTGCAATCCGGTGCATCTGCAGATAAATTCTGGAATACAAATATTAGGCAATCAAACTAAACAATGGTTCAGATATGTGGCCATATATCCAGTGAGAAGTTTTTCTGGTGAAGTAGTTACCAAAATGCCATGAGAGACTTTTTTAATATCAACAGATTCCATATTTTTATTTCCATATAGGTTTTTATGTCAAACTCATAACCATGCAGCAATTTAACCCATGCTCCTTGTCATGCAGCAATCGAACCCTTACATGTAATGTTGCTTTCTATCCATCCCTCTCCTTGCTTACATCATCATCCACCCGCTTCTCATGGCTGCCTCCATCATCCTCCCTATACCACT
The DNA here is from genome assembly GCF_052426305.1 of Pelodiscus sinensis. Taxonomy (NCBI): domain Eukaryota; kingdom Metazoa; phylum Chordata; order Testudines; family Trionychidae; genus Pelodiscus; species Pelodiscus sinensis. Next base: position 168,662,619 of record NC_143052.1, on the reverse strand, counting down.
TCAAGTATTCCCACTGAAATCAAGGCCTATTATGAAGGCCTCAGAATTTGCTATGAATAATACCCAAAGCAATTGGCACAAGTGACTGGAGCATATTATTCTCCCTCCACTCCCCACTCCTCTCCTGGTGTAATTCAACCCCTGTCTACACAACATTCATTATTTGAATTCCGGTATGATGTCTCCTTTTATTTATTTTCTCTCCAGGTCAAACACTCCCAATATTTCCACTTATTCTTAAACAAGAACTTTTTCCCAAATTTTTGCTGTTTGCTTAACATAAGAATGGCCATACTGGCTCAAATCAAAGTTCCATCTAGCCCAGAAACCTGACTTCCAACCGTGGCCAACACCAGGTGCTCCAGAGGGAATTAACAGAACAGGTAATCATCAAGTAGGCCCACCCCTGTCACCCATTCCCAGCTTCTGACAAAAAGAGGCTAGGAACACCATTACTACCCATCCTCATTAATCGCTATTTATGGACCCTGTTAAAGTCCTGGCCTTCACAACGTCTTCTGACTAGGAGTTCCACAGGCTGATTATATGTTGTGTGAAGAAATACTTCCTTTTGTTTTAAATCTGTTTCCTATTCATTTCATTTGGTGACCCTTAGTTCTTGTGTTTTCAGAACAAGTAAATAACTTTTCTTTATTTGCTTTCTCCACACCAGTCATGATTTCATAGACCTCTATCATATACCACCCTCTTAGCTGTCTCTTTTCCAAGATGAAGAAACCCTGACTTATTAATCTTACCTCGTATGACAGCTATTCCATACTCCAGTCATTTTTGTTGCCCTCTTTCGAACTTTTTCTAATGCTAAGGTATCTTTTTTGAGATGAGGTGACAACATCTGTACCAGTAGTCAAGACGTGGGTGTATCATGGATTTATAGAGAGGCTATAGGATATTCTCTGTCCTAGGCCAGGTCTACACCACACCTGGAAGGTTGGCTTAAGCTATGCAACTCCAGCTATGTAAATAACATAGTTGGAGTCGATTTACCTTAATCCAATCCTGGCGCCATCTCCACAGTGTGAGTTCGATGGGAGAAACACTCCTGTCCACTTCCTCCACTCCTTATGACAGTGGTGCCTTTAGTAGGCCCACTAAAATTGAACACTGGAAGACCTTTTAAAAATTATGTCTAACATTCTGTTTGCTTTGACTGCTGCTGCTCTAGTATTTCTCCTCTATCATTTATGAGGTGTGACTAAGAGCTGCACACATCATTCCAGGTATGTAAACATCATGGATTCATATAATAATGCCTCATCTATTATTTCCTTTCCTACTACTTCTGCTTCTTAATACTTTGTTCACTTTTTAATGTGACTCTAGTTTTTTTCCTGAATAGCTAAACTTAATTTCTAAACTAACAATGTGTATAAACAATTCAGATTAATCCTTCCAAATTAGCTTGTGCTTATCATCAATTTAATCTACCATCTGCTGCCCATTTCGTCTTGTTTCTCTAGGTTCTTCAGAAATTCCTTAATATTCTCTAGAATAGATTGTTGTTTGTATTACCATAATGCCTTTCGGTCCCAGTCATGAATTAAGATGCTGTTGTACTAGTTTCTGTATAGACACAGACCAAACTCTGGCCTTACCTGGAACATGCTCATGTGAAAGAAGAGCAAAAAAAAAAAGTGACACTGTGAGGAAGTCATTGGAAAACAAGGAGTTGCAGCCCTGAACAGGAAGTGCTTGGAAAAACTCAAGGCCAAAGGGGGTGGGGAGGAATTATATACTTACAAAAAAAGAAGAGTGAAAAGGTGTTAAACCAGCAGAGATTGAAAGGAAGTAATAGCTAGTAGTAAAAATACCAAGGAAAAATTAGACAGCTATTGAAAGAACTTTGGTTGTGCACTAAATAGTTCATCCAGCACTGCAAGTGTCATGCTTTCCAAGGGGAAAGCAAGGTTGAAAGACACATCTCTAACACCTTAGCACAAGGAAGCCTTGTGTGTTCCTGCTTGGAGTCAGTTCCCAATTTAACTAGTCATGGGTGATATAAACATGCCTCTCTAGACCTTGCAGGTCCTGTTGTTGCTCTACAAGGTTAATAATATACACTTCAAACCCAGTGCCATCCAGGTGTCTCCCTGGAGTGCTCAGTCCAAGTTCCACTGGACATTCATAAACGCACTGCTTCAATCTTCCCCCTCAGATCATCATTCCACTTTGCACATGGCCCTGGTATATAGTGAAATCAAGTACAAACATGTATTTAATGAAGCACAAAGATTAAAATAACAGCAAGTATTGGAAACAAATGGCTGCATATTAAATTATAACACACACTCCAGAACCTAGACTTAATTAACTAGATACTCTTATGTCTTGCTCACCCAAAGTCCTTGCAGCTTTGTATAGTAGAGAGTAGTTATTAATGGTTCACAGTCATGCTGGAACCCGATAACAAATGGGGTTCCACAGGGGACTGTTTTGGGACTGCTTCTGTTCAATATCTTCATCAATGATTTAGATACTGGCAGAGAGAGAATGCTTATTAAGTTTGCGGATGATACCAAGCTGGGAGGGGTTGCAATTGCTTTGGAGGATAGAGTCATAATTCAAAATGATCTGGACAAACTGGAGAAATGGTCTGAGGTTAATAGGATGAAGTTTAATAAGGACAAAAGCAAAGCACTCTGCTTAGGAAGGAACAATCAGTTTCACACATACAGAATGAGAAGTGATAATCTAGGAAGGAGTACGGCAGAAAAGGATCTAGGGGTCATAGTGGACCACAAGCTAAATATGAGTCAACAATGTGACACTGTTGCAAAAAAAAGCAAACATTATTCTGGGATGCATTAACAGGATATGTGGTGAGCAAGATACTAGAAGCAATTCTTCCGCTCTACTCTGCACTGATTAGGCCACAGTTGGAGTATTGTGTCCAGTTCTGGGCACCACATTTAAAGAAAGATGTGGAGAAATTGGAGAGGGTCCAGAGAAGAGGGACAAAAATGATTAAAGGTCTAGATAACATTAGCTATGAGGGAAGACTGAAATAATTGGCCTTATTTAGGTTAGAAAAGAGATGCCAGGATAGCTGTTTTCAAGTATCTAAAAGAGTGTTACAAGGAGGAGGGAGAAAAATTGTTCTCCTTGGCCTCTGATGATAGGACAAGAAGAAATGGGTTTAAATTGCAGCAAGAGAGGTTTAGTTTGGACATTAGGAAAAATTTCCTAACCATCAGGGTTCAAAATACTGGAATAAATTGCCTAGGGAGGTTGTGGAATCTGCATCATTTGAAATGTTTAAGAGCAGGTTAGACAGACATCTGTCACAGATGATCTAAAAGGTGCTCAGTCCTACCGTGGGGGCAAGGGACTGGACTCCACGACCTCTTGAGGTCCCTTCCAGTTTCATTGTCTTATGATAGCCAGTCTTGACTGTGATCCTCCTTTCATAAAACAGACACTGTCAGCTCATCTTGTTGGTGAAGTATATTCCTTTGTCACTCAAGACATGGGTTCTCAACCTCTTTCTGAGCCTCTCCCCTATTCAATGGAAACACCAGGGCCCACCTGTTTTTCTGCATATAAAATAAGGGCTGGTGATAGGGGGTGCCAGCCATAGCAATTGCCCATTGCCTCAGACCTCAGGGAACCCTGTGAAGCTCAGCTGCTTGGGTTTCGGCCCTGCTGCAGCTTTATGGAGCTTTATGCCGGCTTCCAGTGGCCAGCCTTTTCCCAAATAGTGATTAACTTGCATGTTTCCACTGTACAGCGGTAAGCAGCCTTTTTTTCCCTCTGTCTGCTACCACTAACTCCACTGTAATTTGTTTCTCATCCCTCCTCTCCCACTCTGACCAGAGGAGGGGGGCCTTTTTAAAGGCCACTAACAGGCCTTAATTGGCCTCAGATGTCTCTAGTTAACCTGAGATAATCTCCTGTCAACTCATAGGGCCTTCACTATTTGAGGGCTGATATCTCTGCATTCCATTATACTCCCAAAGCTGTCTGGTCTGACTTTGTCATAGTGTATGTTCAACCAACCCAACTATATTTGTGAGACCACACACACACACACACACACACACACACACTCTTCATATTTCACTCTATACAGAAGCAAACAACGCCAGTAGCTCACAAGCATGAATACTCCTGATAAGTGCAATGATTCCCTGCTTGGGTAGCTATCTTGCCATCTCCCACCCACATTCTTTGTGTCTGTATTACACAAGGAAAGCACAGAACACAGCTGCTCCTTCAGTATTATGTGAGCTTGTGTCTCTTTTGTTGAAGATTGTTCAAGTGAGGAAACTGCTAGCAATGAAGGAAAAAAATCAATTCCACTATAAAGCAGTTTGCGGTTTCTTCATTTTTTTGGATGTGGTTATACTACTCATATTACAAAATCATTTAAAGTTTTTGGTTTTGCAAGAGTCCAGTTTTTCTTTTAACTCATCTGTGACTAAATGTTAGCCTTTGCATTAGTAAACCAACTTGAGAACTATTTTCTTATCATGCTATTTGAAACATAGGATTTTTGTGATCTTTTCTTTCCCCAAACCACTGGAATTACTCCCCCATCTTTGCAATCATGGAACATCTCTGTGTCAAGGTCTATCGCTATTTTAAGTGGAAAAAATAATATTGGGAACATTTTTCACGTATCCTTTACTGTCTCTTAAATGCAGTTCAGCAGGTGGAAATAAGGCAGAAGAGCCAGTGCAACACAACTAGTTAGCTCTCTGAGCCACGGGCAGGCCACCGATGACAGATTGGGAACCCTGTGCTAGAAAGTATTGACACTTAGCCCAGGTGGTGTAGTTAGGTTTCCATGTATCTTATGTGTGTCACGGAGCAGTCATTGCAGTGTTCGATTGAATGTGCACAGGTCAAATAATCTTTACCCTAATGTAGAGTTAATGAACAGATCCTCTAAAATGGATATTTGGGAAAGCTGTCTGAAGAACAAAACAGCAAAATACAAAAAACAAAACAAAAAAACAAACAACCCCAGTCTCTCAAAATGTCTACTTTGCCATGAGAATTTCTTGATGGGTTCATTAAAATTCAATTGCCTAGCAAAGAGCAAAGATGCTGAATAGATTCTATAATTCTTACCATAGCTAATGTCCTTTTGGAAGAAAAGCTGAGAAATCGCAGGCAAAAATCCAAATGGTACTGGGAACAGATGTCTTTTACATTTTAATTCTTTGAGGACACATCCCACCAGCCAGAAGACATCCCACTCTACCAGGCAGATGTCCAGAAGAGATCAAGGGGTGTTTGCATGGAATTGTCACAGATTATTTCCTTCCTTCTCAATTCCCAGGCTACTCTGAATCACTACAGGCTCAAGGCTGCAGGCCTCCAGAGTCCCTGCTCTTCCCCTCGACAGAAAAATAGTCAGTGGACCCACAGAGCAGTGGATTCACTAGCCTCACTCTGCTGACAACTCTGAAACACACATTCTCAGGCACACCACCAAGACACTCTCCTAAAATTTCCCCTTCTACTCCCATATACAGAAAAATGAGTCTTGGACTCTTTATGCTCTTGGTTGGAGTGCAAGGTATTCCCTATGTACACCCCACAAGAGACAAAAATGACAGTCCATTTACATATATCCACTCACAATTCAGATGAGCGGGGGATTCAATGAATATTCCATTATTTCTAACATGAACATATTTCAGGTTACAGGTAAGAATATCACACACCTCCTTATATGATGTGTGGTAGAAGGAGCACAAAGAGATGCCCCACTCCTATGCATGACTTCCCCTCCCTCCGTGGCGCCCCACCCCCTTCCCAGAAGTCCTTTTATCATGGGTGTGGCTAAATTTCCCATAGCCTCATACAGTTTGTTTATAGCCACCAGTCCTCACTCTCAGTGTTCTGTGCTGTTATTTAACTCTGATTTACTGCGAACTGTCTCCCAAGAGCTCAGTAAGCAGTGGAAATGTTGGTAATGCTGCTAGACAAGATTGACCTCCTGTGGTCCAGCAAATTTTCTGGTTTGGCACCGGTCATTCCGAAGGATGTGGACTAGAGAAATTCAATCTATATTGTGTTGCCATGTTATTTTAAGAAATAAAATATGCAGAAACGTGCAGAATTTTAAAATGTTTATATTTGGGCACTTAAATCCCTTGAGAGTAGTAGGGCTCTGCATGGCACAATCTGGGTGTAGGCATCTCAGTGCTGGGGTTGAGTGCAGGAGGGGAATCTGGATGTGCAGGGACTCAGTGCAGGCTTCTGAGAGCAAGGGAATCCAGAAAAAGGTGGATAGGACTTGGGGGTTTGGTCTGGTGGGGCAGGAAGTCAGGGATGCATCTGGTTGGGGCTCAGTGAGACAGGGGTGTGGTTATGGGAGGCAGTCCTTGTGTGGTGGGATTATGGGGTGGGTCACCACATGGGGACCTGCACTCCCATCCAACCAACACCTACCTGGCTGGCTGGCTGGCCCCCCTGCACTCAAACCCTCTCACTGAGCCTCAGAAACACCCCCATGCACACACCAAGCCTCATCCCCGCCGCACATAGCACCACCTTCCCCTCTCAAGCCCCTTACCATAGTGCAGAGCTTCCTGCCACCAGGAGAAGTTTATGGGGGTTGATCTGGCTCAGCCCTGGCTCCTCTGTGCAGGGAAGGGAGGGGGAATTGGAAGCGGCAAGTAACATTCCCCAGGCAACCTCCTCCTAGTAATTAACCTCTCCTCCAGCTGCCAGAACAGACACCTGAGCTGCAAGGAAAGGATGAACGAGCAGAAACCATTTTCTGCAGAAAGTAAAGAGACTCCGGGTGAGGGGGGGGGGTTTTCTGTTGTGCTGCAGTAGCACAGAAATCCCCCAGGAGTAAGTCTAATTGTGTAAGGAATTTATATGGAGCACATTATCTGAAAACTCCCTGTACACATCATCTTCTATTTAGGTTTTATACTACACCCATTATAATGGGATGAGAGCACCTTCCAGCCTACACAGAAAGAAAAATCCAGACAATTTGCATATAAAGGCTTTCTGGACCTAATTCTGCTACCAGTTCTTTGCATAACTAGTAAATCCAATGGAAGATATGTGTATGAATCTAGGTATCATAGGTACTTATATGACCCCTCTAAATGTAGTATCTGAGCACTTCACAATCTTTTCATTTTATTTATCTTCAATCTCCATTCTCCCCAATAAAGTATTATCCTCATTTTGCAGATGGGGAACTGAAGCATAGGGAGACTAAGTGACTTGCCCAATGTCACACAAGAAGTCTGTGGCAGAAAAATATACTGGACCTGGATCTCAAGTCCCAGAATAGCACTCTGACCACAGACCCAACTTCCTCCTGGTGGAGATATTAAAATTTTACACTGGAAAGAATAGAAATCTGAAATAACCATACCCTTGGACTACTTGAAAAAGCATCTGTTTGGTTAAAATAACATACGGGGACAAAGAAACACAAATCACAGGAACATGTAGTTAATATAATACAGCAATAAAAGAAAACTGAAAAAAACTATTATGACAAATAAAACCACATACAATGAAGAAATAGTAATACATCAGATATTACTGAAGTACAAGAAATATCCATATTGATATCACCGTATGATTGGACCTAACCTAATGACTGAGGTTTTAACTCAGAGTGAATAAATCACCCAATGAAATATTACACTGGGAGGAGGGGGGGGGGGGCACAAAGAAATCTTACATGAACAAGAAACTGATTTTCTGGAAGGTATCAGCAGAAACCTGTCTGCCTTAACAGATCCTTACATCAGTTGGTAATAGAAGCAACTTGACTGTCAAACTGATTCTGAATTTGCAGGTGCTGGTTTTTGTAGCAGATGCCTCCAGAGAAGCTCCTGCTAAAAATATATCTGTTATAGATGCACCATTGTCATCTGAAGCATCACAGCCTCTTTGATAAACTCACTGTTTGGTTTCACAACCGAGGGGCACATGACTTATGAGTAAGACTACGATTCTGTCACTGATTCCATGATTTTAAGAGAGGGCTGTGAACACCTGAGAATTCCATTAAAAGCATTATTTTTGAGGAGGGAAAATGAGAAATCCGTTATTTCCTTTAAAATCTGCAGTCTAAGTATCAAAAGTCAAAACCATTGTCACCTAGCCAATAACTTTTCTTGTAGTTGAGCAGTCAAGCATGAGGAGCATGGGTGACATTTAGTTAAAGAGAGTAAAAATGGCAACGCCACAAACACTGTGGAGCAAAATGACAAACACCCCTGCTAACCTGAAGAGTACTAACTGCTCAAAGGGAATGTTTCATGAATGTAGCAAATTGATGTTTTGTACAGCAGGTAATGTTCCTGTGTAGACTACAAGCAGAAAGCAAACTGTGACAAATATATAGAAAGCGCTTTGCATAAACTTAAGGTGTGGGCGAGAGTAAGATAGAGTGTGGGTGAGAAAGCTCAAGTACAAAACAGGTGAATGAGCTGTTGACTGTAAAGACCGAAGAACAGATGCAGCACAGGACAGAAGTTTATCAGTTTACAGAGTCTTTCTGCAGCACTAACATTTTACTGCATATCCTAGACAATCCTGATAGGAAAAGTTATCAGGAAAGCTACATTGGTTTCATATCTACCTTGGCTCACCTCTGAAAAATGTACCTGCCAAAGCTTTTTGAAAGATATGTAAGACCTGGAAGAACTGTCAGAGGCTGGAGACGTATGGCACAAGGCAAATCGCTTGATCATTGTCTTCGGTCCACCCCCTCCGGGGCACTTGGCGTTGGCCACCATCGGCAGACACGCTACTGGGCTAGATGGACCTTTGGTCTGACCCAGTATGGCCATTCTTATGTTCTTAACTGCTGAATCAATGCTTTGGAATTATTCATGTAGCAGAGGAAACTACTGAGGCTGAAGGGTGGAACATACTGAATATTCTGGCAGTGCCCTCTTTTGTTTTTTGCAGACATTTCAAGCTGATAAGGTGAAGGTATTTTGGAACTGAAGTCTATGTTGAAAAGAGTGCGTATGTTTGGAGACTACTAACTTTAGAACTGAGTCATACAGTGGAGGAAACAGTTCAGAAATATGGAATTGGTCCGGATAAAATCACTACTTTTGTCACTGACAATGCTACATATATGATCAAATCTGGGAATGAAGTCTGAATGTGCTTTTTTCTAAATGCCATGCACATAACACACACTGCAAATCTTAATGTAGTGAGTGATGTTGGGGGGGGGGGCGGGAAGGGGAGTACAAGCTTTGTTATCCAGCTTCCAGGAGGAATAAGGGTTACTAATTAATCAAATGTGCCGGTTACTCAAAATTTACACCAATAATTCATGAATTTTTCACCACACATTAGCCATAGTTGCAGGATGGGTTCAATAATGGTATTATACTCAGAAGCATGACATGAACAAATTTTACTGCTACAATTTTACAAACTTAACTTCCGCAAGCATTGGAAAATGTCAAAAAAATGATGTTCCATTTGCCATCTGAGACAGTTACCAGTTAATCAAGTTTTTTGGATATTAAAGTGCCAGATAACATAGCTTGTGCTGTATTTGGAAAAGTAAATAAATTGGTCATTGATGTAAAACATGTACTCCCTGCCTGTCCTGCCCACAAAGCATAGTTCCATCAACTATTACAAGAAAAAGGAAAAGTGCCTGCAATTCCTGCTTCACTGGTAATCACATGGTGGAATGGCTGGTTTAAAGCTGTCAATTTTCATACTAGTCACCTGCAGGACTATGCGGATTTTTTTTTTTTTTTTTTTTTTTAGGAGGAATGGGAGCAAAGCTGTAGTTCATCTGTTGAAGATGTTACTTTTATATAATCAGTCAACACAAAATCAGATGTTTTAGCAATAGGAGTATTTGCATCAAAATAATGACAACTCTCTCTGCCTTTGAAAAGAAAAAGAAATCAGATCATTTAAAAGTGGCAAATGAGTTGGCCAATCTTGCCAGTTGGACAAAGTCCTTCAGTCACGTGACTGAAAACCTATTAGCGAAGAAAGTCCTTTTCAAAAATAGCAATAAAATCAAAGCTACATGACTGGATCTGAATGATTTTGTTAACGTCACCATTTTTTTGAAAGTCTGCTGAATGTTTAATACCCATTAGGCCAATTTTCTTGGCCTTACATCATTAAATATATTTAAGTCTATTTCTGTGTTTGAAGGCAGTGCATTGGCCACAGCAGTAGAAGTGCCTTGACTTTGTGGGTTTTTAGTGCAACTTAAAAGATCACTTTCCAAGTCTGACTCTAATAGCTCTGAGGTGTGTTTCAGTGCCCATTAACAGTGTGGACTGCAAGAGATCATTTTCATCTTAAAGATTTCTTATGACATGACAGAAACTCAATGAAAGCTGACAACCTGGTGATGCACAGTATTCTGTTTCAGAATTGTGGAAAGCTGTGACTGTAAGTACATAACCTTTTTACACTCTAACAATTAATCTTGTCAATAGTCAAAATTATATTATAGGTTTAATTGGCAATTTAAAAGCTTCTATATTGATTTAGTGAAAACTGCATTACATATGTACATTTCTGTGATTTATTGTTTATTGCCCATATCCTGTCCCTGACTTTTGCTAAAAATACTCATGGCAAAATTGTAGCCTTACTTCTGGTATATTAAAACTGTGATACTGCATTTTATATTCATCACAGTGATATTATCATGCAGTTATGGCATAATTATGATGTATTTTATGCAAGATATATCATTGGAAAAGTTAGATTTCCTGAATAAGATTACCCTATATGTATGCATGTATCATTTGTTTATCCAAAGTTATGAATATAGACCATGTAACTATTTCAAATCTAATTACACCTGGGTGACGTCCCCTAGACAAGATGCTTTCAATTTAGATAGTAGATGGGGAAAGGCTTATTCAGGGCAATGAGCCTTTAGGAAAAAAACAATAGGTATCAGGAGAAGTTTCTCTCGCATCTGGGGAGCCTTCCTGAAAATGTTCCAAACAGTCTGTGAGTAATTGCAACTACAGCGCTACAAGGACATGTGATCAGATCACATGATGTTGGACTCCATCTTGGGAGTCAGTATTTTTCCAAAAAAAACCCCAACAAATGGTCTGGTAGCGCTTTATAGACTAACAAAACATGTAGATGGTATCATGAGCTTTCATGGGCACAGCCCACTTCTTGCAGTGGGCTGTGCCCACAAAAGCTCATGATACCATCTACATGTTTTGTTAGTCTATAAAGTGCTACCAGACCATTTGTTGTTGTTTTTCTGTAACAGACTAACTCAGCTACCCCCTGAAGTATTTTTCCAGTTTGGTCTGGAAGCCAAGCTCTGAAACCCACCCCAGGCAAAAGCTATATAAGACAGGGAGTGATACCATTGGTGGTTCTTCACTCCCCACACAAGACAACTCCTGGAAGCACCTGAGAAACAGAGTAGAAGTGCTGGATCCAGTTTAAAGGGATTTCTAGCCTCTGACTGAAACAACTGGGGATACACCATGCTGTAAAGTAAATGCAGATTGCTCCTTAATAATCTGCATTATTAAGCAGGATGAGAATCTGCTAATTCCGAGCCAATCTAATTAGTACACTAAATTTAGTGTGAACATTTTCCTAGGTAATCTGCTTTGATCTGCTAGCTATCACTTAAAATCTATCTTTTGTAGTTAATAAACTTAGTTTTGCTTTATCATCTAAGCCAGGGGTCTCCAAACTACGGCCCGCGAGGCCCTCTCATCCGGCCCGTGGAGACCTTTTTGTCTGGCCCCGCCTTCCGCGTGCCGGTGTGACGAGGCGACCCCCGCCCGTCCCTGGGGCGCCGCCGAACGGGCCCTTCTTGCCGCGGGGGGGGGGGCCCTGTCAGGGGTGTGCGGCGTGTACTCACGCCGCGCCGGGGCAGGAGAAGCGGGCCGCTTTGCTGACAAGCGGCCGCGCGGCGGCAAACGGCACAGGGGGCGGGGGTTAGCACAGGCGGCGTTCCCCCGCCCAGACTGACAGGGCAGCTGGCCAATCAGGGGGCAGGATGGGCGGTGGTGGTAACGACCGCCCGGCGACGTGCGGGGGAACGTGAACCCCGGCGGGAACTTTAAAAAGGTGACCCCTTCCGCCCGGGGGGGGGAAGGAGTGAGCGGTGGCAAGCAGGAGGGGAGGACAGCGTGCAGAGGAAGGGGAGAGCAGGGGGAAAAGCCCCCCCCCCTTCTCAGGAGTCCAGACCCAACGGCCACCCAGACGGCAGGGCCAGCCCCGGCGGGAGGGGTGGGCGTCTGGATATACGACCGTCAGCCTGACGGACGAATCAAAGGTGACCGCCCCACGGTGGGGGGAAGTAGAGGGTCACACGAGGAGGGAAAGGAAGCAGCCCAGGGCAGAACTCGTTAGAGTTGGCGGGCTGACAAGTTACGGCAGGAGCCCCGTCAGCCGGACCGGAGCCAGCTGGTTCCGTGTCCTTAGGGCCCTGGGCTGGGGCCCGTGAGTGAGGGTGGGCCCGGGCCCCCCTTTCCCTCCCCTTCAGCACTGGAGGGAGTGCATGGTCAGAGTACCGGCCGCGCTGCGACAGAGGGCGCAATAGGCAACTGAAATTCTCCGTCGTGAAAGCGGCCCCCGAACTGCTGTTTGATAGTTAATGCGGCCCTCGGGCTGAAAAGTTTGGAGACCCCTGATCTAAGCCAATGAGTCAGAGTGAAGTGTATGGGAAATCTTAGCATGGGGCAAAGACTGTGACATATTTCTCTCCACACTGAGGGAGGGGACAGATTTTATAATCTTAGTTATACACTTCCCTGTGCAGTGCAAGATGGCATAATTTTGGGTTTGCACTCCAGAAGGTTGCATTCCAGGGGAGCCAGGACTTGCTTTAACTGTAGCCTTTCCATGCAGGTGCTGGTCAGATAGCCTGTATTAAACTGCAGCTGGGTATGTCTATACCTATACGTATGCTAATAAAATTGCAGGCTGGATGGCTTTGCAGCTCCTCACAGCCACACAGTGTGAGAGGGAGCCCAAGCTGGTGAAACAGGGGGCTCAATAGTACCCAGTTCCAGGTGTACCACAGGGAGTGCCTGTCACAAACACCCAAAAGTAAGGGATTTTAAAGCAAGTCATTGCTCTATGTTCACTTACACAGCCAAAGAGCTATAGCAACTTGAGGAATCCTTTCCCCCAAAGGAAAATTCACCTCGCACTTATGAATAGCTCCACAAAGCATTCTAAGATGAAGTGTAGGAAAGACAAGGAAACGGATAAAAGGAAGAACTCCTGGACAAGCACACTTTGACCAAAAGGTGTCTAGCATAGATTTAGACACAGCAGGTCTTGCTTTTATTTGGGGAAGCTCCTTAAAGGCATCACTGACAAGACATATTCAGTGGCTATTGGTACTCAGATATGAACACTGTATTGGAAAGGATTTTCCATCAGAGATAAAATGGCTCAAGTAAAGCTCAAGTCAGATTAATATTCTTTACATTTCTGTGGTGTTTAGAAGTCAGGTTAGGGCTCCATTATGCACAAATTCACAATAAAGGACAGTCCCTATCCCACAGAGTTTACACTCTAAAGGATCTGATGTCAGTTATAAAACAAGGGGACTACAGCCCACAAGATGGAGATGTTAACTTTTTCAGGTTGGAATGGCATTGAATGGCACTTCAGACACCAGAGTATTGAGAACATGAGGTCAAGTTTGCCCGTGATAAAAAGATCAAAAAGATTTTATGGCTTGAAACCTGTTACACCAATGGCTCTAATTTTAAGGCTTTCAAAAAAATTAGTTGCCCATGGATGATGATCCTGAAAGCAAGTGTCATAACTGCTGCCCACAGGAAACAAAAATAGTAGGCAGGAGTGAGGGGAAAGAAAAAGTTCAAAAATAAGAAATAGCACTACATCAGACCATGTAGGGTGGGGATCAGCAGGGGCAATCTGTCACCACACATGCTTCATATCTGAGCAAAATATCAGATGCTGCCTGTTTGTTTGTGGATGATGGAGTAAGTTCACATTAGAAAGGAAGGCCATTGCATATATTTAAGAAAGTTAGCGTGCTGCATCCCACTTGCCTTGACTCAGGTTGGAACTAATTGGAAGCTTTGTCTGAACCAAATCTGCAGAATCAGTCCTTATGGGTACGTCTCCCCTGGTGTTAGATACCCAAAGCTGGCTTGTGCCTGGTGACACAGGCTAAGGGACTGTTTAACTGTGGGGGATAGATACTGAGGCTCAGGCAGTAACGCAAGCTCTGGAGCCCTCCCACATCCTAGTGTTTCAGAGCCCGGGCTCCAATCTGAGCTTAAATATCTACACCACAATAAAACAGTTGCCTACCTCATCTCAGTTGGCTCAGGTCAGCAATAGGCTTATAATCACTGTGTAGACAAGGGGCACTTTTCCTTCCCATTATGGTGGCACTTTCAGTGAACTGTTAACAGTAGATGATGAACAGAAGACATTTGGCCAATCATCCCACTCTGCCTTTTGGGGATTTTCTTCATTCCTACTTCTCACTTATTCACTATACCTCGATACTCTGTCCACCTTCACAAATAAATGCATCATGAGAGGATCTGAGCCTGCATTCCTACACATTCCAAATTCCCCCTGAAGTCAGCGGGGGATGCAATGATGGACTTACATTTTTTTTCTTGAAATTATATATGTTTGTCACTACACTAGCTTTACCCTGAAACATAGGATTCTATGGATGTGTTTTTCTTCCTTAGAAATGACTGTTCCTTTTTTCTTCTTACTTTCCTCATTTTTATGTTAGGAGCTCCATGGGCTATGGTCTCCTTTTGCTTTAAATAAAAAAGCATCAATTTTATTTTTAAACATTGTTTAAATTACTTTTGAAAAATAAAAATGTTCAGAATCATTACTAAATTGCCGTTTTCAAAAAAAAACAATCAATATTTTGCCTCAGTATAATCCTAAGGAACTTACACGCACCATAAATCCTTGGAGGAAGAACTTAAATAATAAGCAGTACTAAAACATGTTGAAATGACAACAACAACAAAACCAACAACAACAACAAAACACAATAGTGTACTGTAGCTCCTCAATTCAAAGGAAGTCCTATATGGAGCAGATGTGGCAAAGTAGTACTATATCTAAGATTTCACTGGCTGAATAAACTAGAATGATTATGCTACTGGCCATCAGTTCAAGGAAACAATATGTGCAGCACAAAAGATGAAAAAGCAACAAACAGCAATAGTGGACTATACTTCTTGTCACGTTATTAAATTTGAGGGAAATAGCCAGATCACTGATGCACCCATAGGTGGGGGTGTTGGCCCCAAAAAATGGTATAAAAGGGGGCCATGTGAGGTGTTGAATAGAAGCTCACTGTCTGCTAATCCTATGTACGCTAGTCATGTGATTGTATAATGTCTGTGTGTGTAGTTAGGAATCTGTAATCTGTGTGGATACTGAATATTTCTCTGCATGTGAATATTTCTCTGCATTGGGCAGAGCTCGGCCTATGGACATGCTAATTAGTGAGGACCTGTGGGACAATGGCACTCAATGGGACAAGGACACACCTAAAGAATGAGGGCTGACACCTAAGGGCTGCCAGCAAGGAACACAGGGATAAGTCTGCTGGCCAGGTGACCTGCTGCAGCCAAGAAGAGACCAAGAAGGATGTATAAAGAGGACATGTGGTGGACTCCATCTTTTGTTCTCAGCTCAGCACTTCATCCAAGAGGCAGCAATGCAGGAATCGAAGAGCCGGAAAGAACTGTGGACCCATCCTGATCCTAGGATGCGCAACAAGGACTTTTGAGCCAGCAGCTGTAACATCTCTGCTAGAGCCTGCATCAAGAACTGGGAAATTTGATGCGTCTAATGTACTATCCTTTAACAACCTTACTCTCATGCTTTTCTTTAGTGTAATAATAAACCTTTAGATGTTAGATGCTAAAGGATTGGCTCAGCGTGATTTGTGGGTAAGATCCAGAGGGTAAATTGACCAGGGATCTGTGGCTGGTTTCTTGGAACGGGACAGAACTTGTTCGGAGTAGGTGGGATTGGGTTCTAAGACCCCCCCACCAGTGTATGAGGCCCGGGGCCATCTGGGGCATGGATATTGCTGGGGTGTCGGAAGGGTTTTCTTGTGAGGCTTCAGGCAGGCTGCTGAAGCACTCTGTGGGACTGGTTTGTGGCCTGTTTGGAAAGGTTACCAATCTGGAGGCTGTAAGGAGCCCTGAATTTGAGCAATTCGCCCTGAGCGGACGCCCTCAGCGGTGCCCAGACACGGCCCGGTCCGTCACACATCTATGTAAGCAGGCCATAATAAAATCCCAGAAGGCGAGCATGGCCATTGACAAAAAAGGAAGCAATAAAGCCAGAAATAATACTATGGCTAAATGGAAAGGTTCAAGAGCAGTAGTGGGCATCTAGTCCATTGGGGTTTTACATATGAACCACAATGCATTTTGTTTACCATTGCCCATGCACAGGATTGCTACATTTGCTGGTTTCCATTCACATTGGGGTTTCCCCACCACCAGTATTACTAAGTGATACACACAGAGCAAGGGCACATGAAGTGAGATGCATGCTGACTCTCAGTGTTGTGTGCGCAGAGTTGTGTGCTCCCTCTGAATCCTGCTGTTAAGATTCATTCAGCACACCCCACAAATTCTAGGTATGAAAGTGCAGTTAGCAAAACTATCCTGGGAGACCATCTTTGTTACAATAATCTTGTGGCCCACTGAAATGAAGAAGGGCCACTCACTAGCCTCGATCGCCCATCACTGTTCAAGAGGTTTTTCAAGTCACATCGTCATCCATCAGACAACAGAAATCAAGTGTAAGTGAATCTAATAGAAAGAAATTAGTTGTAATAGTAAAATGTAACAGTTGAAAAAGAATTTGAAGAGCAAGTAGCCAGAAATGAACAATATGTAATTTCTTTAAGTCTACCAGGATTCTGCTTGAATATCAGAAGTGAAGGTAACAACTGAGAAAATAAGTAGTTTCTTTGCATGATTTCCAGCACACATGATGTTAGGGAGATATCTACTCTTTTCAAGTAATAAAGAAGAAGCATTGCCAGAGACCAAGATTGTAGGATATCAATGTTAATCTCCTCTGTATCAAAGAATATCATTATCAGAAGTGATAGTAAGATAACTATAAAAAAGTAAAGAGTTTAAATTTAAATACAAGATAGAGAGCAAGTTGGATCGAGGTTAAACAGCTTTATCCAAGACAATATACCCTGTAAGAAGCACAATTTACTGGAACAATTTGCCAAAACCAGGGTGTTTCTCCATCACTGATAATTTGTTATTCAAGATTGCATTTTAAAAAAAGATAGTTTCTGCTTCAGAAATAATTATTTTAGTTCTATGAGCTGTATTGTACAGGAGGTCAGACTAGATGATCACAATAGTAATTTCTGAATTTGGAATCTATGAAAAATTAATGTTAGCTCAGTGGAGCTCAACCACTCTCAAACCATGACCACCATAAAGAAGGGGATACTGAATGTAACCCCCCAAACCTCATTTGCACTTTCACCTCATTCATGATTCTTTGGATGAGAACATAAACTACAGAAGGCTCTTGGTGTATGAGATGAATAGCTGGAAATGAAACACGATAGGGCTATGCAAAACAAACTACTGTGCTTGAGTTGAATTTTTCAGGTTTAAGCAGACTCTTGGCCTCTTACTAAAACTCAATAGGGGTTTTTGGTTGGCTAGCTCATAGTACCAAAAGGAAGGGGAAAGGTCAATGAGAAATCAGGATCCTGACAGTAGCCAGGAACAATGGGGAGAAGCCAATCAGTGCTCCAGGACAGCCTGAATGACAGAGAGGGCAGGCTAATGAGGGGGTCAGAACAAGTGAACAATCTGCAGTATTCCTGCAACACAACCAGGGCCTGGTGGGATGTGAGGAAGAGAATATGAACTTCTCTTACAGCGATTGCCATTTGTGATGTCCCTGGGCCATGGAGCAAGTTGACATGTTTCCTTTCCTCTTTCCCTTGCCTTTTAACTGTCCCTTCCTTTCACCTTTTCCATTTGTCTTTATTTTTAAAATCGGTCGCTGCTTAATAAATTGTATTTGCTTTGGACACTATGTAATGATCAGTGGATAACGGCAGTGTTGTGCTGAATGTGAACAGCTGTTCAAGCTCTGTGAGGAAAGGGAAGGAGCAGGGTTGGAGGGTGAACCAGGCAATTTGTGGCATTCCAAAAGGGCTGTGAGGGAGGGAGAGGTGTAGGTAATGCAGGGCTCCATACTCCAGTGTGCCCACTGGAGCTCCACCTGGGGAAAGGAGGCAACAGGTGGAACTCCAATGGGCCACAAGCTGCTGTGGCCCATTGAGATAAACATAAACCCATTGCCACTCCTACAACCCATTCTTTGTTCTTGAATGCCCTATTGACTATATGTTTATGTGGCTAACAGCCCCTTTCTCCTAGCTAGATCCTATCCCTTCAACTCATTCCAGCTGGGGAAAAGCCCAAAGTCATGAAGCAGTCAGTTCATGAAAAAATAGTGGAAGCAGCCCTGAAAAATGCAGAGGGAGAAGAGCAGTGACACTCTCCTTCCCTTTGAAGCTGCAGAAATTTCTCAACTTCTTCTTGTGATTAGGATAGACAGGGGGCTGCTGTGGGCAACATTTCTGGGCAGGCAGAAGTTTGGACAAAAATCTGTCCTGAAGTCAAAGCTGACACTTGGTACTCCCTGAGGCACAAGATGCAGGCACAGAATGGTCTTGTCAGCATTGGCTCAGCTTCCTAAGAGAGCCATCCTATAGAGATGGTGGGGAGAGTGCAGCCACCCCCTCCTTAAGCATAGCATGTGAGCCTGCATGGTCTCAGGCTTGTGAGCCTGCATGGTCTCATCCTTTACTATCACAAAAGGCTCTTAGGAACTGTGGATTTTGCAAGGCCTACTCCTATCTTCCTTTGTCATCTCCCACACAGAGAAAAAAGCAAAAATTAGACAGGAGTAAATTCAAAGATTTTTCTCCTTTCATGGACTTTTTGTCTCAGGAAAGCAGCATGGAGCTTCGCGCTTTCCTGTTGCTTCTCGGGATTTTATTTTGGTTTTTGCATATAGGGCATGATGGAGCATTCCCTGTCAGCTGCGCACTCGTGTGGCCACTCAGAAGAGATTCAAATACCACCCAACTCATTAGCAGAATGCCCACAACTAGGTATTGTTTCTACTGGTGGTGCAAATTCACTCATGCCTCAGTGGACATAAAAAATTTACTTCACACATGGATGGAAAAAATCCACACATGGATGGAAAAGATTAGAGGGAATTTGCTGGTACGCTGCTTATTTATCTCTGGAGAGTCACATATTACTCTTAAACACTAGCTTGATTTTGTATTTCACTCCTCCCCGTTTTGTTTGTGGCCTAGGATACCAAAGCAGATGGATAATAAAAGTCTCAAAAAACATGCACTACACTTAAGAATAGTGTCATTTTGGAGTAAATTGATTTGAACAATGTTCTACCACCCACAGCCATTATGAGGAAAGAATTACCTTAATTTTACAAGCACATTTCTTGCCTGGCTGATCTGATTTTCAAGAAAAATATGGTATGCTGCAAACAGTTTCTGCTCAATCACTCTCCAGATAAGCACTTCCCATTTACACAATGAGCTGGTCTTTTCACATAATGATAGAGTGACATAGATCAAACTGCTTTCAAAACTCAAAAGAAAGGAAATAATGGTGGGCTACTATCAATCATAGCCTCCTTTTTTACATAGCCATACCTTTCACCAACCATCCGTTGTATGTATTTATCTACAGGTCTGATGCACACAGAGAGGTTCATGAGTTCAGACTGGTACTTCTGTAAAACTGCACAGATAAAGAGAAAAAAAATCTGACCTTCTATGGAAATCACACACACACTTTGATTAGCAGATGGTTGGTGATAGTTGCAATGATGCCAAATAAAGTAAGATTGCAAAATTGTCCAGCATTCAATAACTGGCAGAAATGAAGGTTTAATCAGCCTTTACAAAGAGCCAGCATGAGGACTAGGCACACTTATGCT
Organism: Pelodiscus sinensis; assembly: GCF_052426305.1. Taxonomy (NCBI): domain Eukaryota; kingdom Metazoa; phylum Chordata; order Testudines; family Trionychidae; genus Pelodiscus; species Pelodiscus sinensis. The sequence continues at coordinate 168,642,606 of NC_143052.1, read as the reverse complement.
GTCAAATTAGATCTTAACTATGATGTAAGTAATACATAGCTACTTAACCCAATTTAACCCTTTCCAAATGGGCTACAAACATGAAATATTTAAGGCAAAAACCAACCATTCGTGGCAATAAAATAATACAGTGAATTTATGGTCTAACTGGAATGGATCAAGATTCATCTCTTTTGCACAGAAGGAAAAATAAGAATAGCAGGACCCGCAAGAAAACAGAAGGAACTTACATTTGTTTTCTGTGGTTGTCTTCACCACACAACGTACAAGTCAATGTTGTAAATGTAATTCCCATGCTTGGTAGCTTTCCAAATAATTTGGCTCTGACTCAATGCCATGAATTCATTTTTATTATATTGGTAAAGAGAACACTAAAATGAGATACCTTTGGCAACATTCATCTCTTGGATTTAGCCACTGTGTAGAATATCAAGAAAGAATCTGTAAATCGTGAAAAATAATCCTGTTTTCAAAGAGTATTAACTCAGTATTTCAATATTGAATTTAAGGATAATTTCAAGAGATCTTACACTAGTCCTGCGTCAGAATTAATTCTGGACTAAATCTTCATCAGCTGTGTATTTTAATTCAGGATGGGAATCCTAATGACAAAGTTATTTTCTGTAAAAAGCTCACGGAGAATGGTGCACTGAAACAAGTACCTTCTACCCAGAAAGATATCCCTTTAATAAGATAATAGTTTCTATATTTCCACTGCAGCCTTACTGCATAACATTTGAATAGTCACTTTGTAATTCCCCTCCCCCACTTTTCATAAATATGCACCTGAGGGAGAATTTGTTCACAGGAATGCTCAAGGAAAGAGCAGAAGTGTGACTAGTAATCTTGTGAACAGGGTTTCAGATCAAATATCTCCAAGGCAATCACGTGTACTTTGAGGCTATGGGAGTCATCAAGTCAGGGAGCAAAAATATTTGTATTTTTTAAATGACCAGTCACACAGCTAGCTATGCCACAAGCAATACTCAAAGCAGAGAGACTATGAACAAATGTATGTGTCAGATCTCAGCTCTCTGTTCATTGCGCCTGTGTTCATGGGAAGTCTGCCTGCACATCGGGGGACTCTCCATCCTGCAGTGTAGTTTTAATTCATGACAGGGGCAGTTATTGAGGCTTAGACATTGTGCTCTTTCATGGAGTCTGTACACTCGCTCTTTGGTTTTGTTGCTTTCTTTAATATTGCACTGACTCTGCTGAGCAGAAGGATTGCTGATGTTATTCCCTTTCCTGAAGAGATACTCAGCAGCACAAGACTTCACTTTGACGGAATCCAGCAGCAATCTGAGAACCAGGACAAAGAGACTAGGAGAGAGGCAGAGGCAACAAAGAAACAGGTGTGGGCACAGTGTCACCAGCAGCTGGAAGGTGGCCTGTATGCAAGTGGTATAAGGTAATTACCATGGCTGTATGACACAACAGTACTGAGAGGACCCCAATGAAAATTAAGATCATGGCATTAAATCCCGGTAGACAATAGAGGCCAATATTTAACTGTCCTATACCACCTTCCTCTCATAAAGCCTTGTCAACACCTGCTTCTGTTGGGATGCCTAGCTTTGATTGATCTGGTGGCCATTTGCTACTACCATAACTACTAACAACTGTGGTAGCTACCATACACACTGATGCCACTAATCTATACAAACGCATCCATCTATTACTATTACCTCTCCCGCACTCCGCCATCATTTCCAATTTGTTTATCCAGCTATAGCATCTTGTCATAATTTGAACAAGCTGAAAAATTTCCATGCACTGTTTTCCCAAAAGATTGTTTGATGAAATTGTAAGTATTTTTCCATGAAAATGTCAATTCTTATTAAAAACACTGGCAAGGGAAATTTCAAAATTAAACATATTGATTTGGAGGCCACATTACATTTCTTTCTATAAAAACCTTGAAACAGTGAAATATATTTTCTTTTTTTAGCTGCAGATTGGCTCAAGACTTCCAACAGACAAGTGAATTTTGGAAAATTCTCATGGCAAAATTTGTTTTTCTGCTCTTCTCATCTTAGATGAGCTCTGCAAGGGAAGGAAATGTTTGTGTTTTACTCATTTGGCCAGTGCTTAAAAAAATGGGGTCATGTATTATTCTCACTGATCCCATATACAAAGGTGGGACCAAAAAAATCACTTCCCTACTTCTCACTGCTCCCTTGTTTATACATCATTACGTTCGCTCTTTGTGCCACAGCATCACATATTTTCAGCGTCTCATCCACTACATCCCACAACTCTGTTTCAGATGCTCTTCTCAAGAGCTCATCTCTATTCTATAGACATAGCTACCTTTTTTTTTTGTTCAGTAATATATGATTTTGCCTTTGACTGGGTTAAAAACATATTTTATTTAAATGGGCCCAGCTTACCAAAAATCTAGATCATTCTGTATAACAGCCCTGCCCTCATCACTATTTATCACTCTACCAATTTCTGGATCATCTGCAGATGCTATCAGCAATTATTTTTTATTTACTTCAAGATCATCAGTAACAATATTCAACTGCATTGGGATTAGTATTGAACCCTGCAGAATTCCACCAGAAACACTTCCCATTCGATGATCCATGTCTACGAAGGACTGCTTTTTGAGATCTGTCAGTTAGCAAATTCTTCACCCATTGAACACAAGCATTACTGGTATTATGCGGTGCTTTTAAAAAAAATTGGAATGGAAGGAGAAACAGCACTAATATTTAATCAGTAGGCACACCTGTTTGCAATCTCTAGCAATGAGCTGCTTTTCAATTACTAGGCTCCTTACCTCTTGATCGATTGATTTCTAGTTTTAAAACACCTAACAGGACATAAAGTATTTAAGAATTCTAGTGCCATTGGAAATAGGTAGTTAATGCAGCTCCTGTAACTCTGATGTCTCATACACCCAGTGAGATGCCTTACTCGATAAGCAAGTCATTGAGGTATGCACCAGCATCAGTCACTGAATGGCTTTAAAAAGTGTTGCTGTTTGCAATACACTTTATACTAGTCTAATCTTGAGGTAACAAAGGCATGAATAAGTGCAGCAAGGTCTGCATCCAAAGGAAAAGGTTGTAGCCCCCGACCAGCTACAAGAAGTCAAAAGCAGCCTGAATTATTAGTACTATGTGATTGTTAAATAACAGCTGGGGATCGAAAGTCAACCCTAAACTGCGAACACTAGAAATAATGGCTGACATACTACTTCAAAACAAAATGACCATCCCAGCTGAAGCTAGGGCACTGGAACAGTTCTATTAATACGGGTGCTGAGAGCCATTGAAACAAACTGTAAGCCCTGTATGATGGAAATCACTGCAAACCAGGGAGTGCAGGAGCATCCCTAGTTCCTCAACAGCAGCAATTTCAAATGTAATTAATTATTTTCAAATATTTCTGCATGGCATAGTGAGACATCCTATACATAACAAACCTCAGACCTCTCCTGCTATAGGGGAATTGATTTAAGCACTGCTAATGGTACTTATCAATGGCATACACAGGCATCATCTGCTCTGAGAACTGTAGGGAATTCCCCCACCATTGCAAGTCAAGTGCTAGCAGTGATGGGAGCACTAGTTTTAATCAGCTGTCAAATGTTTAACACAATTTTCTAGCTCTGCTCCTTGAAGGTCTAGATGACAATGAGGCAGCAAGGGGGCAGATTATAATGCCCCTCCCCCTGTTGCTAGCAGTCATGGTGATGAAATGACACAACCAACAGTGGTAGAATCTCCTACAATTCTCATCTTTGACACCGTGAGACCCTGGACACCATTTTCACTCCTTTTTTTAACTCCAATTTTAAAAACACTGTACAGGTTGAACCTCTCTAGTCCAGCACTCTCTGGTCTGGCAACATCTGTGGTCTGGCATGATTGTAATTAGCCAGATATCCATTTATCATGGGTATGGCCAAGTTTCCTGGGGTCCCATAGAGTTTGTTTACAGCCCCAATCCTGACTCTCAGTGTTCTGTGCTGTTATTTAGCTCTAATTTACCCCTAAATATCTTCTAAGAGCCCAGTACACAGGGGGGCTTCGAAGTAGGAATAAGAGATCCTCCGGAATAGGGCTTTATTCCGGAGGATCAGGCCAGTCTAGACGCTTTTTTCCGGCTTTTCCCCAAGCTGGAAAAAAGCAGCGGCCATGTTTATTTAAATCCCGCTGGGGATATTTAAATCCCCCGTGGATTTCCCTATTCTGAAGTTGAAAATTAGCATGCCCCTTTCGGAAAAGGGGCCAGTGTAGACGTAGCCGGGAAGTGTCAGCAATGCCACTAGACAATATTGACATCCCTTGGTCCAGCAAATTCTCTGGTTTGGCACCGGTCAGGTCCTGAGGGTGCTGGACTTGAGAGGTGCAACCTGTACTAAATGGCATGAGTCAGATCAATCTGCAAGGTACAGCTAGGTTACAAGTCTATTTTTCAAATTACATCTCCCTTTTGCTTAAAATGAATATGTACCTTAACCTACTTCCATTATTTGTACTACAGATCAAGGCTCTGTTGTGCTATGCACCGTATACACAAACAGATGGTCTTTGCCCAAAGAACTTACTATCTATAAGAGGGGTGTCCAAACTTTTTTCAAAGAGGGCCAGATTTGATTAAGTGAACATGCGTGAGGGCCGACCATTTTGCCTGACATTCTTTGAACCATTAAAATTAAATGCAAATTAACTATTTTATGCAAAGTTTATTGCAAACAGCATACTTTTCATTTCGTCACATGGATGACAAATCTAAACAGGTGTTAAATCACTCTGCCTTTCATATCTGAAGGCCAGATGAAAAAAAAAATCCAGGAAGCTGAAATATATGTCAGGAACATTGTAAAGTACATTACATATTATTGGTAATAAAGGTTGTCTGTCAACTTTTAAGTTCAAAAAATATGAACAGGAACATAACACCAAGTATACATGTTGTGTCCAAATATATTTATAACTGATTTAAACCAACTGACATTAACTGAGATTTTACAATGTATTCATCTCATATGGATTCGTTGGGGGCCATAAAAGATAGATATTGCCAAATTACCTGGGGGGGCCGTATTAAACCGGAACATGGGCCGCAATTGGCCCGCGGGCCGGACTTTGGACATGCCTGATCTATAATAAATGAGAAGAGGGAGGTGAGCAGAAGTCACTCAACCCAGGTCCCCCAGCAGGTCAGTGACAGAGCCAAAAATAGCACTCAGGTCTCTTGGGTCCCATGTCAGTGCCCAATGGATCACACTTCTCTCCATTGAACAGAGTTTAATGGGTAAAGATTAACACCTGAATACAACTTTTGTTTGCTGCATTTCAAAGAGACTTGTGAGAAAGGAAAAAGTTAAGAAGCTCAAGTATTAATCTGACATTTTCTGAAATACTGCAAAATAACTATACATTTCTGTAAAAAGCATGCTGAAATATTAAGTAGAATAACCAGCTTTTTTACCCTGAAACACTCTAAATCCTTATACTCATATTGTAAACAGTAATGTCACACCAAATTACAGCATTGTACTGAATAATACGATCTAACTTCCCAGAAGAGTTACTCATATCCTGGGGTGAACTGCACACTCAATACAAAGGTCTGTGTCATTGACTCAAGTTAGCAAAACGGCTAACTTTGCTTTCCTAAACCCCATTCAAAATTGAATGTTGCATAAAAGTAAACTGAGATTATTTCAGTAATGACAAATATAGGCTGTAGGTTTCAGGACTTGATTGTGATATTTAAAATGGCAGTACTTGAAATGTCATTCCCAAAGGATTTGACCCCAAAATTATACCACTGGAAATAAATCTGATTCCCATCTCATGTAAGTGTTACACTGAAATCAGTGTAGTTCCTTGCTATTTATACTGGTGTGAGAAGTGAGTCAGGCTCAGTTTGCCACGCCAGAAGCAGTGATCTCCAAGGAGAGTAAAATCCACAAATTTCATTATCGCACTGCAAACACACTATTGGTACATTCACTAGATGGTAAATAATTATTGCAACATTTCAGATAATATGATCCATGAATCAAACTACTGCAGTAAAAAACCCGTAAATCATATTCAAACCAACATTTCCATGAAAGCAAGACATCAATTTTGGACTATTAAGCTCTTCAGAATTACATGCAGACACTTCACTTCGTCAGTCTTGACTAATCCATGGGAGGGCTGTTTTTAATGAGCATCAGCCAATCAAATAAAATATCCAAGTCATCTTCTTGAGTAACTGAATGGAAAAAAACCTCTGGAGAGAATCCAGGTGATGGTGATTTAATAAGTGATATTATTCCCTTAAAGTTATTAATAAACTAGAGCCACAGCATGGCACGGGATAAGAGTGAAGGGGGAACAGTGTTCAGTTTTAACCAGAGGCAGGCTAGACATTATAATGGTCATACCCTCCTTCCTGGTCCAACCATGCAGAAAATTTCACACACAAAACAAACAAAAACTGTAAGAGAAGATCAACTTAAAGTTTTGCTTACTGAATCTCATGGTGACGCTCTCTCCCATAACACCCCTATGTTACACGCAGCAATTTGCTTCCATGGGAAAGTAATATTAGGGACTTATACGTTGCATGCATTGATTTAAATGAAATTCAGCAGCTAGCAATGAATAATCAGTGCCATGTGACTACCTAGCTTTCCATTGCCTAACAAATGGTTCAGGTAAAAAAAAAAAAAAATTAGTTCAAGAATCTTTAAATGTTTCTATAAAAGGTTTCCATGAGCAGACAGACGATGACATTCCTACTGAGATCATTCTTCAGTTACTCATTTTTTTAAAACGGTCAGTGTACATTTTTTGGGGCAACTGCATGAGATGTTTATTTGTTGAGGGTAGGTTATCTGAATCTGTTTTTTACTGTGGCTGCACATTATTGTTCTACCTCACAATGGGATGAATCATAGAATACTAGGATTGGAAGGGACCTCGAGAGGTCATCGAGTCCAGTCCCCTACCCTCATAGCAGGATCAAATACTGTCTAGACCAGGGGCTCTTAACCTTTTTACCTTCATACCTCCCCTGAAAGTAAACTTCATGTTCACCCCCCCCCCCCCGAGCCATTTTGTGCACAGCCTAGCCCCACCCCCCTCACCTGACAGGAAGCTAAGGGACGTGGCTAGGACTATAAGAACTCTGCCAAGGAGCTCAGTCAGGGCCCAGCCTGTGAGGGAGACAGAGGCCTGCCCAGAGCTCCTTGCTGATGAGACTGAGACCTGGCCTGCGCCTCCCACAGCCGCCTTCCGTCAGGCCAGCAAAGGCTTCCCTGCCTGGGCCGCAGAGGCCTGGCCGAGTTGGCCAGCAGGGCTACCCTCTGACCTAGAAGAACCCAAGGCTCTACTGGTGCCTGGCGATTCGGAGGACTGGCCTGAGCTGAAGGCCTGGCTCGAACCCTGAGGCCTGCCTGAACCCTGGGACCTGGTGAACCAGCTGAATGCAGCTGTCCAAGCTAATTCCCAAATCTGATGGCTGGTGGCGCTGTGGGGTGAATGAACCCTGTTACAATGCCTAAATGAATAATATGAGCTTTTTACTTTGAACCTTTTCCTAATAAATTTTACGTAATATTTGAAGATGAAAGTTCACCTCACTGGTTAAGAAACCCTGGTCTAGACCATCCCTGATAAACATTTGTTTAACCTACTCTTAAATATCTCCAGAGATGGGGATTCCACACCCTCCCTGGGCAATTTATTCCAGTGTTTTACTACCCTGACAGTTAGGAACTTTTTCCTAATGTCCAACCTAAACCTCCCTTGCTGCAGTTTAAGCCCCCTCCTGCTTGTTCTATCTTCAAAAGCCAATATGAACAAGTTTTCTCCCTCCTCCTTATGACACCCTTTTAGGTACCTAAAAACAGCTATCATGTCCCCCCTCGATCTTCTCTTTTCTAAACTAAACAAACCCAATTCTTTCAGCCTTCCTTCATAGGTCATGTTCTCTAAACCTTTAATCATTCTTGTTGCTCTTCCCTGGACCCTCTCCAATTTCTCTACATCTTTCTTGAAATGTGGTGCCAAGAACTGGACACAATACTCCAACTGAGGCTTAACCAGAACAGAGTAGAGCGGAAGAATGGCTTCTCGTGTCTTGCTCACAACACACCTGTTAATGCATCCCAGAATCATGTTTGCTTTTTTTGCAACAGCATCACACTGCTGACTCATATTCAGCTTGTGGTCCACTATAACCCCTAGATCCCTTTCTGCCATACTCCTTCCTAGACAGTTGCTTCCCATTCTGTATGTGTGAAACTGATTGTTCCTTCCTAAGTGGAGCACTTTGCATTTGTCTTTATTAAACTTCATCCTGTTTACCTCAGACCATTTCTCCAATTTGTCCAGATCATTTTGAATTATTACCCTATCCTCCCAGCTTGGTATCATCTGCAAACTTAATAAGTGTACTTTCTATGCCAATATCTAAATCGTTGATGAAGATATTGAACAGAGCTGGTCCCAAAACAGACCCCTGCGGAACCCCACTTGTTATACCTTTCCAGCAGGATTGAGAACCATTAATAACTACTCTCTGAGTACGGTTATCCAGCCAGTTATGCACCCACCTTATAGTAGTCACAGGGAATATCTATACCACAGAGAAAACCCCCATGGTGCAGAGTCTCAGAGCTGGGTTAGTTGACTGAGGCTTGCAGGGCTAAAAATACCTGTGTAGAACAGTTCTGCTCTGGCTGAACCCTGTGCTGCAAGACTCCATCCCTCCTCCTCTCCCCTTCCCCCCTGACTCACCAGGTTTCAGAGCCTGGACTCCTGCCCAAGTGGGAGCATCTCCACTACTGAGCCCTCCAGCCTGAACCCACAAATCAACTAAGTGACCCAGGCTCTGGGACTCAGTGATGTGAGCTCTTCTTCACAGAACAGATATATCCCCAGAGACTGAGGGAACAAGCACTAGGGATTTTAGAAGTGTGAAACTATCCATGTAAAGATTTGCCTTCTAGAATTCTATTTTGTTTCTTTCCTTTGTCCCTTTCTCTATAAATGTAATGCCCTAAAGCTTCCCCATAGTTCTTACAGAATATGTATAAACATTCATTAATCCATTGACCCCCTACAGTAAATTACAATAGAGGGCCCATTCTATATACATCCTCCTTAGGGCTGGAACAACTGAAAACACAACTAACTGATTATATGAGATCCTACAGCCTATGACTAGAGAATGAGACAGTTACAGTCCGTACCATCCAGACAGAATAATCTTGGCTCTTTTTTGGATGTCAGCTAGGGTCATGTAATGGAATAAGAATGACACAAGTTTCATATCTACAGTTTAAAAGTCCCCATTTATGTTGCATTTAAGGGATATTTTAAAATTCACACATTTTAAAGCACCCCTTATTCATTTTCTTTTCCCCCCATCATTCTTGTCTCCTTTCTTTTAAGTTACACCTGTCCCTTCATTATGCGCATACATTGAAGTTACACCTACCTTTTTCCATTTTCACTCTATAAATACAGCTATCTAAAAGAGTTGTCTACATTTCTAAAGTTTCAGCTGTTGAAAACATTAAGATACTTATTAGATGACTCAGTCTTAGTACTTCAGACAGGCCTGGTGTATTTAATCTTCTTGTTTGAATCTTAAAATAGCACTGCTCCCTTGATCAGTATCTGTTAGATCACAGAGCTACTTATTTCATCTACCATAGACATCAGAAGAATAAAGTGAAAAACATTTTGTTCCGATTTTTTGTCCTATACACTATACCCGCCTCCTTTTAAAAAAATAACTAACTACATAAAGCTCCAGAAGTCCTAACCACGATGACAAGGTGTACTTTTCCTGTTACATATTCCCCACAGAATGTGAAATTATTTTCACAAAAATCTCGTGTTTAAAACTCTGAATATTAAATGTGGGAGGGGAAGGATGGTTACATTTTCCTGGTCAAGGAAAATGGTTCAGTTGCATGTGAAAGTCTCAACTCACTTGGGTGAAAATGGGACATCAGAGACAGTTTGCAAATAAAAGTTGTTTGAATAATTGCAGAGGGCAAAGAAACTGTCTTTCAGTTTGATAAAAATATACCCAGTATTGAGGACAGGGGAAGAGACTACCATGGGACACTTGGGCTCTTACATCACTTTGATTTAAGTTTCTCATTGAAAGGAGATGTGGATTTACAAAAGAAAATCCCTGGTATTGCTCTAACACTACTCCTGGAATTCAGACCTAGAGTCTAGGGACCATACCCTAGCCGCTGCAGATCAGTTACATCTTCATTGTCACTAGTGAAAATACCCCGCGTGTGAAGGAATCCCCACCTCCACCCCAAGTATAGGAACGGCATAGCCCTGGGTATGAGGAACAAGTGGATCGGGGCAGACGGTATTTCAGCTTTCCCCAAATAGAGGACAGCTCTGTGGACTCTAAGCTCCACTGAGGTCAAAGCCAACATTAGGTAATCCAAGGATTGGGGAGCTTCTCCCACACTGTCATATCCAGAGACAGAGCAGAGAAAAAGATCTCAAAGATAATGGACATCAAGTTTCAATAACTCACTCTACCTTATCCTTCACAGAAGAGTTTCTGCCGTATTATAAAATTCTGCCATATTACTTTTCCCCCATACAATTTCTGTCTAATATACTTTGACTCCTGTTCCCTCTTGCTTTTAAATTTCTTGCACATAGTAATCAATACTAAATCTTATTTTAATGTCACACAGGGGAAAGTCAGCAGTAGCTCCATGGAAGTGAGTGGAGTTATACTGGTAAACTAGCATAAAATCTGACAACCTTAATATTAATAATCTCCTCTACATGACATCATCATATGGGCAAATCTAGCCAATCTTCATTAGTTGGGATAGTCAGATTCCTGTGTATCAGACCCAATGCCAAAGTAAAGCTTATGTTTTACATTGGCTAGAAGCCCAAACAATTTCTCCAATGTTTTGTAATCCAAGAAGTCTTACACGTTTCCAGTCACTTCATAAGGGTGAGTGTGGAACAAGTTGTGGTGACTAGAGGAGATCTGGCATTCAGAGTTCAAGTAATATGAACATGAACTTCTTTTAAGTTGTATTGTAGTCAAGGAAGATAAAATAAGGCTTAAAAGCACCTCTTTCAACTTATTTCAAAACTCCAGTCATTATGCTACAAAGAGTTTGGTGTAAAAGGTATTCCTTCTAGCTTGCTCTTATAACAAAGGTGAGAAGATGTGGGATTTTAAATGTCTTAGTACTGAATTAGAATTTTTTTCAGCATAAAATTGAGGTATAATACTTCAGAGGCTTAGAACTTTATAGCATGATATAATTGGGTGCTGGCAGTTGAAAAGTTAATAGAACCTTTTATTTTCCTTATTTCAAGCCTTTGTGAACACTGGAACTGACACAGTACAGTAATTCCACAGTATGACAAAGACATTTACAATATTTAAACATATGGATAACCCTTTCAAGATTAGGTACTTTCATGATAAGTCTGCTTCAGATTTTCACTGCAGCGGTAACCCAAATTTCAAAAAAATGGGACAGAAAATGCAAATGAACCACAGTAGCAAATGAACCAGAGTCCAAAGCTGCAAAAATGCAGATTAAAATGCACAAACTTCATTGTGCTTGTGATTATATCAGTATGACTTGGATGTATGCTGGCATTAAGTTAACCTGTATGAAAGACACAAAACATTTAAACAGATGAAGAGGAATGATAGTTAGACTTCTTTTGTCATTCTAATGGCTCTGAAAGAAATGAAATGAAGCTATTAACCTCTTAGTGGAAAGTTCAGATTTTTATTACAGACATCTTAGAAGCATCATTACCTTCCTCTCAGTTATATTAACCTTTTAAAATCCTTTTGATTTTTGTGGTTTAAAATGTCTTCTCAAAGCAGTACTTCAAAGCATTAGTGGCTTCGTTTCAGGAAGCAGAAATAGTGTATTGCCAATTACACTGATGAAAAAAAAATCAAGAAATATGGTTACAGTTATGTCTTATTCCAATGGCTGTTATAATTCAAAGTAATGAGTGGGCAAGCCAACTAATATAGTATTAGATTAGGTAATACAAAGTAAGATGAGACAGTGTGACCATACAGTGGGAAAATAGCTAGCCACATTACACATGGATGCTTGAAAAAAAGAAAAGCACCATAAAGTGTTTTTTTAAAGTTCTGTATTATAATAAACCAAAAGTCTGCAACAGATGCTGTTTATTCTCATCATAAGTCAAAGAAAACAATTTTAAATGTACTGTTTATTTAAGAAAATAGAGTAGTTTGACATTTATAAAGAGAATGTCTGACCCTAGCTAGTGCAGGACTGGGCAAAGAAATGAAGGTGATTTGCAAGGGTTAACCCCAGAAGGCCACCACCACACCTGTGCATCCACAAGTACCAGTGATTTCGGTTCCTGTTGGCCACAGATCACGATAGGAGTTGTAGAAAGTGGCACAGATTGGCACACCGCTTCCCGCAGCTCCCACTGGCTGGAAATAGCAATCGGCAGCCAATGGGAGATGCAAATGCCTGTACCTGTGGAGGCGCAGGTAAATATAGCAATGACTGCCCACCAGGTGCTAACACTGGTGGATCCAGCCTGTGAGCTGGTATTTGCCCATCCCTAAGCTAGACACAACTAGGAGCAAATTTGCAGTGGCTGGCACCACCTGCCACAAATCAAGATTACAGATCTTACCACTTCATAGGGTTTGGTGGAAAACTGAGTTTTTCAAAGTATCTCCTTTGTTCAGAAAATTTCAATTTTTTGCCAAAACCAGACACTTGGAAAACAAAACACTTCTGGCCAAACCCAGAAAAAATATTTGAAGTGCTTATGTGGTGCCTCATAGGAGTTGTCGTTCAGGTACCACACTTGTCCCTATTCTCTCTTCTGGCCAGGTTCCTGAGGATGACTTCTGCACCCTAAAATGCACCAAAAGAACTCTCCAAGGGTGGGGGCGGGAAAGCCAATGGTGCACTATGGAACATGGAGTACATCCAGACAGCCTGCTCTAGAGACACAAATGGGGAGATGAAGTACCCATGCACATCCCATAGGGCAGGCATCACAGGGCATCTCCTAAATTGAAGTACAGGCAGTCCCCGGGTTATGTACAAGATAGGGACTGTAGGTTTGTTCTTAAGTTGAATTTGTATGTAAGTCGGAACTGGCGTCCAGATTCAGCCGCTGCTGAAACTGATCAGTGGCTGACTACAGGAAGCCCGAGGCAGAGTTGCTCTGCCCTGGGCTGCCTGGAATCAGCCGCTGATCAGTTTCAACAGCAGCTGAATCTGGACGCCTAGGACAGAGCAGCTGGGGCACTGCTGGGTAGGTCCCCGCAGGGGCGGCGCTGCGGGGACCAACCGGGCAGCACCCCAGCTGCTCTGCCCCAGAGCAACTCTGCCTCGGGCTTCCTGTAGTCAGCCACTGATCAGTTTAAGCAGCGGCTGACTTGGGGACACCTGGGGAAGAGCAGCTGGGGTGCTGCCCAGTTGGTCCAGTAGCGCCGAGGAGCGGCGCTGCAGGACCAACCCAGCAGCCCCAGCTGCTCTACCCCCGGCGAGAAAAGCCTGGTCTGCTGGGGGGCGCACTAGCTGCGCCCCCCCAGCAGACCAGGGAAACCCGGTCGGCGGGACCATGGAGATGCGCCGCGGTCCCGCCCACATCCTCCCCAGCTTTGCTCCGTGTCTCCCTGGTCTGCAGACAAGGGAGACGCGGGGCAGCTTTTCTCGCCCCGGAGTACATGGGTGGTGGGACCACAAGGTCCCGCAGTCCGTGTCCTCCGGGGCGAGAAAAGCCCCGTTCGTAACTGTGGATCCGACATAAGTCAGATCCGCGTAAGTCAGGGACTGCCTGTATTTCATGTTGGGCTTTGATTTTTTATTCTTTAATTTGAAAAAGCTGAAATTGCCCCCCACTCTTCTTTCTTCCATTTTTCTAACCAGCTTTTGGTGCAGTAGTTATTCCTTTTATTACCTGACTGCAGACACACACTCAAATATTTAAGAGATGTAACTAAAGCATGGGCCCCCATTAACTGTGGGCACAAATTGCACTAGCAATCAGGGCTATAGGGCCTCAGGACATCTGACATTCACACAAATAGCGCAGACAGATACTATACACAATTCCTGATACAGCTGCATTAATACAATTCATCCATGATAACTCCTTTTCCAGCCCTAATAATCTGCAGGGCCAGCTTCACCCATCATCCTGAATTATGCCATTTGTGAACTGGATCAGTAATTAAGCCACTCTACTTGCTGCATGCATTTACATTCTCCACGGGCTGGTTGAAATTTTGCCTCCCTCAGGGTGCACTTACACTGTATTTTAGCTTGAAATCTACACAATTTGAGCTATGCAAATTGAGTAGTTTATTTTGAGTTAATTTTGAAATAGTGTATTTTGTAATTTTGCTCTGTCTACACAGCTCCAAATTTCAAAATAGACCACTATTCCAAAACATCCCTTACTCCTCGTGGAACGAGGTTAAGTGGGACACCAGAATAGCAAGCCTGTTATTTTGAAACCTATTCTGAGTTAATGGGAGTGCTGTCAAGATGCAGAATAGCTATTTCGGGAAACCTGAAGTATCCCAATATAGCACCACAGTGTAGACATACCCTCAGTGAGTTTTTTCTAGTGCATCAGCTTCCTGTAATGTAGTCCCTTTGAGAAAAAAAGATTACTTTTGATTTCTGAACAGGGTGGAACGTTGTTTGTACAGCATTAATCTATTTAGTATGGTAAATCCCCAACCTGTTTAATAATCCTGTAGGTCAATGCATGGAAACTGGAATTTGTTCTTGCTCATTTAAAATGTTCGACCTATACTTCTTTTTTAAAGTTTTATCTATAAACTTAAATAGAGTAAATGTTAACTATCAAATTGGCAGGTTTTAACATCTTTTGGTAGGTGGATTTGTGCATGTGAAAGATACTTATAGTAGACTGGCTCATTAGACTTCATGGCAGAAGGTGCACTGGGCTCCAGAAAAGAAAAAGTAAGTACAGCTCCACTGTATTCATACAGATATACCAAACTTCAGTGAGAACAAAAGGCAAACCAGGAATTCACGATAAACAGATTGTCAAACTAGTCTTTAAATAAATTTCTACAGGGTCTCCTCCCCACCCCCCAAAAAAAGCCTCCACCACACTGATTTCTTATGGTAAGACAGGACTTTATATCCTCAAGATGCTTGTTACCATGACTTGCTCTTAACAAGCCCTCTTCCAAAGGGAGTTCTCACAGCCTTTCCCCGTGCAGTACAATGAGGAGCAGTGCACAATGGAAATCAATGAGCCACCGAGTTTAAAAACAAAGAAAAAAATAGTTCAATAACTGGGGGTAATTGCAGCTGCGAGGACAAACTGAGCCAACTATCCACCTGCAGTTATAGCATCAGAAAGGAAGCTAGAGGACTAATCCAATCATATCCCTAAAATAATCCCTTCCTTTACTCAGGAGAGGGGGATTGAAAAATTAACCAAAGCTCATTTTTTCACATGCCAGATTGACTGCCTTAGATACACAAAATCGTGTTCTCCACAGAACCAGCACCACAATAGCTGTGTCACAGGGGAGCTGCTGGAGGCAGAACATGAATGCTGCTTTCTGCCTTGTTGTGAGAAGACTGTGGCCGTGATTCAGCAAAAGAGGAATAGCCATCACCTCAGGACTTCCCACCGTAACTGCTCTCAGTGGCTATTCCAGGAGCTGGGGATCACAAGAGTGTTGTAGCATTTCAGCCATGTTGCTGCTGTGCGTAAGGGGTGATGCCGTATGGAGTACGAAGCATACTTCCTATGAATTCCTGGAATAGCTTGGATCAGGGACTGGAATCTGGCCAATAGAACCAAACGACACTGTCAGCTACATAGCTATGTAACTTCTACTCACCTTTAATGGGAATGACAATACATCTGTGTATCAAAGAGCAGAATTTGTCCGGTAATGCACTCTGAGTGTCAGAGGCCACCCAGCTGACAGACTACTTGCTGCAAAATTGCAGTAATTTATTCTTGATCTTTATACCATAAAAGCTTTCACAACTTTGTCTGCCAAGGGGTGTGAACTATTGCACCTTTCTCTGCATCATGATAGAGAGAAGGATTATTTTCATACACAAACACCAAAGGAGAAGGTGGCTGGCAACTAATACCTAAACTTATGGGTATACAGCTCTAGTGAAGCATAAGTGAAACTTCCTGGAATATAATGGTGCTTGCAGTATAATATACCCTTTTCATCTAATCCCATTTGTAGCCAGGATAGTAGCCTGACTGTGACCCTATATGCTACTGCAATATGTATATAAAATATGCATTGTAAAGTATCATTTGGAAACTAATACCACCATGGTCAATATTGTGAAATGTATGTGACAATGCTAGCTATGAAACTGTCAATACTCACTGATATTACACTGTGACTAAAAGATGCTTAAAAGAGGCTTGTCACAGGGTGCTAATGAGCAGGTTTTCCTCAAAGGAAAGAGCACCACACTTCAAACTAGGATTGATCAAATTCAGCAGGATTGGTATTGAAAATTCAGGTAGAACACTCAGTGTAACATTGCAGCAGGAAGCATCACATTGGAACATACCAAGGGAGACTTTAATCCCAATGGAGTCTGACCCCTACAGGTTATAGGAGACTGAACACCAGGAAATCAATTTGTCCCTTGAAACAAAGGCAGACTTTAAGATTTAAGGGGACACACAGAAATACTTTGGATTACCCTTCATCTGAGGCGAGGATGGGGGAGGAGGAAAACAGCACCTTGGATTCTGTGGGGATCCTGATAAAAAGGATCAAAAGAAACTGCTGGGAAAGGAACATTGGTGAAGAAACCTTGAACAAATACTTCAGTTTGTTACATTAGGCCTTAGCCATTAGAAAGAATAAATGTAAAAATACACTATCTTTATTCGTTTTATGTGGTATCACTTTCCCTAGGTCCTTTCGTTAATACGCTTGTTTTATTTTACTGTAAACCAACTTAAAGCTCTGTTTGAAGGGATGGGTGGGTTTATCCCCAATTACATTAATGTAATTTTCTGACTCTTTAAAAGAGCAGCAAACTTAGTACAGCCTGTGAGTGTACAGTGACAGAAGTTGGAGTTCACTGATTTGTTACCTGCTAGGCAAGGTTTGGGCTGGGAGAGCCTTGTGGAGTTTGCAGTGAAAACAAATTTGTGTGATAGTTTCATTTCCAGAAAAGCTCACTCCTACTGAGGCAGAGAGATAAACTCAATGACTCACAGCTCTGGATGTTCCCAGCAATGAGTTACACTGATTAAAATCCACAGATCACCATTAACAGGGTTTCATCTTAGCATGGTGGGGTTCCTACACAGTTCCAAAAAACAATTAGGCAGCACTTGATGAAAATTCTTTCGCTTTTTATTAACAACATGTATTCTTTAACCCAACCCTTTACCCAAAGTTTGATTGTTCCTAGGGTTTCTTGCTTAGGCTGTCCAGCCTCAATCTGTAGCTCCTTCTTTTCTGATGGCAACTCTCACATTTCCCTTTTATTCAGAAGGGTAAGTCTACCTCTGGCAGTGATTCATCATGAACCAATTGGCACTTCCCTGTAGGTGTGCAACATCTGCCAACAAGGCAGGTTACCAAGGGAACACAGCCAAGTTATTACTAAACCAATTTTCCCAGATACCTGGAAATGAATCTAAGAACCCAAGTGAGCAGACATTTCTCTAGATAATTAGTCAGAAGGGCAAGATTTCTAGACATCCATGGCAATGAATGTCTAGTTTGACTTCCCACACTTAGGAAAATTCTTTTCGCTTAAGGTTCAGATTCCAGAATAAATAGAAAAAATATCTTTTGCATTCACCTTCCCTCTGACAAACTAATTTTCTGTGTCAAGACAATCTAGAGAGATGAATCCATGATCTCTGTGAAAGACTCCTGCAAAACTAGCAAACAAATAGGTGTTACGTAGGATGGCCATCTTTCATCCAACCACACGCAGAGACTTTCTAGCCTTCAACAACCCTTTTTGCCTCCTGAATGCAGAGGTAACACGTTCTACTCAGAAGAGGGTTGCATTTGTTTGGAAATTCATTAGCTATTCTAGCTCATCTTTTTCAGAACACTGGATAGCAGCCAATCCTCACACAGGTGTGCCTTTCATGCTTGAAAAACCACTCCTCCACAGAAAGTATTTCAAGTTCTGAATGAGACCAAGGTCATTTATGACAGCTTGCAGGTCACAGACTGAAAACTGTCCACATGTTGAAAACACAATTAAAAATAATTGAGTCATAAGTATGATGATAAATAGTGTTCGCATTACTCTGAAGATTTAACCATCTGTTTTTGTTTTTTCGAAGAAAATCTACTGGAACTTTATACTCCTCATACAATGAGGTTTAACAGTTATTTATGAGTGAAGGGTTTTCTTCGAAATAATGCTGCTACAGGGGGCATTTTATTATGCAATAATGTGATTTCAAAATGGCGTCCGGACATGATTATGCTAATTAAGTGCGGGATATTTAAATCCCGTGCTTCATTAGCTATTTCAGTACACTACATCTGCATCTCTATCTCAAGATAGGGAGCAAATGTAGGCATACCCTAAATGAAAGTTTATAAACAAACAGGCACCTCTGTGTTTTTGTTCACTTTGCCCCTACTGCTTGCGAAGGAGCACCCCATTAACAACCACAAGGCCACAGATTTGTCCTGCTTCAAATTCCTCCTTTAAACTATCCTTGGATGTGATGCCCTTGAAACATCTGGCAATAGTTGGTAGCTGGGATGCTGGAGGGCTTTATCAAATAGCAGCATGCGCAGTCTCATTTCTCTATCCCTCCTGGCCCTTGCTGTGAGTTTGGAGCAATGTGGGCATTTGTGGGGAACATGGGCTTCTCCCAGGCAGCAAATGCAAGAGGAATGCCCGTCAGATGCCAGCATTGCCTCCCGACATGAGTCACATTTCTTGAACCCGGTGAGGGCGGCATGTTTCCAGCCTGCGGTAACTATCAGAAGAAAGACAAAATCTCTCCTTTTAAAAAAAAAAAAAAAAAAAAAATGAATGAATAACGGACGAACTAAGAATATATGAGGGTAACTATATACAGTGGACAAGGGCCGTAAGAGAATTGGGTCTGGTAAATAGGACCAACTATTAAGTAAGGAAAAATAATTTTTTATAAGGGATTGGGGAGGGTAATAAGGACGGAATAGGAACCAGGGAACTTTAAAACTATGTAAGTGAAAGAAATTGGGGATCTCGCGTGAGTGAAGAAGCGGAGAGATGAGTAGCTCTGTCTGCAGCCTGAGGTGGTCGAGAGGAGCTAGCGGGAGCCGGACCGTGAGCCGTACCGTGCGTGCGCTCAGAGTGGCACGAACACTGCAAGACCCCACTGCGCATGCGTGGTCTGGCAGGGTACTGCTACACTAAAAGATCTCCATTTCTGCAGCGGTGGGGCAAGCCCAGCACCTTCAGTGGAGGATCCACGGGGACTCCTCGAAGAAGAATGTTGAATTACAATATATTTCCATGGGTTGTATCCATGCCATTTTCTAGGACTGCACTCTGATGCACTGGGAAGACTTGCATGTTCCAATGACCCTAAGAACTATGTTGGTGGAGTTGTAACTCCTCACAGGGCCTCCAAAGCTAAACAGGTCAAAAAGGCAGAGACCGGATGAAAAGCAGTCCATCGGTCCTCTAGGTTGGGGCTTGAGCAACAGATCCAACCACCTATCTTCACAGAAAAGTAATAAAAACCCCAAGGTAGCCAAGCCTGACAAACAGCATGGTAGACAGGGAGGAAAGATCCTCATTCATACTCCAAGAAACCTCTGACAGCCCAGAAAGGATTTGCCTCATTAGTTCAATCCAAATCCTATGATAATAGTGGGTTACATCCATCAGTGCTAGATATGCTACCATTAAATTCATTTTTTTTAAATTAAGTGTTCGTGAAAGGTGCTGGCTTAACTTCATCCTCACAAGCTGTCATTTGTTTAAATACAGAATAGGAATGGCATAGGCAGTAACTAAGCAAGCTTCCCCAAACATCACCATCCTGATCCAGTCCTATTTGGTACTAACCATCAATGGGGTTAGGAGAAAAAGTTTAGTCTTGCCTCTGTGCCTATTTAATTCTTTGGCCTCTGTCAGAAGACTGGCAATAAGCATGCCAATATATAGTGATAATTTGTCATGTGTGGGTACTTTTTCCACTTGAATCTAAAGTGATACCAAACACTCACTTCAGATTAATAACCAATTACTGGAATCTTGACATTTTCAAAGAAGTTTCAAAATTTAAAATAAAGATGAAATTTTTCAGGTTTTATTTAAACATGACTTTTTTCTTTTTGGTCAATAATTTTCACAACTCTCTCCTCAGCCACTTTTTGGGGCGCAGAGGAACAGGCTTAGCATTACAGCTGACAAAGTTCTAAATACTGACCTATAGTTACAGCCACCTTCAGGCATAGAGGTGAAAACAATGAACACACACAGATGGATGTCTAACATAAGCACTAGAAAACAAGACTCTGGTTCTTAAAATATGTATCACAAAGGAAGAGGGGAACAGAATGCTTTCCCTCTGTTTTCCTTTTTCAGTTATATATAATTGAATTCTACTTTTCAGTTACCTAAGTGTCCCCACACCCACCCCAGTGTCCCCACACCCACCCCTTATTTTTCTACTCCTTTCCATCTTTCCAGCAAATCGTATCATTCCAGAGAGCCACACAGAGGGAGTTCTTCATGCAGATCTTCCATGTTCTGCAAGGAATGCGAGGGGCTGGGAGTTTGTAGACAAGGGGAGAGATTGCTCTCTGTGATACCATCCCTTTCTCTGTCCTTAAATTCCATGCAGAAATTCAGGCTTGAGGGAATTCAGTTGAGTTGTATTGCTCCTGAGTACAACTCCTGAGTTGTATTAGCTGAAGAAGAGATGCTGCTTGATACTGTGCTGCTATGGAGGATGGAATCCAGAAAGGCCACAGATGACTCCATTCTCTGTATGGTAGTGAGGTAGTTCCCTTTAAAGCAGATCCCCTAGATCTCTGAGGATACGTCTACACTGCAACACTATTTCAAAATAACTAGCACTATTCCAAAATAATGTAGTCCTCATCTACACAGCAGGCAGTTATTTCAAAATAGTGTCAAAATACTGTCAAGCTGGAGGACATCTTACTCTGTCTCCCGTAACCCTCATTGTACGAGTGTAGCGGCTTCCCACTCACCACAGTGCCACCTGCCGTCGAGTTGGGGTATTAGCACTGCTGGCAGGTGGCCGGATCCCCTTTTAGGACACTGCCCTCCGGCAATGTCCACAACAGCCTGAGCTTTTCCCCCTTCCGGGGGGGAAGTTTGTGATAGGCCGGTAGGCCTTCAGAAGGCATTTCCTCCACCTCCAGCACAGTGGGAGACGTGCCTGCCTCCCGGCGTTACCACACCTGAAAACAGTCCTGGCGGGCGTGTCTCTTCCCGGCCTTCCTTCAGGTCGGGCCAAGAGGTAATTGTTCGCACGCCCGGCCTTGCTTCAGGTCCAGGCCGCAAAGAAATACGCCCACCACTTGTCAGTCTATTATCATCCAGTTCTGGGCAGGGCACCGGTTCTAGTCCTGTCCCTTTAAGAGTTCCCGCCCGATGCACGGATGGTCCCAAACGCACCATAGGTAAGCCCGGGCTCTTGAGCAGGATGGGCAATCAATACCGTCCATTAGGTTTGGTCCTCGAGCAGGACGGTCAACCAATACAGCCAGCCAAACCCAGGCCCTAACTCCGGGCGGGGCGGCAAATGGTGGCCAGGCCCTGACGCAAGGCGTGGCCGCAACCAAACACCAGTTTGTAGAAGCTCCTCATCCAGCAGCAGCGGTGAGGGAGAGACTGCCGATTAGCGGGTGGCGGGGGGGGGCGCAGGCCCACCCACCTCTCTGCACCCCGGCCTAGGGGCCCTGAATGCAGCAGTGCAGCTGCGACTGGCTCAGCAGGGCTCCGGCCTGTAACTTGCTGGCTGCGGGCCGCTCTCGGCCCGAACTACCCCTGGGCCACTTCTTGTCTCCCCTTTCCCAGGTACCTGTAGCTCCAGCAGGTCCGTCAGGGAGTCGAGGCGCTGTCGTCCCCGCAGTGTCCGGCTGGCCCAATCCAGGGGTCAAGGGGTTGGAGCTCTGCAGCGTCCTGTGCACTCGTCCGGCCCGGCGTTCCAGTACCCATCAGGGGTCCAGCTGGTCCACCAGGTCGGGCCCGTCCTCTGGGTCCCCGGGTGGTTCTGCTGGAAGGCTTGACCAGGCCTCAGTAGCCCAGGCAGGGAAGCCTTGGCCGGCCTCCAGGAAGGCAGCTGAGGGCGGCCTAGCCCAGGTCTTAGTCTCCCCCAGCAGGAGCTCCGGACAGGCCTCCAGCTCCTTCAGAGGCTCATTGGGAACCTTTTTATAGTCCTAGCCCCGCCCTTTGACTTCCAGTCAGGTGAGGGGGCGGGGCTAGGCTGGGCCCAAAATGGCTCCCAGAGGGGTTCCTCTGCCTCCGGCTCAGTGGGTGGCCATTCCATCCCCCTACACTCCTCCTCCCTTAAGTCCAGTTCCTGGCTTCCGGGACTGGGCTTCTGCTCTTCCTCTCTGCGGGACAGGGCATCTGCATTTGCGTTGTCCCTCCCCGCTCGGTGTTTCACTGTAAATATATACGGTTGGAGGGACAGGTACCATCTCATGATCCGGCTGTTGGTGTCCTGCATTTGATGGAGCCATTGTAGGGGTGCGTGATCTGTAAAAAGGATAAAAGAGTCTCCAAGGAGGTAGTACCGCAGTGCCTCAATGGCCCATTTTATCGCTAGGGCCTCCTTCTCGATTACTGCATAACTGCGCTCTCGAGGAAACAATTTCCGGCTAATATACAGCACTGGGTGTTCTTCTCCCTCAACTTCCTGGGACAGCACTGCTCCAAGTCCGCAGTCCGAGGCATCTGTCTGGACAATAAATGGTCAGGAGATGTCAGGGCTAAACAGAACCGGCTCACTACAAAGAGCCGCTTTTAAGTTCTGAAAAGCGGCTTCGCACTCAGCCGTCCACGTGACCCTTTGGGGCTGGTCTTTTGTGAGGAGCGCCATGAGGGGCGCCACTAGGGTCGCGAACTGTGGCACAAAGCGGCGATAATATCCTGCCAATCCCAAAAATTGCCTTACTTTTTTCTTAGTGGTAGGCGCTGGGTAGTTTTGGATTGCCTCCACTTTCCCTGCTAGTGGCCGGATTAGGCCCCTTCCCAGTTGGTACCCCAGGTAAGTTGTTTCCTGCCAGCCATTTTACATTTTGTCGGATTGGCGGTCAGGCCTGCATCTCGAAGGATCCGCATGACGGCTGCTACCCGCAAGAGATGTTCCTCCCAATCTTGGCTATAAATTACCACATCATCTAGATAGGCGGCAGCATACGCTGTATGTGGGGCTAGCAAGCGGTCCATCATTCTCTGAAAAGTTGCAGGTGCGCCATGAAGTCCAAAGGGCATTCTTGTAAATTGGAACAGTCCTGAGGGGGTTGAAAAAGCCGTTTTTTCTCTTGACTCTGGATCCAAGGGGATCTGCCAATATCCCTTTGTCAGATCAAGGGTGGATATAAACTTGGCAGTCCCTAGGTGGTCTAGAAGTTCATTCGTTCGCAGCATGAGGTAGGCATCAAATTTTGAAATGGCGTTTACCAGTCTAAAATCGATGCAAAAGCGGACACTACCGTCCGGCTTTGGTACGAGTACAATTGGACTACGCCATTCACTCTTGGAGCGCTCTATCACTCCTAGTTGAAGCATAGACTGTACCTCCTTCTCGACTACCTCCTGCATCCGGTGAGGGAGAGGACGAGTCTCCTCTCCTACAACTTGGCTTGGAGGGGTCCAAATGCTATGCGTTATCACCATGGTACGTCCAGGTCGGGTTGTAAAAGTCTTCCAGAATGCATAGATGAGACGTTTCACTTGGGTCACAGAGAGGGTGTCTCCAAGCTGTGGTTCCCTTTCCTCTGCCAGTTCAGGGGTTTCAGGCCCTAAAGCAGGTTCTGATGGGTAGGGGGTAATCATCGGGGCCTCCCGTTCTCACCAATGCTTCAGGAAATTTACATGGAATACCTGGGTTTTCTTTTTCCGGTCAGGCTGATAAATTTCATAGTTTACCGGCCCGACCTGGTGGGTGAGCTCATAGGGTCCTTTCCAATGAGCTAGAAATTTTGATTCCTCTGAGGGGAGGAGGAGGAGTACCCGATCCCCCGGTTTACAACTTCTTTCCTGGGCTCGTCGGTTGTAGTTCAGCTCTTGGCTGGCCTGGGCCGCTTATAGATTTTCCTGCGCCAGGACTCCAGCTTGTCTTAGTCGCTCCTGGAGCTGAAAAACATACTGCAAGAGGCCCTAGGAGGTTGAAGGGGTCTGCTCCCACGTTTCCCTCACGAGATCCAGGATTCCCCGGGGACGATACCCATATAGAAGTTCAAAGGGGGAAAATTGGGTCGACGCTTGGGGCACCTCCCGGACTGCCAGAGGCAGGGGAGGCAGCAGCAGGTCCCACTGTAGCAACTCTGCTGGGGGAAACCACCGTAGCATCCCCTTTAGAGTCCGGTTAAAGCGTTCCACCAACCCGTCGGTTTGGGGATGGTATACTGAGGTTTGTAATTTACGTATCCCCAGTATGGCACACACCTGTCAAAGTAATTGTGACGTAAAATTAGTCCCTTGGTCCGTGAGAAGCTCTCGAGGAAGCCCGACCCAAGCGAAAATTTTTACCAGCTCGGAGGCAATGGTTTGGGCGTAGGTGTTCCTCAGTGGTATGGCTTCGGGAAATCTGGTGGCATAGTCCATTAAAACCAAAATGTGGCGTAACCCTGCTTTACTTTTTGGCAGTGGGCCCACCAGGTCTATTGCCACCCTTTCAAAAGGAGTCCCCACTACCGGCAGGGGGACTAATGGGGCCCGTGGCACTCCCGGGTCGGAGGCTAGCTGGCAGTTTGGGCAAGATTGGCAATAGTCTCATACTTCCCGGTGCACCCCAGGCCAAAAAAACCGGGCCAGTACTCTCGCCAACGTTTTTTCAGTCCCCAGGTGGCCAGCGACAGGAATATCGTGGGCCAATTGCAATACTGCCCAGCGATGAACCCGGGGAACAAGGATCTGGGTCTTGACCTCTTGAGTCCGGGGTCTTGCACCACCTGATAGAGGCGGTCGCCTTTTATTTCGAAGTGGGGCCACTGGGATGCCCTCTGGGGGTCTACCACGGTGCCATCGATCACGGCTACCTGCTCATATGCTGCCCTCAGGGTGGGGTCCTCCCTCTGGTCCCGGGGAAAGTCTGTCAGGGCCAGGGCCTGGGCACTGGCCTCCACCGGTGCCTGGGCCTTGTCGGGCAATTCACCTGCCATGCCTCCTGGTGCTCCTCCTCCTCAGCTGACTCCTCGGGCTGGTCCTCGGGCGGCAATTCCCCCAGAAGGGTTCCCTCCACTTTTCCATGATCAGCCGGAGCCCTGCGAGTGACTTCACGCATCAGATCTGCAAATCCGGGCCAGTCTCGGCCTAGGACAATCGGGTAGGGAAGTGTCGCCGCTACCCCATGACCATTTCTGCTGACCTCCCTTGGATTGTGAGTCTGACCTTTGCACGGGGATAGGCTTTCACGTCGCCGTGTACACACCGCAGGTATAGCTCCCCCTCGGGTTTCAGGCCCTCAGGAAGGATGTCCTGTCGAACAAGAGTCTGCGCACAGCCCGAGTCCAGAAGGACGGCCATCTTGTCTGCATCTGTCGGTGCTTGGAGCACAAATTCCACCTGGTTGACTGGCAGGATGTAGATTTGCTCGGGTCCCATTGGACTGTACTTTACAATTTCCTGCCCCTTTGGGCACCATATTATTCTGTGTGGGTGTGAGTAAGCTAGGTCACCGTCTGGTATAAACCAGAGTGACATACTTTTGAAATATCTTTAAAATATGATGTCCTTTATTGTAGAATAGTATTGTTTTCCCTCCCAATGGTTCCCACTGCACTTTATGGCTATGATTCTCAAATATGTTTTTAAATTAGTATAGATTCTCAGATTACAAAAAGTAGTAATTACAAAATATACCTGAACTCATTTGTATAACAAGATAAGAAAGAGCTATGCTTTACAAGGCAAAGTACAAAAGCAAGCATTCTTCAACTTGTGTTACTCTTGAGCATTGGCCATAGCACGGACCAATAAATAGAAATGCTGGCACTGAATATTTTTGTAAATTATTTTCAATGTACTAAAGGAAGGAAATTGAAGTCAAAGGTATGGTTTTTAAACACAGGTGTGTATGACTACAACTGAGATGAAAATAAAAATTTCTTTAGCCGAATCAAATAATTTTTGCAGTTCAGTGTTCAGTTGACTTTTCTTCTTTTTTCTTTCAGCTTGTAATGGTGTGGAGACTCACTGGGGTAGCACCTCCTGCTGTTCACTCTGAGAATTAGCTCAGACTCTCAGCAGGGTGCCCTCTTCTGACTGGTATCTTCCCTATCATCACTCTGCACTTTGTGTACCCTCTAGCTCTGGACCCACATCTCTCCCAGGACCATGACATCCTCTTCAGAACACTGCCTCTAACAGTGCCTACTACTCCAGCCTCTTGACCCCTTCTGGGGGTATCAGCAGTCCTCAGTCTCATGCCTGCCTCTGGGGCCTCCTGCAGCCTAAGACTAGCCCTCACCTCAGGACTGGCAAGGCTACACCAGACTCAGTGCAAGGTGGATGGGAGGGACCCAAGTCTGCCAAATACTCTGGAGTCCCAAACCAGGGAGCCTCTGCCAGCAGCCTTGTCCTACTCTCCTCTATTGCCTTCTGTTCCCTGGGCACTTTCCCTGCAACTCCTTGCACCTTCTTAGCACTTATGTCAAGGCCGACATCCTAGCTGGTATCAAGCCAGAGCCTCTCTTGCTCTGCTCCCCCCAAGCCTGCCCAGCACTGTTCTATCCAAAGTGCTTCTCGGGGAACTGGTCCTGGACCTTCCCTGGTTGGAGCCAAATTGCTCACTGCTCTGCTGGGCAGCTCCTTATAAACAGGGCTGCCTCAGCGACTCGCCCTCTGATGGGCTCCACCAGGAGCCCATTCGTCATTGGCTGGGGCTCTGCACAGGCTCCCTCCAGCCTGCTTTCACCCCTTTTGCCCAGAATGGGGCAGCCATCCCACTACACAGCACTTCCCTCCCTTCCTTTTGCAGCAGGAGCTAGAAGCAGAGTTACCACAACAGAGATTTTCCTTTCACAGTAATGCCAAGCTAGATCAGAAATTAGCCATATGATATTTCTTCAGTTTTACAGGCTGAAGCAGTATGGACAGTCCTGATGACTATGCCCTACAATTATAGGGTGGATTACTATAAAAGGAGAGAGAACTGGTCAAGTACCCAAAGAGTAGTTATCAATGTGTTGATGTCAAACTGTAATTATTTAGTGAGGTCCCACAGGAGTCAAGACAATATTTCACTAATGACTTGGATAATGGAGTGGAGAATATGCTAATAAAATTTACAGCTGAGAGGAGTTGTAAGCACTTAAGAGGATGGGATTAGATTCAAAATTACCTTGACAAATTAGAGAATGAGCTCAACAGGATAAAATTCAATAAAGACAAGGGCAAAATACTACACTGAGAATGGAGGGGGGGGAAACAGAAACAAAACTAAAAAATGAATGATAGCTGGCTACGTGATAGTATTGTAGAAAAATATCTGTGCATTACAGTGGATTATAAAATTAAATAAAAGTCAGCATGAGGTAATTGTGAAAGGCAAGTGTGTGAGTGTGGGATGTGTGTGAAAATACATAAGATGTAGGAAATAAAACTAAGATTAGCATAGGTGGTGCCCCAGCTGAAGTATGGTATCCAGTTATGGAAACATTTTATGAAAAATGTGGGCAAACTGGAGAGAATCCAGAACAAAAAAAAAAAAAAGATAGTTTTAGTAAACCTGATCTATGAGGAAAGGTTAAAAAGACTACACATATTTAGTCCTGAGGGGAAAAAAAAGACTAAAGGAGGCCCAAGTAACAGTCTTCACATATGTTAAGGGCTAGTATAAAAAGCACAGTGATCCGTTGCTGTTCATGTCTACTTAAAGTAGCACAGGAAGTTCTTAATCTGCAGCAGGGGAAATTTTAGGTTATGTTAGGAAAAGTTGTCTAACCCTAATGACAGGTAAGCACTAGAATAGGCTTCCATGAATGATTGTGGAATACCCATCTTACAAGCAGGTTGGACAAACACCTGGGCAGATGGTTTGGGTTTATTTGGTTCTGCTTCAGTGTGGGGGAGGGACTGGACTGGACAATCTCCCAAGGTCCCCTTCCAGCCCCACATTTTTATGAGCATTTAAACTTTAATCCTTTACCCAGCCATCTGAACTGCAAAGTCCTTTGCTCACTAACATCAAGTTTACAAAGAAAATATTTTCAGAGGATGGACAGGGTTCCCATTTAAGTCAATGGCAAGACTCCCACTCTCTTCCATGGGAACTGTGTACAGAATAAGGATGTATTATTAGTCTGATTACATAAAGTGTAATTATACTAATGAATTTAAAAGACAACTAGAGATTCCAAAAAGAGTACAGATTGTGGCATGTGCGGCTGACAACAAATGTAGAAAAACTTAACAATAGAACAGGCAAAACATTGCCTACAAAATCCAATGTTTTAAAAAACATGTTTTAAATTAGATGTGCCACATTAATTCATTGCTATTTTGGAAAGTAAACTAATTTATTCTGAGAGCAAGCATCAAAACTGGTGGATTGAAGAGGAGGAAATCTTTTGCCACTCTCCTCAATGAGGTAGTATTAGTTTATGTGGTTCCTGACATTTCCTAGGGAAAGAATGCTTACTGATATGTAAACTACAACAGCTTGTGTGTGCATAATTTAAGTATGAGCACACACACACTACTACCTATTGTATATCACTTTCTTTATATAGGTAGCAGTGTCTTACCTCACAATCAGCAACACGAAGTGACCATAGTTGATCCATGTCCAAGTCATTGGTGAGTGTCTTGAGAGGACCTCAAGACTGTTCAAAATGGAGATAATCCAGCATGGCTTCCTTTAAATAAAAATACTTCACTAATATACAAATTGCTTTCTTTCTTTAGCACCAATTGGTGCCATAGAGAAACTTAAAAGACAATCAACTTAAATTTAAGGCTACTGTGACCAAATATTAGGGCCTCTCAAACTGTTCAGGGTAGCTAGAATAATATTGATCAAAAAGTTTTGATGTCTGTTTCTCAGAAGCCAAAAATATGCAAGTGGTACCCAATTAGTCATCTTCCTCCCATCATAGGCAAACCACTTCTTACTGGAAAGGAAGTTTAATACCAGTGTAAACCACTGGGAACACTCATGTACACAAGCAAGATGCCTGACAAGTGCAGGGAGAACTAAGGGTACGTCTAGACTGGCATGATTTTGCGCAAAAGCGGCCACTTTTGCACAAAATCTTGCCACCTGTCTACACTGGCCGTGAGTGTTTGCGCAAGAACACTGACTTTAATGTACAAAATCAGTGGTTCTTGCGCAAATACTCCAACGCTCCCGCTCAGGGATAAGCCCTCTTGCGCAAGTATTCTTGTGCAAGGGGGCCAGTGTAGACAGCCACGTTAATTTCTTGCGCAAGAAAGCCCGATGGCTAAAATGGCCATCGGAGCTTTCTTGCACAAGAGAGCATCTACACTGACACGGGTGCTTTTGTGCAAAAGCAAATCTTTTGCACAAAGGCACATGCCAGTATAGACACTCTCTTGCGCAAATACTTTTAACAGAAAAACTTTTCTGTTAAAAGTATTTGAGCAAAATCATGACAGTCTAGATGCAGCCTAAATGTTTCTAGGAAGGGTCAGCTTGGTCTACACTGGAGAAGTGTCTCTAGAAACTCTATTTGGTTTTGAAACTGCTTAGAGCAGCCTAACTTATTCTTCTACTTGTTTACTTCTCTTTAGCCAATACAGGCAGTCCCCGGGTTACATGGATCCGACTTACATCAGATCCCTACTTACAAACGGGGTGAGGCAACCCCGCACTAGCTTCTTCCCCCCAGCAGACCAGGGAGACGCGGAGCGGCTTTTCTCAGCAGACACCTCAGCTTGAGAATAAAGGACTGAGGGAAGTGAGGTGTGGGAGAATAAAACTGAGCTCTGGAGAAATGTTTGGCTAGAGTTTCCCCTACAATATGTACCTGTTCTGACTTACATACAAATTCAACTTAAGAACAAACCTACAGTCCCTATCTTGTACGTAACCCGGGGACTGCCTGTACTACACAATACCCTTCACTTTATTTCCAGTTACACAAAGAGGAAGTATCCTCTACCTAATTGAAGCCAAAACACAGCTCTGCTTAAAAATATATGTGCAATAAAGCCTTAGGTGATACTGTATTGTGTTTATAAAAACCACGATGTAATGACAGCAGAATTGCTAAGAATAAAGTCAGACACCTCATCTTGGCTCCTTTCTGGTTTAAAAAAAAAACCAAACACCATTTCAAACCCATTTCATTATTCAGATATATATTTCCCCTATTAATGTTTTTGTTAGCTTCCATTGACTTTTGGTACATCTTTTGCTGATATTAGTGTCCTGTGTAACATTCTGTGTAATGAGCAAGGTTTTTATACAAAATACACAAAGCTAGTTTCACAGATATGTTAAATTCAGTAAATGCTCAAAAACAAAAAGGGAGAAAGGATTCCTCAGTGGATCCTGAAATGGGAAAACAGGCTCCCCAGTCATTTGTCAATTCTAACTAAATCTTCTGACCATCTCAGAGTTGAATCCAATGTCAGACTTTTATAAACATTAGCAGGTTAGACACTTCTAACACAAAAATTAAGGCTCTCTACAAAACTCTGTATATAGAATAAGGGGATTTTTATTTTTCTCCTCACTACAAAATAGTGTGAATCCAAATATATTGCTTTCAAAAATTGTAGTGATGTTTTATTAAGACTCAAAATATAAATATTTTTCTGGTGTTTCATACATAAGCATAAGAATTTCAGACAGATTTTATGGCTACACTATCCATGTTCAACCCATTTTGCATCAAACATGCAGAATTCAAATCCTATATGAATTTTTAATTTGTATTGTTTTTGCCACTTATACATTTCTGAGATGTTTAAAATGCCTATTGAAATTATAACTCTCATGTTACCATATAGTATAGCAACCCATAGATGAAAAGACACTGTCCTTGCTTTCTACTCCTCTACAGCTCTACCTCTCATTCTTCATCTGCAAAAATTCTGCTAAATCCTGTTTTGTGCTTTTCTTAAGTACAGCTGACAAAACCTTCCAAATTGTATGCTTTGGAGAAGTGAATTAATGTATTTACATTGTCACAAATCAAAACATCTTTCAGTCTGCTTCACGTAAGAACAGGGCTGCTACTATCAAAGAACGTAATTAAGAACATAAGACAGTGACCAATAACAAGTGCTTTGGAAGGAATGAACAGAACACAATCATCAAGTCATCCATCCCTTGTCACCCATTCCCATCTTTTAACAAGCAAAAGCTGAAGACACCATTACTGCCCATCCTGACTATCAGCCATTGATGGACCTATCCTCCATGTATTCATCTACTTTTTTTGAACCTGCTATAGTCTGAGCTTTCACATCACCCTGTGTCAAGGAGTTCCATTAACTGACAGGGCATTGTATGAAGAAATACTTCCTTTTGTTTGTTTTAAACGTGCTGCCTATTAATTTCACTTGCTGACCCCTAAGCCATGTGTTATGAGAAGGGGTAAATAAAACTTAATCATTTACTTTCTTTACCCCAGTCATGATTTTTAGACCTCTCTCAAATTAGCCACTTAGTTGTCTCTTTTCTAAACTGAAAAATCCTAGTCTTTTTAAGCTTTCCTCATTAGAAGCTGTTCCATATCCCTAATCATTTTTGTTGCCCTTTTCTGAAGCTTTTCCAATTCAAATATATCTTTCTGAGATAGGGTGACTACATCTGCATGCAATAAACAAGATGTGTGTACACCACGGATTTGATTTAATATTCTTGGTCTTATTATCTATCCCTTTCTTGATGATTCCCAACATTGTTTACTTTTTTACTGCTGCTGCCCATTTTGGATAGTTCTCTGAAAACATCCACTCAGTGAAACAAAGATCTCCTTCTTGAATGGTACCAGCCAGTTTAAGCCCCATCATTTTCTATGTACAGTTAATATTTTGTTTTCCAGTGTGCATTACTTTACATTTATCAATATTGAATTCCATCTACCATTTTGTTGCCCAGTCACCCAGTTTTGTGAGACCCCTTTGTAAATCTTCAGTCTACTTTGGATTTAACTGTCTGGAGTAGGTTTGTATCATGTACCAATTTATGAAAACTGACAGCCCTATGTTTCCTATCTTTTAACAGCATACCAATCAATCAGAGGATCTTCCCTCTTATCTCGTGACAGCTCACTTTGCTTAAGACCCCTTGGTGACGGACCTTGTAAAAGGCTTTCTGGTAATCTAAGTACATTACATCCATTGTATCCTCCTTGTTCATATGCTTACCAAAGATCCAGATCATTTTTTATAACAGCTCTGCCCTCATCACTATTTACCACGCTACCAATTTGTGCCTCTTAGACGTCGTTGTGATAGGGGAAGAAGCCCTACGCTTCTGAGGCTGCCCTGAGGCGGCTGTGCTTCCAGAGGTTTCTGTCTGAAGTGCTTTGTCAGACAATATAATGCGGAGCCTCATCTCTCTGTCCCGTCTGGCCCTTGCAGTCAGTTTTATGCAATGTGGGCATTTTTGAGGGAAATGGGTCTCTCCCAGACAGCGAATGCAGGAGGAATGGCCATCGGAGGCAGGCATTGCCTCTCGGCAAGTATTGCATTTTTTAAAACCGAAGGGGGATGGCATTTCTTCAAAATATTAAACTGGGTTTTGTTTTTTTTAAGATGAAGAAGCCAACTAGTTAGGCTTTATTCATTATGTACACTACTAACTATAGGAAACTTGAGGGAAGATATTAAAAACAGGATTAAAACTTGGTTATCAACAGGGGAAAAAAACACCCCTTTTTTTTGTACTGGGGGATAACAAGAGGGATATTCGGGAGCAAGGGGGAAGTAACTAGGAAGAGAACAAGCTCACGTAGAAGTAAGAGGAAGAAGGTTGAGGAGATCAATTCACTCCGTCTGCAGCCTGAGGCGGTTGCGAAGAACTGGTGGGGGCTGGACTGAGCGAGCACAGAAAAGAGCACAAACGCCACGAGACACTGCCGCACATGCGCAGTCTGGCCCAGTACTGCTACTGAAGAGTCTCCGATCTGTGGCACCGGGGCCAGCCCAGCACCTACTGTGGAGCACCCACAGGGACTCCACTTGAAGAAGAATCTGCACTTTTTCTATTCAACACCATTGGGTTTACCTATTACCTGGATTAGCTACTGCCTCATCTGAGGAGGCAGCCCTTCCAAACTGTTTATGATTAATGAAATAAAGAATGTATCATTTTGGCTCACTATAACAGAATTTGCTAACATACACTGAACTCAAAGAAAAGAGATTTGGGTTCCTTTAAAGAACAAAGACAAAGCTTAATACATTTTAGCTATTAATTTGGACTCATTATGGAAAAACAACAGTATAGTTTAAAAAATCCCAAATACCTCTTCCTCAGTCCTTGTGAATGTGGGAAAGAGCAACTTCCACATCTTCCAGTTGGGCCAATTTGGAGCAGTCTTGAGTAGCAAATCAGAAGTGGCAGAAGACCATCCCAACCATCCTCTAGTTTTTCACTAAATTTGTAAAACTGCTTAATATTATGAGAATGTGAAATTAGATCCTATCATTACTCATGAGTAGGGGAGAGGAAGTTGTCATGTTAACAATTGCTGGATGAGCTTTAAGTCCTATTTGTGGGGATAAAGATCTCAAATCAAGAAAAAAAAATCATTAACCTACAACTGCTTCAATATGAAAAAAATAAGCAAACTATACTACATTTAAGAAATTGTAGGTTAATCTAGTTTTGCTTAGGGTTTTTTGTTTGTATTACTTTTAAACCAACAGATCCAACTACAGAACGTCAAAACTTACTGGTTATATAGAAGCTGTTTTATCTCATACCCAATTTTCCTTGAATTTATCATTCCAACTTTAACACTCCATTACATATGTTTTTAAACTTCATTTTAAATTAATAGGAACTTACCATTCCCTAAAAACTTCTTCATGCATCCATGCAACATACCTGCTATGGCAAAACTCAAGCTATTCCCTATGTGTCTCATGCTATTGGTTGATAGTGTTAACTTCAGAGGCTTGCTGTGGCCCTCCATACAGTCCTTTTCTCTTTACTAGCAGCACGAGCCACAGCCTACAAAGCCACACTCATTACAGGCTAGCTCATAAATTTGGAGTAAAATCCTCTCTGGAGTTCTGATCTCCTTTCTCAGGGCAGATTTTGAGATGTCTTGGGGAGGTTTTGGGGAAACCCAGGCCCACCCACTACTCCAGATTCTGGCCCAGGAACCTTAAGACAATGGCAACAGGCAGGGTTACTGCCTCTCTCGATCTGGCAGCTTTTCCCAAGGCCACTTCGCCAAATGATCCCTTACCCCCAGTACCTTTCCTTTGGTACCCACTCATCGGTCCTCAGCTCACACCCACCCAGCTCTTCTATACGGTATTGCACTGCCTCCTTCCTGTCCTTCACTCTATTCCTTCTCCCTTCCTTGCCTGGAGGAGACCTTTTAAAGCACCACCACTGACCTTAATTAGCCTGTAGGTTCTAGCAAGCTCTAATTGACCCCCGGTGCCTGTCTAATTATACTGGATTTAGGCATGCCCCTCCCCCCCGCACGCTTTTGTTTTTAACCCAGGAAAGAGAAAGCTGTGCACCCAACCTCCAGCATGTCTTCCCTCCATGAGCAAGTGGCAGACATCTGGTCTGGATCTTTCACACTGCTTAAACACACAAAAGTACCTATAAACTAATCAAATATATCTTCTATGGGCTTAGAAGGAAGAAAGGTTGTTATTAGAGTCACAGTTCATGGTAACTGTATCTGTATTCCCCATCTGGTCCCAGATGGTTTTAGGCATCTGGCTCCTCAGCCAACACCTCACTTGGAGACTTGCATCTCTTCTACTCCTGACTGGTAATTTTCCAGACTGCACATTTCCATGCCTATGCTATGATATGCCAATCAAAGCTAGGCCCCCAGAAAGGCCCGCATCTGCATTTTACTTTCTTTCCAGAGGCTATGAACAGCATAACTCCCTGCCATTCAGGGTTCTTTCTGAATTCGCATGTTTACTTCTAAGATGAAAGCATCAGAGAGCACACAAATACACCAGGAGACCCTACATGCATATGCTAAAAAACACCCTTATTAGCAGTCACTCCCACCTTCATCCTCGGGCTTCAGGAAAGGTAAGTCCTTCAAAACTCACAACTGGGTTTTCCTGTTATTACAGCTTCATAACCATCTCTGCTTCAGAACCAGAACCACTGTAAATAACTCATTCTTTCCTTTATATAGCTTGGCCCTTTGATCCTGGCTTCATGTAAACGGTGATCAACAGATACTGGCTCATTCCTCAGGGCATATTTTCAAATGGCTGGGGTTTGGCATAACCAGAGATGGGGAATTTGCATTCAACTCTTAGACATTCTGCAGGAAAAGCTCTTAAAACTGTTCCAAAGTCCATTCTCATATGAAACATTTTCAGTTTGGTCCTTTGAAACTTCAGCTCCCACATCTGTCACATCTCTTCCCTCCCTGTGGGCACGTCTACACAGCAGGGCTAAAGCCGAGATGATCTAGCTCAAATTGCATAGCTTAAGTGCATAGCTTAAGCTATTTCGACTTATTTCAGCTTTTGGCGCTGTCTCCACAGCAGGAAGTCTGGAGAAAGAACACTGTTCCTCCAACTTCCCTTACTCCTCGTACAATGAGGATTACAGGAATTGGAGAAAGAAACCTTCCAGCTTGACTTTATTTCAACATTATGTAGAAATAACTGCCTGCTGTGTAGATGCAGACTATGTTATTTCAGAATAATGTCAGTTACAGGCAATCCCCGGGTTACGTACAAGATAGGGACTATAGGTTTGTTCTTAAGTTGAATTTGTATGTAAGTCGGAACTGGCTCCAGATTCAGCTGCTGCCACTGAAACTGACCAGGGGCTGACTACAGGAAGCTGGAGGCAGAGTTGCTCTGCCCCCAGCTTCCTGGAATCAGCCTGATCAGTTTCAACAGCTGCTGAATCTGGAGCCTGGGACAGAACAACTGGGGCGCTGCCAGGTAGGTTCCCACAGGACCAACCCGGCAGCACCCCAGCTGCTCTACCCGAGGCGTCCCGCAACAAAAGCCTGGTCTGCTGGGGGGGGCGCACTAGCTGCGCCCCTCTCCCCCCCCCAGCAGACCAGGGAGACCCGAGCAAAGCCGCACAGGCGGAGGGACCCCACCGCCCATGTGGCTTTGC
This sequence comes from Pelodiscus sinensis, assembly GCF_052426305.1. Classification (NCBI taxonomy): domain Eukaryota; kingdom Metazoa; phylum Chordata; order Testudines; family Trionychidae; genus Pelodiscus; species Pelodiscus sinensis. The sequence continues at coordinate 168,606,115 of NC_143052.1, read as the reverse complement.
TCCTGTCTCCCTGGTCTGCTGGGGGGTCCAGCGGCTTTGCTGGACCCCCCCAGCAGACCAGGGAGACCGGGAGAAGCTTTTCTCGCCCCAGAGGACACTGGTGGCGACCCGCCGCCCGTGAGCTCTGGGGCGAGAAAAGCCCTGTTCGTAAGTGCGGATCCAACGTAAGTCGGATCCGCGTAAGTCGGGGACTGCCTGTATTCTGAAATAACGCTGCTGTGAAGACATAGCTTGAGAGACAGCATACAATCCTGGCCCACAATAATACCGTACATAAACCATTCATTTAATACAGTAACCCCCAACCAATAGTTTAGCTTAATTTGGTGATTTTTAAATATTTGACAACATTTGGATACTACAGTAAGAAAAACCACAAATATCTGGAGATAGAGATCAGCGTTTCCTTTGTATGAAGCTAGTGTCCCCAAAACACTCTGCAAATGACATGGGAAGAAAGCAGCTGCTACTCCTGTTATTGCTGCTACAGATCAGTTCCCTTCCCCTCATTTGCAAAAATGGATTTCATCTTCTGAATCTCCTCCCTCACTACACAAAGCTTGATTATTATTAATTATTTATTATTTTGAGGGTGAAAGGACATAACCTCTAGCTTATATCAGATTCCCATATTGTGCCCATGAGGGATTCATTTTGTATTTCCCTCTACAACATAGTAGATACAGATCTGTTCTCTCTCAGACAAGCCAACAGCTCCTTATCAATGACACCTCTGAGCAGGCTCATGTGTATTCATTTTTGTAAGCCTATAAACAGGGGCACATTTTCTATAGCACAAAACCAAAGGAAAATTAAGAAGGGGATATAGTATTGTCCATACAAAGCACAATAGAAAAATCTTGGGAAAGAAAAGTTGGATACTAATTTCAATCAGCAATATGTCCTAAACCCCAGCTATTTGCAGCCCTTAGAACTTTAGGACCAAAGCTAATGATTATGTTAAGCACCTCAATTGACTTGGTGAATTTACCCCATTCATCATGATGTAGCTTTTTAGACGTGCACTGTAGTTTGACAAGCCAATTTAAACACTCAAAAATGGAAAGACTGCTGATTTTTGTCCTTTCCATTTGCATATGTGATAGCTCATTGAGAATCCCATTGAAAAGACGTGAGTCTCATTATATGTTGATTATGTCTGTCATCACAGTATACACTCATTCTTCCCTCTACTACATAACTATAGCTCCCTCATGGCCAATTTGGAGTCCATTCTATAGATTGGCTCCAGCTAAGAAAAGGCACACACAGGAATGCACCTCGGAAACTCCCTTTAACCTCAGGGCCCCTGTTCCAACCTCCCCTCCAGAGTAAAAACACCCAAACCTGCTGGAATTGTTCAAAAAATATAGGAAAGGGATGAGGTGAATGGGAAAAGATGCCAGAAAAACATATTAGGGCAGTAAAACAGGATTATGTCCAACACAAGGACCCATGGGCCCAGTGATACCACCATATAAAAGGATATAGATGAGCAACATCTCTCAACTCAGAGTTTCAGTGTGGCAGAGAGTCTTTGGGGATTTTGGTTATCTTTGGTTCGAGTAAACTTTCCCTATCAATATTCTCTTCTGTTTCTCTCCACAAATAGAGAGAGAGCAACAATTTCCGCCCTTATGCTCAATGCAAAGTCACAAGCCCAAGTACTCCTAGCCCCATACAGTTCTTGGTGATGGTGACACTAGCTCTGGCAACAGTTTATCTTTCTCAGGTGATTCCAACCCAGTGTTGTGTGCTCCTCCTGCCCTGGGACATCCTAAGTGAGCTGCTCTATCCTTCAGGCTTGTTTCTGAATGCTTCAGGACATGAAGACCTGCGTGTTATGAGCACACTTGCCAGTAGCTGCAGACACCCAAGGGCCTCTCCCTCTCTCAACACAGCTCTCTTTGGAACAACCAGCACTTACTCTCCCTGATGATGGGCTTTTAAAGGGGCTGTCACTAAATACCTCATGTTACACCTGCTTTTCCTATGGACCATAAAGCAATATGACTGTGTTCCATTCATTTCCTTATTCATATGCAAACATAAATGGTATCAACACAGCTCTAGCAATGTTGTTGAGTGCATTTGTGCACCCTCCACATTGTGGTAGTTACATAAGTAATTTTTAAAAATAAATTCTCAGTAACTAAGTGGCAATGGATTACTTAAAAGCAGTGTAATAAAAGTGGTGTGGCTTCCACACAGAGAGGAACTCCTCACGGGGCCCTGGTAGGTGGAGCCAGACCACGCTCATCCCTCCCGCCGGAAGTCAGTGGTGAGACAAGAAGAAAAGACCAGTCCAGGAGTTCAGCTGGATGGCAGCTGCTGGAGGAGCCAGATTCCTGAGCTGGAAAACTGCTGCAGGCCCTTGCAGATATGAGGACTAGCCAATGTTGCTGGAGCCATATCCTGGCCAGACCACAAAGGAGTTACCAGGACTGCTGCAGGCCTTCTATCCTGATGATGTGGTGCACCCTGTATTCACTCAGTGTGCCCCAAAGGGGAATTAGAAAAAGGTCCAAGGGCAGCCAATCCCAATCTGCTTGCAGTGCTACAAGAGGTCAGTGTGTTTTTTTATCAGGGTCACCACTGAGCCAATAGCATGGTGATGTAACACTGGAAGGCCCTAGGCCAGAATGCAGTGGAGTGTATGGGCTTGCCTTGGTGGCAGTCATCCCTGCTCAATCCCCCTTGCTGCTCATCCCTGAATCCAGGCCTGAGCTACAGACTGCCCCTGACTCTTGCTGCCCTGCCCTAAGGATCTGGACTCATTAACTGTGTTTCTTGTTCACCCTTCTGAAAACTGGCATTGGTAGAGACTTTGGTTGCCCACTAATTCCCTATGGTGGGGAACAGGCGAGTGTGTAGTGAGGCAGTGTGGGCTCCGCCAGACTGCTACAAGCAGCAATTTAAGAATAAAAGTTTCTGAGTGGGTCAAAATGTGTGACTAAACTGCCTGTCAGTGTGTCCCTTTTAATGCTGACCTACTTGTTTTACAGCTGTACTGGATTATTGACATTTATACAAATTATATATTATCAGCCTTCTGATACTAAAATGTTTTCTTTTATTTGGTGTAAATAAAAACTTATTGCTTGTGAGTGGTGCCAGGCTAACAGCCCTGCTGACTGAGGTGCTTTGATGAAGTGTCTGGGGCACAGCACAAGGCAAAAAACCCAAAACAAACAATGAAAGCTGTTCCTCTGTCGGTCTCAACCAACTTTGAGGAATCCTTCAGAGACGTTCAGTCCCCCTACCTATATAAGGTCCAAGCACTGTTTATAGAGATGTTAGTTGTGGTGGCAGCTTCTGAAATAGGATGCAACCACTGGAAATTGGACAGTGGCCATGACTTCATTTCACATGAATGATATCATCAGTACTATTAGAATTGTAAAAGAAGCTACCCTTACCTGGCCATATCTTCTCTGAAAGTAATTCAATCAAAGAAGCCTTAAAACTCTTACCCACCTTTACTGAAAGGCAATCAGCATTAGGCAGCCAAGGTTTTGGCTTTGTTGTTGTTGTTGTAATTGCTTCATTAATTTATCTGGTCTAATTGGGTTTTCTTTTTTTTTGGGGGGGGGGTAGAAGGTGAGTCTTCTTAATGATCTCTTACGATAAGTTTCACCATTTTCCTCTACATGTTTCACAAGTGACAAAATATTGGAGAAATGAGCAAAATGCTGCCTCCATTATTTATCACAGCTTGAAATTACGCTGCGTACAAAAAATTGCACAGCTCTTGCAAATCCACCCTTATGCTTAGATTATTTACAATTTGTTGATGTATATTCAGGGACATTCTCTGAAATGTCAATCAAAAGATAAATCTGCTTTTAATTACTATCAGATCATCACTGCCTTTGCTACCATTTTTAGTTCTATGATTTTTTTTCTATGATTTTTTTCCTTACCCAAAGTACGCTATATTTTAATAATATAGCAATTGAATTGTAAGTGCATTATGTGATGATGCCTTTGTGATGCTCTTTGCTATGACGTTCATAGTTATGAAACTACAAATATAGCCACTTCTTCATTTCTAATTGGAAAGGAAGCAGCACAGAATGAGAGCACAATGCAGATGAAGCATATGTAGTATATGACTTAAGTAGATGCACAAGGTTTCAGTTGGAAGATAATGCCCATTTCAATGTGACTAATTAAATTTGGATTTGCACATGGCAACATCTATAAACAAGTCCCACCACTGTAAGAAAATCTGTTTTTCTTGTCACTAATCTCTGTAGTATTTACACAGAAACACTGTTGATACCTAAGCTAAGATTGGAATTCTTCTTCTCTGTCCATTAAATTGCCAATTTTTTTTTATTTCTGCAAATGGTCATTTTGCTTTCATTGGTTTAAATTCTTTTCTTTCTTTATCATAACTGTCCAGCACACTTACCACTTTCATTGCCCTCCCCCCCCCCCCCCCCAGGGCAACTACATACGGTCATTGAGGACGTCCTTTATTTTACAATGCAATAATAAAGCACAAGTCAAGTCCCCATCGCAGCATATAGTATGTCCTCCTCCTCACTAGCACCTGACTTGTGAGCACAAAACTGAAGCAGCATCTGTTGCAATGAAGGGGACTTCTTTCCACGTACAGGAGCAGTATGTGGAAAATACTACAAGCAATTTACATTGTGAATATTATTTGAAAAATATTGTAATAGGTTTCTCCTCCCCACAGTGACAGAGCTGTTGCTGAGTGTAGTTTAGAGGAGATACTGGGGAAACTGGATTAAAACCAAGTGTAATAGTGGCAGGTGAGACAGCATGACACCAGTTCTTAGCAGACACTCCCCTGTCAGACCTCAGCCTGGGCAGGAAACTGTTCCCTTGTCCTGTGAAGATGATTTCCAATTTTTTTTCTTGTTCCTCATCATGATGAAAAGGGGATCCTCTGAATTTTCTCATGAAAAACAAGAGACACTACCACCCCAAAATGGCCAGTAGCCTCGTGAGGTTAGATCAAGCTTGTGAGGAACCCAGACACAAGTCACTACATCTTTTGTATCACAGGGGACTGCCCTAACTACCGGCTTACATAGTTGCTCTTTCTGCTTCAATGAATAGTTAATTTACGTAGAGTGGAACAGTTCTAACAAGAAAGGCAGGGGCTCCCCACAGAACAGCCTATGTCCTAGTGGTTAGAACTTTCATCTAAGAGGAAGGAGACCTGATTTTGAGTCCCCGCCTCAAAATCAGATGGAGCAGAGACTTAAGCCTTAGTATCCCACAATTCAGGTAAGTGTCCTTGCCATTGGGGTGGGTCTCTCTCGCTCTCTGGTTGAACCAGAAATTCCTTCCAGGTTGTAAGAAATCCTAACAGAAAAAAAATTGCCAAAAATGCCTACTTCGTTTTCATTAGAACTCTGGCTACTTTAAAAGTTGTATGGGTTTTAAGCAACAGTGTCTTGCCTCATTCAGTCAGATTCCCTCAATGTTATAATATTTTACACAGCCCTAATATAATACATGTGAAACATAAACCTGCCAATGAAGCCAGCATTACATTTAGAAATGCATCAGTCAATTTCATAGGTTCCAGTGAAGATCAAAAGACACAGCTAAGAACAGCACAATGCTTTCTTTGCTGTGGAACAGCTGAAGCAAAGGGAATTTGCCCTTCCTAATGATGTCCTCTCCCAAGGTAATCTTTTATTCCACCGTTACCTTTAATTCCCTTCATCAGCAGCAAAGAAAGGCTTTTGAGGCACCATGCTAAGCCACAGAACCATATACTGAGATGAACTTGGGATTCTTTTGTCCCAGTTTCATGTTGCTTAAACAAAAATACACTTAAAACTCTACAGAAAATAGTGCTGCTATAGATGTGTAATGGGAAACCATTCTTTCCATCTTCTGATTGAAAACTTTCTTCCTAAAAAGTATTTCTTGTCCTCCTTAGAATAACTAATTAAGCCATATAATTACTCCTCCACAAGAACACTGAACTCTGGCTTTGTAACCAGGCACCAATCAGTGATTTGATTGTGTTGCATCTACCCACATGAAATATATGTATTGAAAGTAGGCCACAATGAACTAACTTCATTCTAGACATATCTCCATTGACTTTAATGGATTTACACTCTGAATGGGTTTGACCCATAATTATTTTTCTTAAATTAAAGTAAACTAATTAGGAATATGAAGGGAGAAGGCTAAGAGCACTGTTTAATATAATCACCTTTCTATAGTCACATTCTTTGCAGTTTAGTGCCATTGTCAAAAGTTTCAGGGGGTAGCTGAGTTAGTCTGTACAGAAAAAAACAACAAATGGTCTGGTAGCACTTTATAGACTAACAAAACATGTAGAAGGTATCACGAGCTTTTGTGGAGAAGTGAGCTGTGCCCACAAAAGCTCACGATACCATCTACATGTTTTGTTAGTCTATAAAGTGCTACCAGACCATTTGTTTTTATTGCCAAAACTGTCAAGGTTTGAGTCATTTTCAGGCATGCAATTCCCACATCCCAGGGACAAAGTCCATGCTGCAGCAGACAAGCCACAGATCTCAATGTGACATGACATAACATTCCATAGCTGAAAAAGCATCATATGACAAGTGTTTCACACTGGTGAGAGACATGCATTTCCAGCATTACCCTACAAATTCTTGCTGAGAGTATCTAAATAATTTTCATGTTGCTGTGTTCACTCACTTTTTTTTTTTAAACCATTAGGTACCATACAATGAAAATAGTCTCCATTCACAGTATATAAAAAAACTAAAACATCTAAATGAATTTTATATCCAATACATTATGGCAGACACAAATATACAAACAAGATCAAAGATTCTGATTTATTGGACAGATGTACCAGTACACATTGATTCATATGTAACACTGTCAGGCCTACCATCTAATCATCCTTAAATGTTGCAGTTATTCTCTCAGTCTTGAAGCAAGTGATTCCCTTGAGATGAATTTAAGACATATCTTTTTTAAATGCCAAGCCGTGTCTTATTTAAAGGATACAATGCCCACACAGAGTCATGACATGCTTTTTACAACCCCCCGGGGTCTTTAAATCAGAATTAATTGGAAATCAATAACAACTAATAACCACTAAAGAACTGTGCAAGATAGCCAGTTGGAGACTGCTATTACCTCTCTCATAAACCACAGCACTCTTTGCTTGCAGCTGAAAGGCATTTTAAAAGCCAAGAAAACAAACGTAGTAATTTTTTACCTAATCTTTAAAACCAGTCACTAGAAAATCCTATACAGAGCAAAATCAATAATATTGAGGCACCAGCTCCAAGAGGTTCCCAAAGACCAGAGAGTAGTGGATATTTTAACCAATCCCTGAATCACTGTGACACCCCCCTGCTCATACCTTGAACCTGCAAAAAGTCATGCACCCAATCCACTGTTTACAGGATCAGGACCCAAGGCTGTAGCACATTTCAGAAACTTGGTTAAAATATTGTTCAGTCCTATCAACTTTTGTTTTAACAACTTTGGGAAGCTGCAGCATTGTAACAAGGATCCAGACCCAGTTAATGATATAATGCAGATGACACCCATGAGAGGGTCAGACATATCAGCGCTAATAGGAAAGGTAAGATTTGAGCCGCATAGCTGAATGTCTGCTCTGAAAAATGATCACTAAATAGAATTCCCTTGCCTATGCTGTTCTGTAAATCAAGAAAATTACCCACACATCTCCATTCTACTGGCTTCTTCTGTGCATGGCTGAGTAATCTTACTGTTAAAAAATTCAAAGACTCTTATTTTGAACTGATAAAAGAGGTCTTGAACTTCAGCAATATAAATGTTAATGCTACATGTGTTAACAAACATGTATATGGATCACACCCCTACCAGGCATAAAAGGGTTCTACACAATAAAGCTTAACATCAGTTAAAATTCCGAATAAAAATCTTTGTCCTAATACTGAGCTAGAGAAAGTAAGAGTGTTTTTCCTTTTTACTTTCTTTGAATAGAAAATGTAATGTTATAATAAATATGACTGTGCAATTTCTACTGAGTATAATGGCTCATTTTATGTGCTACTCACGTACTGCAAAAGTGTATAATAAAAATGTTATCTATTAGACGCCATAAGGAAAAACAAGTCAATGAGATCTGTTGCATCACACTCCTGAAAAAAAAAAATCAGGCCTTTCACAATTAAACTTAAATAAAAGATGTAGGAGGCGGTGTTTTCATTAAACTTGAAAATAATTCAAAGAAGTGCAGTTATGGCTCTTGACACATTAAAATGCCTATAAAGGACAGTAAGCAGCTTTTAGTGTTATACAAATGCTTATTTAAAGCAAGAATTGTAATCTCGCAGCTATATGTAAACAAATTTTTCAGTGATAAACACTTAAAATAATCATAATTTTTTCTTAAAAGCAAGGAGACAATAAAAAATATACTTCCCATAGGTGAGCATGGAGATAACTGCAGAAGTTAATAGTCCCCAATGAAATACTTCTGTCAACTATCTCTTTTTATTGGGGAACTGAGTATTGCCATTAAGCATTATACCCTGTCCTAAATCAACATTTTATTCCTGATTCAGACTTCATAAAACTTTATACAAACATTAATGCATCAGAATTTTATACCAATATGTAGTTTATGCTTTAATGTCATTACTCCAGGGAGTATTCTGCACTTAAATAAAGATTATGACAACAATTTTTTAAAATTCTGCAAAATTTTGCCAACAAATAAACGTGGAGGTTCCAGCATGGCAAAGGAAAGCACAGGTCACTGGCTGTACTGAGGTGGGACGTGACCCTGCAATAATCACACTTTGCCAGGACAGGAACTTGGCAGTGAGGATGCACCTGACATAGCACAAGGACCGGGGTACCCCAGAAAACTCTCTGGAGCTCTGCCCCTCTGTGCCAGGCACATTCAACTCAGCATCATCTAAGTGCATAGGGGCTTAGAGCAGGGTAAGAGGATTCTGTCCAGGTCACTCTAGGGCCAAGGTGTCTTAGGCCATGTCTACACTGGCAGATGTAAAGCGCTGACAGTTACAGTGCTGCTCACGGAGTGCAGCAGTGAATACGCTATTAGGTGCCCACATTGTCAGCTGCCAGTACATTAGCCTGATCAAACTCGAGGCTCTTGCAGTGTCCTTCAGAGCGGTGCATGCTAGGTAACTATGCCACGCAACACCTCTTCCTTTTCTGCTGCAGAAGTTTGTAGGGAGGTGCGGGACATCCTCAATGCCCTGTGGTGCTGTGCTTTGCATGCCAGAAACCTCTGTGCTTGCATCTGCATTTGGTGCCATCTTTCAACAACTTCTCTGCTGCACACTTTTTCCTCCTTTGTGTGTGGGAATAGATCCCCAGCTGTTGCTGAAAATGCTGATAGGTCTCATGAACACGTCATGAATGGCAGCCGAATTATTCCTGAAGCTCCAAGTGATGATGAAAAGTCTGAGCAGTGTTCATTCAACACAAGATTTCTTGTGGCATTCACGGAGGTATTGACCACAGTGGAATATCACTTTTGGGCTCGGGGAACAAGCACAGTGTGGTGGGATAACGTAGTCATGCAAGCCTGAGGTGATGAGCAGTGGCTGCAGAACTTTCAGATGAGTCACTTCTATGGGACTGTGTGCTGAACTTGCCCTCAGGTTGCAGTGCAGGGGGACAAGAATGTGCTCTGCCCTGAGGGTGGAAAAGTGTGTAGCGACCACACTGTGGAAGCTGGTTACTCCAGACAGCTTTCTCTCATTCATCAATCAGTTTGGAGTGGGAAAGTCGACCATTGGACTCATGTTGATGTAAATCTGCAGGGTCAATCGCATCCTGCACCAAAAGATCAAGACTCTGGACAACGTGCATAAAATTATGGATGACTTTGTACAGAGGGGTTTCCCATGCTGCGGGGGTGGGGGGAGATGGATGGCATGCATATTCCAATCCTGGCACCAAACCTCCTAGTCACCAAGTACATTAACTGCAAGGGGTAATTCTCCATGGTTCTGCAGGCACTTGTGGATCACTGGGGCCATTTCTGAGACATTAACGCAGGCTGGTTCAGAAAGGTGCATGGCGCTCGCATCCTTTGGAACACTGGTCTGTTCAGGAAGTGGGGACTTTCTTCTTGGACCAAGAGATCACTGTGGGGAAAGTGGAAATGCCCATTGTGATGCTTGCAGACCCTGTCTACCTCTTAATGCCATGGTTCATGAAACCAAACATGGGGAGCCTTGACAGCAGCAAGGAGAGGTTCAATAACAGGCTGAGTAGATGCAGAATGACTGTGGAATGTGATTTTAGCTATTTGAAAAGCCCACTGGAGTTGTTTATATAGGAAGCAGGATTTGGCCAATGCTCACATCCTTATGATTATCACCGCCTGCTGTGTCCTCCATAATATTTGTGAAGGGAGGGGGGGTGAAAGTGTTACTCAGGGCTGGGACACTGAGGCACAGCATCAGGAAACTGAGTTTGAACAGCCCAAGACCAGGGGCAGCAATTTGATGCTGAAAGTAAGTAAAACTTGTTGCCATGCATGGGAGTGCAGTGGCTGCATTTCTAGAGGGTTACTCTCATTGGTACATGCACTGCACTTAACACTACAGTGACCATAGCTTTGCTGGGTATGCATGCTTGCTTTCATGTAATGAAATAAACATTTATTTGAAACATGTATTGCATTTATTAAAACACAGTAAACGAAGGACACCTATGAAGCATGAAACAAACACCTGCATTGTGAAAGGGTCGGGAGGAGGTGAGGTATGCCCTGAGAATTTCACAGGTTTGTATATGTCCACAATTACTATGCACTCCTGCTGTCTGATGTGCTGTGGAAGGGTGGCTGCAGTTCATCAGAGCTAAGCTGCATGCAGATAGGCATTGAGTGCATTGGCAGCCTGCTGGAGTCTTCATGGATGGAGGTTGGGCAGGCAGGTGTGGAATGCAGCAGATGGTGCCTGTGGATGGGCTGATGTCCATATTGTGATGGAGGGGATGGGGGTGTATTGGAAAAAGTTTTGGGACACCGGCCGTAGGGGGCTGTCATGCAGCTGCTCTGTCTGCAGTGCCTCCAGCATATTTACTTGCTGCTCCATAATGCTTAGGAAACACTGTGTGCTCTCCTTCTGCTCCTCCTGTCACTACCCCTCCGCTCCTGCAATTTTCTGTGTTCAGCATCATCATGGCTCAGAACATCTCACAAAAACTCCTGTCTAGTCTTTCTTGGGCACTCCCAAGGCTGTTTCTTGCAGATACAGGGCCCAGGGAAAAAAACTCCTCTTACCTTGATCCTTCCCCTGCCTCTCCCCACGCTGATCTGTTCCTGCTCCATCTCCTCCTATCTTTCTCCCAGGGCCCACCCCTGCTCCCTCCCCCGAACTGTGTGATCCCCTGGCATAGGGGTCAGGCCACTGCAATAATTTCAGCAGTGGAAGCTGTGGGAAATAGAGCAACCCAGCAGCATGTTCTGTCCCTGCCGTCTCCCAGTCCACTGTGCTCTGCTCCCCCAAACCCTGTGGGAATGGAGAGGGCTGGGCCAGAGCACTCAGCTGGGAGATGGTGAGCATAGGCTTTGGGATCACTCTGCTTCCCATGTCTTCTGTCACTGGCAGTGAGTGCAAGCACTGCAGGGATGTGGACTGGGGCGAGTGGGCCTCAGGGAAGGGAGGGGTTACAGGGGAGCAAGGATGTTTGTTCATCTGCAATTATAAAGTTGGCATCCCTGTGGGGATTGGTGGGGTGGAGATCCAGGTGCAGCCGGGTGGAGTTCAGGGGTGAGGCTCTGGATGGGGAGTGGGGGGATCATTAGAGTGGTCCAGGAGCAGGAGGAGTGAGGCTCACCAGGGTGGAGATTTGATACACATGCTCAATAGAGGAGATGCAGCAGCTGCTTCTGCTGAGGGGATGCCATAGGCTAGCTCCCCCTTCCTCCTCTCTGACCCTTAGGCTCTTCTCCATTCCATGCTCCTCCCCACTTCCCCCTCCTTCCCTGCCCTGTCCCATCCCCTTCCTTCCCCACTACTTCTTCCCCTGTCCCACCTCCCATCCTCCCTTTCCCTACCACACCTCATCCTGCCATGCTGTAGGCTCTACCTGCTGTGCATAAAACAGGATGGCTCCCAGCACTCATAGAAGGAGAGTGTTACCTCCTGGGTCCTAGTGCTGGTAGCATACAGCTGAGGAGTCACCAGTGCCCTCTCCCCCAGGCAGCACTGCACTCATAGAAAGGAGGGGAGCAGTAGCACACAACCACATTTGCCCCCACATGCCTCACCTCTGTTTGAAGAGGCAATGCCCCCCCCCCCAAAGCTATGCCCCAGACCCTTCCCCCTGATGATTTACCACTCTGATGGCTGCTTTGGGTGCTGAAACCACATGCCTATGCCCCTTGGGAGAGGCACTTGATTGCCCTTGCAGCTTTCCTACCACACTCCTTGAGAGAGCAAAGAAATCTGCTGGAGAACTAGGAGTGCAGGGGAGGAGGTGCTGCAGCACCCACTAATTTAAAGGTGTTTCCATTATACAGAATTTACAGTTTGGGTCAAAGGTTCTCAGAAACCCCCACTGCACAAATTGTTCCAGTGCCCTGACAGTCCTCTTCACCATACATATAACTTAATGTGAGAGTAGGCTCAAGAATGACAGTTCACAGGTCCAAGGCAAGGGTCAGCAACCTATGGCTCAGTAGGGAGACAGATATGGCTCTTTTGCTGCTCAAGCTCAGCTCTCTCCCTAGCTTCCCCCTCAACAGGGAGCATGCACTGGCAATCCAGACTTGCAGCCCCCTGCAAGATTGAAATGCTAGGGCTGGCTTCCTGCGGGGGTTGGAGGGAGAAAGCCCCAAAGCTCCCCCTGGACCCAGCTGGGAGGGAAGAAGCGGAGCCAGAAAGGGCTCCATATGCTGCCACTTCCTTTCCCCTGGCTAGGAGAAATGCAGCACATGGATGTGTTTCCTGGAGGCTTTCCCCTTTGCTCCAATTGGCCAGAATCTGACCCACAGAAGCAGCGGAAGGCCATGCCTGAGATGCCAGTGACACAAAAGCAAGGAAGTGCCTCTGCCATCCTCACCCCCAAGCTGAGACTCCACTCCTCTAGCCCCCTCACTCATACCCCCCACGCCAAGAGCCTGCACCCGCACTGAGACACCACACCCCCCAGTCCTCTCCTGCACCCTCCTCTCTGGCCAGACACCTAACCTCATCCTACTCCTGCACCCTCCTTTGCTCCTGCACCTCCCCTCTGGCCAGACACCCTACTCCCAGCCTGCTCCTGCACTCTACCTCACCCCCTCCAGTACCCTACATTCTGCCCAGATCCTGCACCTCCAACCCACTCATTGGCAGCCCTGTCCCACACACTTAACCCCTCATTTTTGGCCCCTCCACATAGTCTGGGGGGCACAAAATCCACTAACCCTGGAACCCCAGAAGGGTTGAACCTCAGTCCTCCCTGCCCCCCTGGAGGGAGTAAGGTGTTTCATTTGGGAGCCACATCAGTGAGGGTTGGGAGTTTTTGGAGGGTTTGGGGTTTTGGTTTGGTTTTTTTTTTTTTTGTTTGTTTCTCACTTCTGTGGTCCCCAACTGATTTTACTGTGGGTCAGTGGCCCCCGACCCAAAAATATTCCCCACCCCTGCCATAAATTAAAGCAATATTAAAACCTTTTGGCTACGTCTACACTGGCCCCTTCTCCGGAAGAGGCATGTTAATTTCCAACTTCAGAATAGGGAAATCCGCGGGGGATTTAAATATCAAAGTAGGAATAAGAGATCCTCCGGAAAAGGGCTTTATTCCGGAGGATCGCGCCAGTCTAGACACTTTTTTCCGGCTTTTCCCCAAGCTGGAAAAAAAGCGGCGGCCATGTTTATTTAAATCCCGCGGGGGATATTTAAATCCCCCGCGGATTTCCCTATTCTGAAGTTGGAAATTAACATGCCTCTTCCGGAGAAGGGGCCAGTGTAGACGTAGCCTTTGTGTTGGGCATAATATGTTATGTTATTTAAAAATGAAGCCTGGCCAACAAGCCCCCATTTGGGGATCAGTCCTCATCAGACTGTAGCATCATAACACTCCTGCACCCCCTCACACATACTCTAGCCCTAAGTGCATCATACACCTGACCCCCCCGATGTGAGACCCTCATGCACCCGAAGCCAGCCTCCTGCCATTACACTCCTGTAACCCCACTCACCACAATCTTGTGCCCTAAGTCTATCATACTCCCAACGCCCCTCCCCTGTGCCCCTCATACACCCCCACCCAGATTCCTGCACACCTGATCACCCTCCCCCACCATAAGAGTGGCAGAAGACAGCCTGAACGTGTGCATGAAGCTGGATTTGACCAGTAATGTAAACCTCAAAGAAATGTGCAAAAAGATGAAGCAGCAGAAGTCCCATTAAATAAAGTCTGTGAGTACAAGGTTTCATTTATGCTACTATTAATCATTTTGTCAATTGACAAAAATATTAAGTTGTATATCTTCAGTCATGCAAATAGGCATTCTTTTATGACTCTTTGTTCATCACTTGTTCTGAATTTTGATGTAGTTTGGCTCCTTTGTTTGAAAAGGTTACCAACCTCTGGTCTAAGGGATGAACCTTGAAATTGTCTAGTAATGCATCTACACAAAATGATTTAGCCTTCACATTCTTTCAACCCTCAGTAATTGACACTACCCAGAGAACACATACATCTGAGAACAGACAGTAGGACTAGGGAGAAATATTGTTATAGTTTAATGCTTAGCTGATTCATGCATCTATCTCCTTTAGCTCTGTGTTACATTTTGTCTAGAAGGGAAGATTTGCAGTTGTATGATTCCATTACAAGTATTATTACAATATCATGAGGAAAATGTCTGCAATTAAGGAAAAACAAAAAATATTTGAAAAAATTAACATTTTAAAAACTTACAAGACAAAGTCAAATTCTCCCTTCAGTTACCCACACTACTCCTCTACTGGAATCACAATTTATCAGTGGGACTGTATTTATTGTAGGGCTGTCAATTAATGTGTGTTAATGTCTGCAATTAACACAAGGCAGAATTAGCACATTAATTTTTTTATCGTGCGTGAGTCGCAGGTGTTTCCGGGGCAATGCCTTTTTGAAACATTGCTGTGGCATTTCAAACATTATATTAACAGAGCCATTAAAAGTCACTCTTTTCATTGAGTAGTAATGATGAGGGCTAAATGAAGACTTTGTACACTAATGACGTATGAGATGTATGAAAGCATTAACTAAAATACTAGTCTAGTTTACAATATTTGTCTTCTCATTGTTCAAATTTGCTTGGGCTATATCACCTTGTCTCCTTAAAGAAGAAAAGATATTAGAGTTTTGTTTCTCCGGGTCTGTTTTAATTCTGTAACAAAAACTACTTTACATGAGGAAAGCTGTTGTTTTGCTGTTTTTTTAACTCAGACAGCACCTTGAGGACAGTGACTCATCCTCACTAAAGAAATCCAGGCCCAGAGAATAACTATAAGATGTCTATTTCCAGTTCCTTAGTCAAGCAGCTATGCTGGTGCTCTCCTAGGAGTAAATTAGCCGCCTAATAGCACAAAAGGTATCCAGATGATTTAGGAGCTGCACAGAAATGGCACAGTTGTAGGTAACACAATGGAGAGATTCTGAAAAATCCAGAGTTTTAAGGTTCTGGAGGCTGAACATATTGTGGGCCAGGATAAGTCCTGACTATAGCAGCTTTTATTCACAAATCATTACTTAGGATTGTAGAAACTAAAGCCTTCATAATGCCAGAAGAACAAGAGTACTTAATTCTATCTCCTATAAAAAAAAAAAGATGTGTTTGTTATGAGCTCTCATGCCCTCTCTTTATGGGAATTTTGTTATAACAGAGCAAGGTCACATAATATTTCTCTACGTGCACGGTATCACAACAAAGCCTTATGAGCTGGTTTATATCATGATTTTAAAACACCCATTCATTGTTCATATATTTCAACTGCAAAATATTCTGATAAGATCACAATAGTTAGCTACATTGTTGATTGTTGAAGATTTTGATCAACAGTGAGAGCTGCTTGTCTTCCCATGATCAAATCTTTCTCTTAAAATCCTCCCATGATGGGTTCTGTCACAGATTCCCTTGAGACTGTCATCTGATGTGCTAAAAATACCACTGAGTCTGACTACCTGCCCCACCATCCAGTTCTGTTGAGTCAGACCCTCCAGTTTCCTCCAGCAATGGCAGAGTTCTAGTTGTAGTCCAAAGCACAGCAACACAAATATTGAGATCAACTCATAGATAAAACTCTGCATGAAGTTCTATACAGAGTAAGCACGAAAGTTGTTCACCGCCTTTCACAATAAAAACAAACAAATTATGCACAGCCGTTTCCCCTCCCCAGTTATTATTTAGATTGGGTTTGCTAATAAACAAAAGTGATTCCATTAAGTACAAAAAGCAGGACTTACGTAGTTGCAAGTAATAGTAGACAGATCAGATTACTAAGCAAATAAAACAAAATATACCAGCTAAGACTAATATACTAAGAAGAGAAGTTGTCCCAAATCACAATTTCTCACTGTAGCTCTTATTTCAATTAAAGCCCTTCTCAGGCCAGAGTTGCCCTTTCTAACCTGTATCCAGAAGTTTTCCTCCACCTCTGTCCTTACAGTCCTTTTGTTTTCAGATGTTTTCATGGAATCACCATTCATGATTCCACATATTTCCAGGTCACCTATTCCCACCCTGGGATGCAGAGTGTGTGTCAGAGCTTGAAAGTCTTGTGACTGTGGACACCGGACTTGCTAAAGCATAACTGGCTTTTCTTTTAAGAGTTCATTTGTGTCCTCCTTTCAATTATAGCTTTAATCGCACAATAAAAACAAATAGATGGCTGAGGTTTAATGCAGCTCCACTTCACTTCTGCAAAAGACAACTGGCCTGACCTAAACATCCTCCAAACGCCTTCATATAAAATGAGTCAAGTTTGAGGGAGGCAGAGTATCTCTCAAAGGATCATTTTAGTAACCCTCCCAAAAGTCCTCAAACTGTTCTTGGACATAGTGATGTGAACATGGGGGGCAGGGATATAATTTGGGGACATGAAAATAGTTTTAAAATGGTATGGTAAATGCATGGTGAATTATTTAGGGTTTCTTTCTTATAAAGGGGGAACGTGCTTACACAGGGTAGGAATTTGATAGGAAAAGCACACCTAAAAGGGATATCTAGAGGGAGGAGAATGTCTAATGCTGGAGGAAGCACTCTGATGGGGCGAGGTAGTTAGCTGAAGTGACTATTAATAAGTGAGAAGGTCTGGGAACAATGGTGTGTGTCAGGGGAAGAAGTACATGGATAGTTTTACCAGGTACAAGCAAAACTGCCTATAGCTTCACCAATACTGCTGACCTGGAAGGGGGAACAGACACTATAGGCAGCCGCCCTTTTAAGATTTTGGCTAGACCAGAGACTGGTGGTTCATGCTACCTCACTAGTAAATACAGTAACTTTAAAAATCTGCTTTGAGTCACAGCACTCTTGGAACTAGACCACTCTTGGCCTGAGTCTGAATCTGTGGACCAGGGCTCTGAGACTCAATGTCTTGGGTGATTTTTACAGGGTAGACATGCCCTAACAAATCATTTAAAGATTTCTGGACCTCAGCATAGGTAAAGCAGGACTTGCAAAAGTGTTGACTAATGACAATTCCAGTTCCAATCAATGGGAGCCACAGCTACTGAGCTCTGGGTAAGATCTTATAAGTCTTACCTGGGCAAAAATGACCACAGAATTTCAGTAGGAATCTTGGCCAGTAAAGAATGCAGGATTTAGAAGAAGTTTGGCGCACTTGTTGTCCATCTGGAAACAAAGATTTTTGGAACGTGAATGAAAATGGTTCAGCCACTTTAAAAGGAAATGAAATGCATTTAGTATAAGTGGTACCACTAGAGCGGTGCACTGAATGAGGCAGGGTTCCTGCAGACAAAAATATGTATCTAAATCCTTTACCATAGTGCACATGCACAAGAGGGCAGAGATACAGCACTCCCCTGAAAGGTTATATTTGAACAGGGATCTCTCTTCTCCCCACTCCAGCAGGGTGAAGGTGGGATGACCTGAGCCTGGATCAGTGACAGCTCAGGTGAGAGTGCTAACCAGTGGACTAGAAGTTGGACTATCCTGCCTTGGCAATCAATGGTGATGTCTGCCTTTTCTATAGTGTGAATCTCTATAAAGCAAAATCCAGGCCTGTCTCGAGTCGGGTTCACATAAGCACGCAGGTAAGGCCAAGGGAGAAACTGTGAGAGGAAGGAATGTTTTGAATAACAATGCAAATTAAGCATGGTATGCGAGACCACGTCAAGAACACACGTCAATCAACTGGTACTTCTGTTTCTGATAAGCAAAAATTACAGATGCGGCCATACAACTGTCAACTATGCATGTAGCAGCAACATCCTGAGTGTTGTACTTCAAATAGGGGCACTGGGCATTTTACATATCCTACATAATACGTAATCAATTGGTAAATATTATTAGAACGACCCAAGTCTCAATTTGCTATAAAGTGGGCTTAATAAGAATTAATGGGAGGGAATAAGCAGGATTGACTCTCAGGTCCTGCTCAATGTAACTAGAAGTAAATAGGCCCTTCACACTGGAGGCCAAGTGCATGGTGTTCCAATAATTGGGAAGAAAAGGAACCACGACTTCCTCCCTGGTACTGTAGGTAGCATATGGGTGAAATGTAAGTGAACTAGACTTTATTATTGTATTATAGTAGATGATCTAATTATTGCTTTTGCATTGCTTTGTGCTGTATTTATTGCTTTAGAATTTATAGTATTTAAGGTTTAAATTGTATAGTAGTTTTTTTAAGGCTTGTAAAACAAACAACTATGTTAACTGCTTAAAGCTGGCAATAAATAAGAGAGTGGTGAAGTTTTCCTGGAGTGTCCCGGTTTCCCCTGGATCTAAAATAAATCAAACCACATGACATGGGCACCACTCCCCATCTCCTCCAGCCAGATTCTGTATGGAACCTGATCCAGTATGAGACCTCTAAACACACCTACCAGATTTGGCCCTCATGTGCAGTGTCGGTGTTTGCCTGCCTGCCTGTCTTCCCCTGCTTTGCGGATGGCTCTGGGATTAGGCAACAGGCAGATGTCAGACTAGACATTTAGAGTGGCCACATCCAGAGATAGAAACTTAGGTTCCTAGGAAACTCTTGCTCTAAATACTTAGGTGCAGAGTGAGTTTAGCCACCTATAGAGTTTGGCAGGAGCTTTGAGGACAGAATAGAGCCTAAAAGTGGGACTTATACACCTAAACTGAAAACCTAGATACCAAAGTATCTTTGTGAGTCAGGCCCTCATGACAGGAGATATATAAAAGTCAATCATCTGAAGAACCCTAATTACCTGACAAATGACATTCTTTGTTAGAATATTTGGTACTTAATTACTGTTTAAATGGCTGCTTCTTTCTGAAATATTTCCCCTGCACACTGCCTGTTTGTATAAAGAAGAGTAGTGTTTTAGACAATATCCCTTGAAGGTTTAAGAGAAGTCCCACCTCATTATTGCAGGAAGGGTGAAGGAATATGAATTCTATTTGCTTTTGTTGGGATATTAGTGTATGTGCAATAGGAAGATTTCTAAAAGAATGCTGAATGTTGAGGTTAGTAAGAAAGCCCAATGGCTTATTGTGGTATAAAGTACTCAACACGAGGGTGACAGAATCTGGCCCTTTGTAAGTCACAAATTTTAAAAATGGCACACATCTGAAAAAGCCTTTTTCCCTTTCTTTAGGTGTTCTGCTGTAACTTTGTCTATTTTTTATTTAATAATTTTAAAGATAACCTACTCCATCTTAGTTTTTTTTTCCTGGCCTCATACTACATGGCTGTGTCTAGACTGGCCAGTTTTTCCGGAAAATCAGCCGCTTTTCCGGAAAAACTTGCCAGCTGTCTACACTGGCCACTTGAATTTCCGCAAAAGCACTAACAATCTCATGTAAGATTGTCAGTGTTTTTGCGGAAATACTATGCTGCTCCTGGTCAGGCAAAAGTCTTTTTCCGAAAAACTTTTGCGCAAAAGGGCCAGTATAGACAGCAGAGATTTGTTGTCTGCAAAAAAGCCCCGATTGCGAAAATGGCGATCAGGGCTTTTTTGCGGAAAAGTGCGTCTAGATTGGCCACGGATGCTTTTCCACAAAAAGTGCTTTTGTGGAAAAGCATCCTGCCAATCTAGACGCGCTTTTCCGAAAATGCTCTTAACGGAAAACTTTTCCGTTAAAAGCATTTCCGGAAAATCATGCCAGTGTAGACGTAGTCCATGTTTTTTCTGACCTAGATCATGGAACTTTTTCCTGCATGGTTTTCTATCTGGTTCCTCTTTCCTTCTCTGCCTTCCCCCATCATTTATTCTCTTCACTTCCCCTCCTTAAGTGCTACTTCTTTCCCTCACTTCAATCTTTCCCTCTTTCCATTTCCAGACACAGATATTCAACTGAGCATATTTCTTCCTCTCTTCTTGTGTAGAGTTGTAGCTTTTTGAGCTCTGCTTCCCATTTCCCCTTCTCCAAAAAGGTGTTAGTCCCAAGTGGCTTCACACACCTTTCCTTATATCTGCAATGGGACATGTTAGCTCTTAATCCTTAACCTCTTGGGTTGGGGTGGGCAGGGGAAGGTGTGGATGAATAGTCACAGAATATAAATAGAAAAATGTATAGGAAAAGCTTACATTGATTTTCTTACTGCAAGACTTCCTTGTTAAAACTTACCACTTGTCCCATATACCCCTACATACACAATGTTGACAGTGCAGCTCATTGGATATTGCTTGAAGCTACATACACCTCATTAAGGAAAATAATCAGTGGCTTTTCTAAATAGCTGGTTGAATTCTCATATAATGGTCATAATTAGAGACCTAACAGTGTTTTAATTAAAAAATGCAAACAAATGGTCTGATTTTGAGTAGTTCTGAGCACCTGCTACTTTCTACCACAGCTGCTCTATTACCACCTGTGCTAAATTGCTCAACTGTTCCTCTGTAATAACAAACTCCAGAATTCATGGTGAGGAAGGCATGAGACAGGCACAGCAAGGCTGAATTCTTCATTAACTTTACAGCCTGTCCAATGCCACTGAAGTTAGTTTGGGATGTTTGTTGAGAAATTGTTCCCCAGTATGTAGATATACACAATGATGCAGAAAATACTGTATCACAAAATATATCCAACTGGGTGTTTCCAAATATCTCTGTACAGATGACCTGATACTGAGCCCCCACTACTCCCATTTACTGATTCAAGAAAACCTGTTTTCATTCACACAGCCAATCAGTTAAGCTTCCTAGCTCCAAGAAGCAAAATTTAGTATATTAACTTTCTCCCTATAACTGCACATGTTCCAAACCCCTCTGTCATGCTGATTTGCAATTTATTCCCACAGGAGTTGAAGGGAAAGGAATTAATGTGAATAGAACAGGAGGGTGGAGATTTCCTATTAAACAAAGGATAGAAGGAAACTAGTGCTGCTTCCAGCAAGGGCAATCAAAAGAAGAGGGACATCCTTGATCCCTGGGGACTCATGTTGTCACAACAGGGCTCAACAATAAAGCAGCTTTTACTCCCTGCAGCAACAGAGGCTGAGCAGTAAATATCACACTAACCTTTCCTGGCTGGCCCAGTTCACTCAATGTCCATTCTCACTTTTTCTTCTTTCTGGGCCCCGCTTCTGCTGCTCTTTGGCATCTCTGAGCAGAGCGAATAGTCACTGAGGGGACAGGAGAAGAGTAATCACCTGTTTGTTAGCTTCTTACCTAGCCTCAGCAGAGCAGAAAAAAATTGGCAGCACCTGCTAGTCCACCCAGTAGCAGCACCTGCTCCCTCTTTTGTAACCAAGTACCAATATTAGCTCTTCCTTCTTAACGTCTGAGTAAGATGATAGAATGGGATGCAAAAGTAGAAGCCCCCTAGACCAATCCCCATGTGAAGGGGCATACAACCAGCCAAGACACTGGGAGGTGCAAAACTGACTATGGACTATGATGGTTGTTAGTCTCAATGGGACATCCCAAAAAACAGTATATCCTAGGAGCAGGAAAGCAGGCCTTTGTGACTGGAATAATGAAAACCCGATATACTACTGATGAATTATAAACCTTGGCTACATCTACACTGCACGTGTGTTCTTACTCAAGTAAATTTGCAATAAAGCGTCAGAACTGTGGGCTTCTTGCGTAAGAGTTATTCCTCTCCCCACGAGGAATAAGCCCTCTTGCGTAAGAGCTCTTGCGCAAGAAGGCAGTGTGGACGGGCAACAGGGGTTTCTTGCGCAAGAAACCCTTCTGGCTAAAATGGCCATCAGAACTTTCTTGTGCAAGAGAGCATCCACACCGCCATGGATGCTCTTGCAGAAAAGCACATGGCAGTGTAGATGTGCTTTTGCACAAGACCTTTTGCGCAAGAACTCTTGTGCAAAATAGTTCTTGCACATGAAGCCTGCAGTGTAGACATAGCCTCTAGAGTATTTCTCTTTCCAAATGGGTTTTAAATATGGGAATAACACTCCAAAAGCCTGTGTCCTTGGAGCATGCATATAAACCTACTGTATATCATCCCTGAGAAAAGATTGTAGCTTGCAGCTAACTCCTTTTCACTTCATTCTCCTTTGACGTGAGGAGAAAAATGTTTCTAGAAGGCAAGTCATTGTGGGCTAGGAAAGAAGTAAAAGCTGATGCTAAATTTTCATGGAGTGGGTTGGAGTCTTCCTTCATTTCAGCCCTAAAGGGCTCCTCTAACATCCATCACACCTGCTGGAGGTAGGGAGCAATGGTATGCTTATGAATAACTATTTGAAAGCTTAATCATAAATTGGTGGCTCATATTCTTAAGAGAAGAATCCTCTTTTATTAATTGTAACCTATCCAGGACAGGGGCCATTACTCTAAATCAGTGCCAAGCACAAATGAACTCTTATCAGGTTTTCTCATTGCTACTGTAATACAATCTACATATAAGATGAGACAACATGTGACTAAAGCAAAAAAGACAGGGAAAAACAGAATAGCGAGGCAGTTGGGATTGGTCTGTTAAGCAGTGGTCAATAGGATACTTCCGTCAAGTAATTTGTAGGCATCATGTAATGGGAGAAGGAGCTTTACTAAGAGATGTATAGATGAAAATAAGATTCTTAGCTTGCAATATGACTGCCATTACCCACGGGCTTCGTCTAGACTGGCATGATTTTCCGCAAATGCTTTTAACGGAAAAGTTTTTCCATTAAAAGCATTTGCGGAAAAGAGCATCTAGATTGGCATGGAAGCTTTTCCGCAAAAGCACTTTCTGCGGAAAAGCATCCATGCCAATCTAGATGCGGTTTTGAGCAAGAAAGCCCTGATCGCCATTTTTGCCATCGGGGCTTTTTTGCGCAAAACAATACTGCGTTGTCTACACTGGCCCTCTTGCGCAAAAGCATTTGTGCAAAAGGGCTTTTGCCTGAATGAGAGCAGCATAGTATTTCCGCAAGAACACTGACAATCTTACATGAGATCGTCAGTGTTCTTGCGGAAATTCAAGCGGCCAGACAGCTGGCAAGTTTTTCCACAAAAGCAGCTGCCAGTCTAGACGCAGCCATGTTGTATCTGTTTGGGGGTATAATCAGAGAACTTCTGTCACCGTCTTTGTCAGTCAACAACTTTTTTACCAGCATCAAATCTTTTTGTTAAATCAACCTCTAGGTGTGGCAGAAAATTCACACGTTAAATTGTCATCTTCAGAGAGACTCTTTCATGTTTCTAAGTAAAATGAGTGAAACAGCTTCAATATGGAGCCAAGAGACCACAGACTTACCATAGTTTAATAATGTGATGAATTTCTATTCAGAAGCAGCAGCTGTGGACAGGGCAGCAATAAGCTACATAAAGTATGCTCTGTAAGGTTACTTGTGTTCATGTCAGAACTAAACTTCCATCCATTAGAGAAAGGGGAGGGAGTTACATTATTAGCGTAGATAAAACTCTAGTAGTTACTGGAAAAATCTGCAAGATTCAATTTAAATCTTGAATTTAAAATGTGCAAGTAGGAGCCCTTAGTGACCACCCAAGGAGATGTCCTTTAACAAGGGATTAAAGAAAAATTTCCTGGAAACCTGGGAAAAACTGCAAAGTGCAGGTTTCAATATAGGCAGGTATTTCCAGTAAAACACTTTCAAAGTGATACATAATGCAATTTAACTTTCAGCAACTCTAGCTTTTACATCTTGCTTGCTTACAATAACAGCTAGTGTTTGGTTTAGTTGGAACAATAGCTGTTTCTTTTCAAGTGCAGGCTGTTATAAACGCTCTTATGCCTTCATGAACAACAAATTCAGGCTGAAGTGAATGGAGAGAAGCATGTGATCTAGCTAAATACTTCTAGCACGCCCATCATCAGGGCACTGGATGTACCAGATGCTCCATTAGGGGAAGAGAAGTGAAAGAGGGAGTAGGCAGAGCAACCTACACCTTCTGGAGCAAATAGTGGAGAATTTTTAGAGTGAACCATGTACTAGGTGAGCACCTCAGGGTCTACCCAATCCCACCCACAGTACTCAAGGTGTGCTCTGATTTGGATGACACCAGCCAGGGCCAACCTCCTGTCACTAGATGGTTTGAGTCTCCTCCAGGAGGATCAGAATACCCTCTATCCAAACATAGGAGAGTACTTGGCACTTGAAGACACTCATCCTAAAGTTCCCATTTTGGCCTTTCTTAATCAAGCTGAGCAGTGGCCTCCCCTTGACAGATGGAAGGAGCTGGACTATGACTCATGACTCACTTACTTTCAGACATCAGCACCCAGTCCTCACTGGTGAGAGCAAAAGGAGTTCCAGCAGGTAAAGGGTTGGCAGGTAAGGATGACAGCATGGGAGCTAAAAAGAATGTAAGGAGGAGCCTTTCCCTCACCCAAAATCACCACCTCCCCCTGCCAAAGGTCTCTTCCAGATGTCTGTTGTGGCAGGGGTCTGCTTGTTCAGCAAGGCAGAATGGGGGTTTCCTCTTTGTGTCCAAAGGGAGTGACAGACAATCAGCTTTAGATGAAGGAGGTGAGCTGGATGGGAAAGGTCGCCAGGAGTGGTGGTGCTGCTCCTGTCCTGGGAATGCCCAGGACCTCTTCTTGCTAGGCCACAGAGGAAGCAAAGAGCCCCCCTCCCCCAATAAATAATGTAAGGGACTCCCAGTGGGCACTATGAATGACCCTGCCAGGTCCCACCACTACCATGTGTCATTGCTGGCACTGAATGGTGTCCTCTCAGCAGAAAGAGAGCGTCTGAAGTATGGCAGGGGGCTCCCTGCTCAGGGGCAGCAAGGTGATGGGGGAGACCAGCTTCCCCAGGATAGGGAGAAGAGCAGCATTAGGAGGAAAGGCTGGGACAGAAGCGTGGCCTCATCCCTAAGTCCAGATCCTCCAGGGATTTAAGGGGGACAAAGACACCATGCCATTGAGATGCCCTTCACCTCTCCCTGGACAGCAACCTTCAATGCTGGGGATGGGGGAAACATATTGGAGGCCATCTCCTGCCACTTATGCCAAGCCAGAGCCCCATGCAGGTCTTGGTATGGGGGAAGGCAGTGATGTGTTGAGGGTCTGTACCAGATGGTAAGCCCAGCCACAGCCATGTGGGTGAAGGCCCCCAGAGCTGGAGGAGTTGTGCCCCCACAGCCGGCAGATGGAAAGGAAAAGGAGGGGGCATGGCCATGGCAGCGGTTGCAGAAAGGGGCTGCCAGACATGGCCTTTGCTATTGTCCTTGCCCTTTCTGCCAGCTGAGGCAGTAGTAGAAGCTGTGGCAGCTGTGAAGTCCCTGCTGGTACCTGCCATTGATGTTATGAAGACTCTTGGGAACACAAGGGGGAAGGCAGCAACCTTAGGGGGTGGCATTGGGGCCATTGGCACCCTTGTTTTATCCCCCCACCCCCCGCGCCACAGCCTCAGCCTCAGCCCTGGCTGAGTCAAGGTGCGCCTGTGCCTTGGGTGAGGGGGAGAAAGAGAAGGTCGGGTTCGTCCCTATTGCAGAGGGGGCGGGAGGGAGCAAACACAACCGGAGACGGTGAAAATAATGGGGGGGAGGGGAGAGGAGAACGGCTCACTAGCGGCAAGGTCACTGCGTGGGGGACTCTGCATAGAAGTGGAGGGCGGGAAGCAGCAAAGGGCAGCAGGAGAGGGACAAATCGGGGGCGGAGGGGAGGGACAGAGGCACCTGGCGGGTAGCAGGAGCCGTGGGGGTGAATACTAAAGGTAGAAAGGGCTGGGCGGGGGGGCGGGAGTGCCCTGACTGCGGAGGAGGGAAAGGCGCAGTGCTGTCCCAGCTCCCGCCGGCTGCGAGGCGCGCGAAGAGCTCCCCGCCTTCCCCCCGCCAGGCAGCCGCTCAGAGCAACAGCCTCCGCCTCCTCCCCGCGCAGCAGCCGCCGCCTGCAGACTGAGCCCCTGGCCGGGCTCCGCAGCTGCGCCTGCACCTCGCTCCCCTCTGCAGCCCGGACTCGCGCGCCGGCTCCGGGCCCCGCTGCCTGGCGCGCGCGGAGGACGCTGCTGTCCCGCAGGGCAGGTGAGAGCCTTTTGCTTCGCATCCTTCTGCCGCGCCCCCGGGCTGGCTTTTCCCGCCCCGCGCCTCGAGCTGCAGGCACGCGGGGCGAGCCCCTCGCCCCTGCCAATGTGCTGCGGGGTGCCTGTCCGCGGAGAGGTTCTCGGGGCTCGCTGCGCTAACCGCGTGGCCAGCGCAGTGCAGTTGTGCCCCGCTAGCCTTCGTGTGCCCACCCAAACAAGCTACCGGCTAGCTGCCTGCCTCCTCTCCCTCCCCACCCCCTGCGTGTATTAGGGGGGCGAGGGTGGGGAAGGAGAAGGCTCCAAGCGGAAAGATTTTCCCTTCCCACTCCTGGGTATCAGCCTTTCGCCGCGGAGCCTTTAATTTCCTCCACCAAATCCCCTTCCTTGCTCGGAATCTAAATGAAAAGTTGCTGTTGCTTTGGAAAGTTGCATTCTTGCGCCTTCCCCCTTTCTACTGCACCCTACGTGCTCTGAAGCGGGGCAGCCCCGGGAGCTCCTTGCAGGGACAATCCGCATCAGCTGTTGCACACAAGGGAAATTCAGGAATGTGCTGCTTCCTCGCAGCGGCTCTAACAACTGGTTCAATACTGCGTTAGTTAGGCTTGCCCGATCCTCTGTCCATGTGGTTCGGTTTCAGGCTTTCTTCTCATGAAGCGCAAAGGCAATTGAATGGTAATTAATATTTAGTCATCTGCGTCTCTAACTTCTGTATATTTGGGGACAATACAGAATCCCTATGTTTCAAATACGATCTTAAACTACTACAACTGTAGCTCTCGTTGGCTTTTCACTCTTTGCCTGGCCAAACTTTCACTCTATACTCGTCCAAACTAAGTGAAATGTAGTTTTAATTTCATTTTGGTCATTGCTTGGTTTTCGTTAATTTCAGTTTTTAACGTGCTCCTGCTCTGGCACAGTGAACTAATGGTTAGATCCCAATCACAACAGGAAAGTGTGTGTGTGTTTAAAAAGCTTCTATTAGAATTTTTTAAAACATGTTTTGGAAGCATCATGTATAGCTCTTAAGTTTTGTATGGTTTGTTTTAATGAACTTAAATTTGGGACAAATTTGATCTGATAAGGAAGCTTCGTTTTCCCCTACATTGTTTTTGTGTTGGTTGATGCACTCATATAATAGACAATTGTGTATACAGTGTGGATGAATGTTTGTATAGTGATTTCATATTCAAAATTTCATATCTGAAAATCCAAGTAAATTTGGAGTCTTCACAATGGTAAATTGTAACTTTTTATCTTGAATCAGTTTATGAATTCTCTGCTAATTTACAAAATCATCCCAAAGAAATCGAATGGTTTGCATTATCATAGCACTAAGAAGCTTCAGTCCTGGACCAGACTCCATTCTGTTACTGTACAAACTCAGAACATCAAGAGAATCTCTGCCAAGAAGAGCTTACTATCTAAATGTTATTCCTCAACACTATGACTATTTAGTTTCTACAAGGCTCAGAATTGTGATGAAATCTGCTGCCAACTTTATGTTCCTGTAGGGTGACCTTTGAGAAAAGTTCAGGGAATGCAAGAAATATATGTGAAGACTGTTACATGCATGCAAGTTTCTAGGACTGAATTGTGTCCCTCTGCATAGATGTGTTAGAGAGGGAAGTGTAGGGAGTTAATTCTCCTTACAGACAGGGGTTGGGTATAATCTAGCTCTCCCTTCTGAAGGCAGATGTGAGTGGCACCTCTGGCAACATTAGGGATTTAAGGGGGTTCTGGTGGATATTTGAGAATAGGACTGTGACTCCTGCACTCATGGGTGAAAGGTATCCTACTCCAGGGGAGGCTGTGCCTCTCCAGTCTATCATGGCCAAACCATGTCCCCAGACCCACTCCTGCCTGCTTCCAATTCCATTTCCACTCTTCTGTTGTGGAGAGGCTAGAGCAGGCAGGCTGGGGCTCACAGGGCCTGGGGCTAGGGGTGATGGGGCTGAAGCCACATCATGCTGTTAGCCTAGTGCTCCAGCGCTGGGCATGGGGGTGCTGAGCAATGTGCCCTCTAAGCTTTCTCATCTATGTGCAGATATTTTCCATCCCTGTATGGAATAACATATTTATGTGCACTGAGGCACACGCATCACAAGTAGAAACCAAAGCCTAGCTGTGGGCACTCTGCTAACCAGTTACCTCTTTACATCCCTAATTTGAATCTCTCCTGAATGTCTGCACATATGCCCAGCTTACAGGGAACACTGGCCCTGGGACGCTCCTCCTGGCACTCTGGGGCTGGTGGTGCTCTGGCGGTGTTGCCTGTCCAGTGTCCCAGGGCTGGGGATGCAGTGGGGACTCAGCAGCCAAGAGAGGGAATGTACTGAGCTGTGGAGGGGTGTGGGGGGGGGGGGGCGGAAGGGGCAGGGCCTCAGGCAGAGTGGGAGAGACTGGGGACTAGCCTCCCTCAAGGGCATGTTCACTTGCTGCTCATGCCTTCACTGCTTTTCAGGAATAATAAGGTGCATTTTTCCCTATAATGCTCCCATCCCCTTTTCAGGCCTCGAGATAAGTCTCTCACGGGAGTGCTGGTAATACTTCCAGGCAGTGCAACTTTTGTATTCTTGCCTCTTGGCACATCATCTGAGTCACAATATACACTGTGGTTTGGGTTATTCAGGGATTCAGTGATCCCTGAATATCTTTATCATAACTATCTAGAAGTCTCTTCATTTTGACCATTAATGCTGAAAGTGTGACAGTTTCAAAAGGACAAAGATACTGTGCTGTGCTTAATGTGCTGAAGACAATAGGAGTCCATTGAAGTCCACAGGAGCTCTGAATAACTCAGAACTTACAGAGATAGTTCTTACTTTCTAGGAGGTAGCCCTTACTTCTTATGGGGCTGAGAACCTACAGTGCAAACTGAGTTCAGCTTGGAGAGTCAGCACCTTTGAAAATCTATGCACAAGCTTCAGAAAAACTATTTGCCACCTTATTGGTGAAGAGAAGTTTTCGTACAATTGACTGCAGTCAGTCAGGAGTCCATCATTTGCATGTGTAGTCTGGTTAATGTGAAAGATATATTTACACTGAATAAAAGACCTGTGCACAGCAGGCCTTGAATCAGTGACTCAGGCTCACACAGTTTGGGCTGCAAGGCTAAAAAATGCTATGTAGACATTCAGAATTGAGCTATCTGGGACCTTGCTGAGCTTAGGAGTGTTTAAAAAATTCTCACCCTGAACAACAAAAGTTTTAGCAATGAAAAACACCAGTGTGAACTGTACTTTATTGGCAGAAGTGCTCTTCTGTCAACAAAGCCACTGCCACTTGTGGAGGGTGCAAGATTTTTGTCAGCAGAAGAGCTCTCTCCTGCTGACAAACAGCAGCTACACCACTTGCCTTTTAGCAGCACAGCCAAGTTGCTAAAAGCTGTGTAGTATAGCCTTAATTAGATTGACACAGCTAAATACAAGATGGAACAGATTGTTTAGCATAAGTTGTTAACACCTATTTCAAGAGATTTTTTTTTTTAAGGTGAAGTGGCCTGTTACCCCCGCTCCAGTGACAGGGAGGGAAAGGGGGAGAAAGTTGGGGAAGGAGCTGTGGGGTTGGTTAGTCAGTCTATTCAGTCCATTTTTAGTGTCTAGCAAAATTATGAATTTAAGATCACTTGCTCCTCTTTTGGAATGACTGGAGAGGTGTTTACAGGCCACTTCACCTTATGCTACTTATGCTAAACAATCTGTTCCACTATGTATTTAGCTGTGATGCTCTGATTAAGGGCTTGTCTTCTTACGCTGTGCAGTGGGAGCGCTTGAGTGAAGATGTTGCGGCTACACAGACCTTTTCCTGTCAGCGGAGTCAGCTACCACCGCTCAGGAAGGTGAATTATGTCAACAGGAGAAACTCTGATGCCGACATCATGCTGTTGACATGGAAGTAGGAGATGCCATGTGACACTTTCTACCTAATTATAATCAGCAATTGTATCAATAACAATGTGTGTCGTACTGTTGTTTGTTTTGTGGGGTTTAGAGGAACATGGTTAATTAATAAACTTAAAAAGAAGTTTGATATTTAATGTTAGGGCTTAAATTCAGCTGGAGCCAGCTGGAGCAGAGCTTCGGTAAATATTTTCACACTTGTGGGAACTCCATCAGTGCCTCATGGGGCTGAAACCCTGAGCCCCGGCAGTGCTGGGAAATACTCTAAGTCAAACCCTGACTGATGGACCTTTTTTTTTTTAAATGGAAACACATAAGATTTTACAATAACTGAAAGACCAGAAACCATTTTTTCAGTTTTAGTGTGTCCATTTTATCACATTTCCCTACAGACAGTTACACTATAATCTGTTTAACTAGCTCTTTATGAACCCTTCACCTAACAACAGGGGAGAGATGAAAACAACATCGTGGCAAAACCAAAAAGAAACTGACTTTTATGTACAGGTACTGTACCAGAAACTACTTTGAACACTTTTTTTTTAAGAGCACCATTTGTTGGTGCCCTGTGGTATAACTATATAAATTGCCTCAAGTAATTTGTATTATATCCATCCAAATAACTGACATTAGGTACCAGATTAGCCTTCTAATAATGCATTTTTATTATTCATTGGGTTGCATCTCATGGCTTCTTGTGCATTATTTTTAAATCTTCCTTCTTGCCTGCAGGATATATGGGTAATTTACTTGGGCAAACAAAGGTTACAGAATCTCTAATTGAAGCTTCAGCAGCAGTAGTAATTCTAGAAGAATGCTCATTTACTTCACAGTGGTGCTTAGCAGGAAGAATTCCTCAGTATTATCCTACAACTACTGTGTTAGATAAATTGGTTATGAGTGATTCTGTCTAAATAGTATAGTTCTCTGACTTCTGGTTATACTATTTACAAGTAACACATTTTATGTATCAGACAAAATGTTGCTGCTTGTAAGCCGCAAACATAATGTAGAAATAAAAAAGGAGAAATTATGATGTAACAGTAAAACAGAGCCACCCTTCAACTGGTACTTGGCAGCCTTAGCAAGACTGATTGAATAATTTTGCTACTACTGATGCGCCAAGCATGTCTTCATTTTGGATTATATCTGTAATACAAATGAAAAAAATTTTACAAGTTTTTGCCCTTCAAAATATTGTGTCGCATACATAAGCACTCCCCTGCAAACCTCTGCTGGGGGGAATGGGTGGCTACTTCTCTTTAATTCCCCTATTCTTCCTCTCCCTGAGGAAACGCTCATGTGAGCCATGGGCTTTCCAAGCTGCACAGGCCTGGCCTCAGAAGGCTAGAACAGGGGGTATTGTGTCTTTGGTAGAGGTTTGTCAGCTCACCATTTCACAGATGGTTTGGTACCTAAGAGATGATACAAGGTAAGCAGGGAGTGTAAATCTACAGCATGCTAACCAGCCATCGACTAACGGGGCATGTGGATCTTAGGCTATGTCTACACTGACGGGTTCTTGCACAAGAATATCTTGCACAAGGGTTCTTGTGCAAGATCACATCCACACTGCAACGTGCTTTTGCACAAGAGCATCCATGGCAGTGTAGACGCTCTCTTGCGCAAGAAAGCTCTGATGGGCATTTTAGCCATAGGGCTTTCTTGTGCAAGAAACCTCTGCTGCATGTCCACACTGCCATCTTGCGCAAGAGGGCTTACACTTGTTAGGAAAGAGTGTAGCTCTTGCGCAAGAAGCCCTCTCTTACCACGCTTTACTGTAAATCTTCTTGCGCAAGAGTGGGAGGCAGTGTGGATGCTCTGCGGAAGAACGGCCATTCTTGCGCGAGAACCTGCCGGTGTGGACATAGCCCTACTGTCCTTCACCAAAGATTGCCTAGTGCTCTTTGACCTACTGCTGCTTCTGACCAGTGTGCTGTAGATTTACACCCTGGCTGCATCTAGACTGGCATGATTTTGCGGAAATATTTTTAGCGGAAAAGTTTTTCCGTTAAAAGTATTTCCACAAAAGAGCGTCTAGATTGGCAAGTGCCTTTACGCAAAAGATTTGCTTTTGCGCAAAAGCATCTGTGCCCAGTATAGACGCGGTTTTGCACAAGAAAGCTCCAGTGGCCATTTTCGCCATCGGGGCTTTCTTATGCAAAAAATTCCTGTCCCTGTCTACACTGGCCCCCTTGCGCAAGAACACTTGCGCAAGAGGGTTTTTTTCCCACGCGGGAGGGTCAGAGTTATTGCGTAAGAACACTGACACACTTACATTAGATCGTCGGTGTTCTTGTGCAAATTCTCGCGGCCAGTTTAGACGCAGCCTCTAGGTTTCCATGCACTAAGCCTTACTGTGGACAAGTCCAAAGTCACTGGATTCTCTTATGAGTGAGAGAACTTTGGCACAACTCTCATTGTAATGCTGTCTCTTTCTAAAATATGTCTGCACCATACCTTGCTGAATGTATTTAAGCACTGTTTTTAATCATCAAAATGCACAATGGATTTCAAAAACTTATTTGAAGGGCATGTGGCCCAAGTTGCAGATATGACTGATCTCAGTAAGAAATGGCTGCCAAACATGATCTTTCAGGAGTCTGATCCAAATTCACCAATATGTAAGAACATGCAGTTCCATTGTAATCAGTGGAGTTATGACCTAGGGATGTTAAATATTGGTTAATTGAATAGGTGAGTAACCTCATGAATTCTTATCGGTTAGTCAATTAGTCTATAGTCCCCAGCGGCAGGGCTGGCAGGCAGCATGCTCTGTCCCCCGTTCCGAGGAGCCCCCTGCCTCTCCTTGCTGCTGCCTCTGTATCAGAGACAGCAGTGTGGGGTGCCAGGAGGGAGCTGGTCTGTGAGGGGAGCCAGTTTAAAAACCAGCTCCCCTCATGGACTGGCTGCCTGTCAGCCTGCACTGCTGCCTCTGATACAGAGGCAGTAGTATAGGGTGGCAGCAGCCTCTGTCCGGGGGTGAGGGTCTGAGCTCCCAGACCTGGCATGAGCTGGAATTGAGCCGGGCTGCCTGCCAGCCCAGTTACTAGTACACTTTAAATGCAGAGCCACAGAGGAGTTAGGTCCTGGACCGGTTGCAAGCCAGGACTGATCCAGGGTGCTGGCCAGCCTGCTAAAAAATGTAGGTGAGGGGGAGGGGATGCGTGAAACAAAGAGGTGTATTGTGGCAGATGTTCCTCTGTGTTGCATCATGGCAGGTAAAGTCACAGAAGCTAGTTGAAAATCTAATTTTCTGTTGAAGAATAGTTTGCATTTTCAACCAATCCTTCAGGAGGTGTTAGTGATGGATCCTGCTCCATTTGGAACGGACTGTTAAGCTATGTTTACAATGGCAAGTGAAGCTATGTCTACACTACAGAGTTTTTCCAGGATATATCCTGGAAAAACTCTGTTATGTCCAGGGAACGCATCTTTTTTGTATCAGTTTCCGAAAAAGCGGGCACACTCTTTCAGAAGTCCTGTATTCCTCATTTTATGAGAAATAAAGGCTCTTCCAAAAGAGGTTTTTCCCACATTTGGCCTCATGTAGATGAGCCAAATGTCGGAAAAGCCTCTTCCAAAAAAAGAATCGGAAAAAGGTACACAAATTGTGGTTTGCAATCTGTGTACCTTTTTCTGAATAATAACTGCAGTGTAGACATAGCCTGAATGAGAGAACTTTTGTTGTTCAGAGGTGCTAACCCATCCCCCCAAAATATACGAGTTTTGCCATGGCTAAGTGCCAGAGTGACCAGTGTGGTGTTAGCAGGCATATCTTCCTGCTGACAGCATGAATGGTGTTTGTTAAGGGTGGAAGTATTTTTGTCAGCTGTGTTGCGAAAAGCTTGTGGTATAGACAAAGCCTTAGAGTATCTCAAATTCCCCTTCTTGTTCAGTGAGAGACTGTGAGAGATACAGTTCAAATTTCAGTCTGCTTTACAACTACATCGTTATTTAGGGAATGTGTCTAACCCAAGCTGTGGCTGGAATTAAATGTGTGCATAGGTAAGGCAGGTGAATTAAAGCTGGTGTGTGAGTGTGAGAGAGATTTCCTGGAATCCTAATGACTGCATTAATAGGGAATGAACTGAAGCTACTTTGACTCTAAAGCCTTCTGCGTGGGCTTACCTGAAGATTGTATCACTTGTCTTCAAGCATTGTTGAAGGTCAGTGTGTGCCATCCTTGTAGCAAGAATTTTCTATATTATATAACAAATGAAGTGTGCTTGCTAAAGGTGCAGAGTATGTGTCATAACTGTATGTTTAAACTCCAAAGGCACAGATTCTGGTTCACGTTGTATTTGTATTTTTTTGTTGAAAGGATGCATGAAATCCTGTTCCCATAAGGAGACAATTGCCAAGGTTTGATCTGTACACTAGATAAACTATGATATTACAGAATGTAATCCCTCTGATCGCATCGAATGTAGGGATGTAGTCACTTGAATCTTTTAAGTTTGTTTATACTAAATGAAATAGTTTCCAGGTAGGTTTGGTAGTTTTTATTTCATATTAAAACTGAGCAGCCAAATGTGTCATTTACTAAGCAATCTTGTATCTACAGTAAAAGCTGTGTTATCTGCTCTGTACCAACTGGAATGCTCTATAAACTGGCACTTCTAATCTTCATAGGAAGTCTGGTTTATAGTCTGCCTGGCACAGGGCCAGCAGGCTCCCTGCATGGCTCTGCAGAAATGGC
This sequence comes from Pelodiscus sinensis, assembly GCF_052426305.1. Taxonomy (NCBI): domain Eukaryota; kingdom Metazoa; phylum Chordata; order Testudines; family Trionychidae; genus Pelodiscus; species Pelodiscus sinensis. Next base: position 168,570,965 of record NC_143052.1, on the reverse strand, counting down.
AACATGCCCCTGCTGCTCCTAGGCAGAGGAATGGCCACGAGGGGCTGAGAGTACAAGAAGGTGCTTGAGGCAGGGAGCTGGGGTGTGGGAGAGATTTCAGAGGGCTGGTTCTGGGGGTATGACCACCAAACGGCAACCTGTCTCTGCTGCTCCTAGTGGATGCATGTTGCCTCTGCACTCAGGTGCTGCCCCGGCAGCTTTTTTTGGAGCTGCAGAGCCAGCATTTGGCTCAGTACGCAGAACCATCTAGCCATGCCTCTGCCAGGAGCAGCAGGGGCAGGTCCCTACTTGAGGGAACCTACCAAAGGTGATCACCCCCTGGATCTAGCAGACAGAGTCCCCTCCCATACCCAAACTCCCTCCCTCTGAGTTCACTGGAATTTTTCACTTAGTGGCACCCTCCATTTCCGCCAACATGCCGAATAAAAAGCTTTTTACTGTAGTCTAGTCTGTCATTGTATTTGACCCTAAAACGTCAGAGCAGCTGGGTTCTTTCATTGACCAAGTCTGGAAAGGTACAAGGAGATGCCTACTGATTTTTTCCTAATTCACTGTGGTGGGTGTGGCTCAAGAAGGCTCTGAAAAGAAGGGAAATGCTGTTGAGTCTGAGGATATATAGCTTGGATCTTCCTAGTCTGGGACCCTTGGGACCTGATTGGTCCAGGACAAGAGAGTTTGCCGGACCAGGGGAAGCCTATAAGGTGGGATGCTAATCTCCCCACTGGGCACACCACCCCAGTGTCCCAGTCCTGCAGGCTGCAGCAGCTCTGCCAGAACTCACAGCCCCACAAGCTGTGGCATCCTTACTGGAGCTTCCAGTGGTCCTGCCAGCCTCACAGCAGCCCCGCTGCCCACCAGAGCTCCCAGCGGCCCTGCCAGCTGTGGGCTCCTCTTCCCTGCAAGCTCCATTCCCCCTCTCTCCTCCCAGCTTCCCTGCCTGCCAGCTATGGGCTTTGATGCAGGCTCTGCTGACTTCACTCTGAGGCCCTGGCAACCTCTGCTGCTGGGGCTCTTTAGTCCCGCAACATCTGTGGTTCTTCCATACTATAGATCAGCATTTCCCAAACTATGGGCCGCGGCCCGGTACCGGGCCATGGGGAAAAAAATACCGGGCCTCACTGTGGCTGCCTGGAGCGGAGTGGAGCAGGCTGGGAGGAGGTGTGGGGGGGGGGGCGGGGAGAAGAGAAACCGGCTGCTGGGAAGCAGGATTGTGGGCAGCGGGGCTGTCTGACAGAGATAGGGGCGAGCGGGCAGTGGAAGCAGGGCTGGACGGGGGGCAGTGGGGCTGGCCAGGGGAGGAGGAAGACTGGAGAACCAACCTCTGGAATCAGGGCTGGACGGGAGAGATCAGGAGGAGAAGGGAGGGGGAAACAAATCAGTCGGCGGGAAGCGGGACTGACCCAGGCACGTGCAGACCCGGGTCCCTTAAGTGAGTCCAGCCCTGGGGATTCTATTCTCCCCCTTCCCCCGCATACCCTCCCTCGAGTAGTTGCGAACTGCCTGGGTGGTAGACACACTCACACAGCGTGAGCACATCTACCAGCCAGGCAGTTCGCAGCTACGGATTGATACACATAATAATAATAATAAAACTTACCTAATTAGAAAATATCGGACATATAAAATATCCAGTATTTTCTCAATTTGTTTCCTGGACAGAACCCTCAAATGTCGGACTGTCCGGTACAAAACTGGACACCTGGCAACCCTACCCCTCCTTGTACCTTTCCTCCTAGACAGATACCCTACCCTCAATCTGCTCCTGCTCCTGCCTCCTGGAGTGCCCATGTGGCGCCGGGTCCCCCAAGCCCTGGCCCAGGCTGGGCGGAGGATGCAGTCGGGTGAAACACTGAAAATGTATTCATTTTTAATTCTTTTTTTATGTGTGTTTATATTTTTGGGCTGCAAAAAATAGTACTGAAAAAAAAACGGGTTCCAACTAAAGTAAAAAGTTTGGCAAACCCTGGTTTAGCCAGCTTTCTGTCCATCTTACAGTCCATTTATCCAATCCATATTCCCTTAACTTGCTGGCAGGAATATTGTGGGTGACCGTATCAAAAGCTTTGCTAAAGCTAGCACTGGGGGCTTTGGGAAGACCAGAAACAACTTATTTGAATATTCATCATTTGCTTAATGAATATGCAAATTTGCAAATGAATGTTACTGGTCCTCCAAAAGCTCGTGGATGGATTTACTGGTCCCCGTGTCAAAAAGTTTGGGAACCCCTGCTATAGATGTTGCTGGACCAGAGAGTCACAGACCACAGAGATTCAATTTGTATCTAGAGCAGAGAAACCTTAGCCACAGCACAGGGAGAAACGTATAGGATGCGAGTTAACAATAACTGAAATGGCATAAAGTCAAACCGCAGCAAGTGGGTAATGACAGGAAGCTGCACTCTAATTCACTACCTCATTATTTCTCTTCAGCTGCTATGACAAACCATAGGACTGGAAGGGACCTGTAAAGTGAATCTAGTCTAGTCCCCTGCATCCATGGCAGGACTAAGTATTCTCTAGACCATCTCTAACAGATGTTTGTCTAACCTGCTCTTAAATATCTTCCATGATGGAGATTTCACAACCCCCTTGGGCAATTAATTCCAGTGCTTAACCACCCTGATAGGAAGTTTTTCCTAACGTCCAACCTACACTACCATTGGTGCAATTTAAGCTCATTGCTGCTTGTCCCATCCTCAGAGATTAAGAAGAATTTTTCTCCCTCCTTGTAACAATCTTTTATGTACTTGAAAACAGTTATTGTGTTCCCTCTCAGTCTTGGCATTTGGTACTGGCCACAATACTCCATTTGAAGTATCAATAGCCTGGAGTAAAGTAGAAACATTTCTTGTTGTGTCTTGCTTACAACTCTTCTGCTAATACATCCCAGAATGATGTTTGCCTTTTTTGCAAGTGTCACACTGTTCACTTGTTTAGTTTCTGATCCACTATGAACTCTGATCCCTTTCTGCAGTGCTCCTTCCTAGGCAATCTTTTGCAGTTGTGTATGTGTGCAACTGAGTGTTCCCTCTTAAGTGGAGTACTTTGCCTTTGTCCTTCTTGAATTTCATCTTGTTTACTTCCAGTTTGTCCAGATAATGAATTTTTGTCCTGTCCTCCAAACTACGTGCAACTCCTCCCAGCTTGGTATCATCCACAAACTTTGTAAGTATACTCTGTGCAGTTATCTAAATCACTGATGAAGGTATTGAGCAGAACCAGAGCCAAAATTGATCCTTGTAGGACTCCACTTGATATGCCCTTCCAGCTTGACTGTGATCCATCAAGTTCTTGCTGCTTCCCATATCTGCAGTGGGCAGTCTAATCCTTTTCCATTGCTAAAGCACTTTGCTTGTAATGCAGGTCCATGTGGCAGATACAGTAATTCCTCATTTAACACGTACCCGCTTAACACGTTTTCACGATAGCACAATTTTTTTTTAGGGAATGTTTTTTGAATTACACGACCATCCCCGGAATAACACGATTTCCCCAGCCAGCCCGTCGCTGGTGGCTGCGTAGGGCTTCCCCTGCCTCCCTGCAAAGCGGCAGAGGGTTCACCGCTCGCCACGCCGTAACCCGCTGACCCCCCCCCTTGCCAGATGCCTTGCCCCCTTTCTTCCGCCCCCACTTGCTGGCCGGCAGCTGGGTTTCCCCAGCCGGCCCGTTGCTGCCAGCAGTGCGGGGCTTCCCCTGCCTCCCTGCAAAGTGGTAGAGGGTTCACCGCTTGTTGCGCCGTTCCCCGCCAAACCCCCCTTTGACAGACGTAGTGCGGGTCCTGGCAGACTCATCACAGGGGTATACTCCCAACCCAATTCCCCTCCCCTTTCCTCCTCTTCCCTTCCTCAGAGCCAAATACCTCCCCTTCCTGCTGTAACCCAGTCCCCTTTCTCACCCAACCTTATGTTCCGGTCCCAACAGACACCACCACTTGAAATGCAATCCCCACCTTTGCCCTTATTTTCAATGGGAAAATTGACTCCACATAACACATTTTCACTTAAGAACATCATTTTCTGAAACATATCTATAGTGTTAAAAGAGGAATTACTGTACTCTTGACTCATCAGCCTTTGCTATAATGGACAAGCTAGCAATGCTTTACTTGATCACCAAAAATAAACCCTCCCCAAAACCTCTTACTTTAGGAGAGCAGAAGAGTTGAACTTGACCAAGCTAACAAAGCATTGATTTTTTTTATCTTACTGATCACTTCTAGAGTTGTGCTTTAAATCTGTGAATCATTTTACCTCATTCCAAGGGAAATGCTTGCCATTAAGTTCTCTCTAAGGTGTACTGTTAGGCTATACTGTCTTTTCAGACAATTTTCTGTGGATCCCAGGGTCTTTCTGTGAAGTTACTTGAAGACTAATAAGTGCAAAGATGATCATCGCTGTCTACTTGCTCTTACATAGTAAAAAGCTGAGATTTTTAAGAAACAGTAAGTCTAAAATTAAGAATCTATGGTTGTGTTGGAAACATTTGCTTGAACCTCACCTTTCTGTTCCCATTTTCCACTTCAAAGAATTCTCCATAAGGCTCCTCCTTGGATAAAGTCAGATGAAGTGGATAGGGTTCTGTTCAGTTCAATCTGCTTTGAGTTAGTAATAGAAATGTAGCTGAAGCAAAATACAGGACTATGTAGCACTTTAAAGACTACAAGATGGTTTATTAGATGATGATAATAAATTTATTGATCTGAGGAAGTGGGTCTGGCCCACGAAAGCTCATCATCTAATAAACCATCTTGTTAGTCTTTAAAGTGCTACATAATCCTGTATTTTGCTACTGTGAGTTAGTTATTCCCAAGAAGCTGACAATATAGCAAAGCAAATTTTTCTTTCCTCAGCTGCCTCCTTAAGCTGCATGGGCCTCTGGCACACAACACAGTGGTGGTGTGAATTATTTTTAGAGGAAATTTGCCTTGGCAAACCCACTGCCTTTGCATGCAAATACTAAATGAAAGACAAAAAGATTGGTGGCTTAATTGAAGGATCTATTAGTGACAAACCAGGTTTGTGGGAGTTTTCCAGAGGCTGTCTCCAAACTGTGTTGCCATTTAGTGGTGGTGGTGTAGACTTTAGTGAAGAAAGTGTCTGATGTGCAAAATGTGAGATTATGGAACAAAGAATTTAACTAGGGGACAAAACTAATCTTTTGAGCCACACCCTGTTAGCGGAGGTTAAAGCCCTGCATGAAGAGGCTGATGGATTTCTATTGCCTTATTGTAGCAGTTGTGGCTCACTAATCACCTGAAGAATATAGTGAGTGACTCTTTTTAGTTAAAAGAAACTTGTGACTGATCTAGTGGGGACTCTGCAGGTTGACATGCTTTTTGCTGTTTGTTACCAATAAGTGAATAAGTTCATGGACTAAACTGGGCGTATTTAGATTCTGTTCAGTGCAAGGTGTGAACTACATTTGCTTCAACTGCTAACAAACCAAAAACTATTAACAAGAAAAAGGAGGTAAAATTGCAAGTTAGAAAACATTGATTGTAAACAGTTTGCACATTGTTAGTTTAACATTTGCATTAACAGTGCAACTGGTATATAACTAGGGTAACATACTGCTTCACAAATAGACTTTGTTTCTGAATCTCTGGGTTTTCTTTTTTAAATAATAAAGAATATGGTAGGGTAATGAATGAGTAGAGGCAATCTTAACTTTTTTAAAGACCTGTTAGGCTACTTGTGTTAGCAATGGCATCTGTGAATTCCATACCAACCAATGCCTCCAAAATAAGAAACAAATGTTTTTTAAAAAATCTAATTTCCCTTATTTCCTGTAACACTTATATGTCTATATTTAGTCCAAATCAGAGAAAATGTGAGCTCACAATGAATGATGTTTTAACTTAATTATCCCTTCTCAGTGAGCTTGTTTCATTTTTATATTCTTAGGTAACAAGTCAAGTTTGCCCTTCATTAGCTTTGTCCTTGATCTTGTATTTGAAAACTGTTTACTCATCCCTGTGTCTTATATAGCCGCATGTGTGAAATGAACATACTGCATGTACTCATTCCAAGCTGCTAAATATCTCTAATTGAACAAAAAAGGTGCACAGCTGGGCTGTAGCTTCACCTGTGCTTTCAGCCCACAGAAATTGGATCAAAAGGAGAAGTTTAAACAAGAAGGAAGGAAAAAGGAAAACCAGATGGTGAATTTACAGTGAAGTTGTCATTGCTTTTGTTAGATGCCATCCTTAGTTTACAGTTGCTGCTTTTTAGTGCTGCGCCTTGCTGACTAAATGAAATATGATTATAAAAGGCACAAAATATTTAATTTCAGAAAAGAAACCGACATTAACCTTCAAATTGCAAATTCTGTAATGCATTAGCAGTCAGCTAACAAATGCTGAATGCAGCAATAATTAAATCCTCTTTTAAAGTGAAACTGCATTTTTATTAACTTCCAGGGCTATATTATACTTTCTGAAGTGAAACAGAATGCTGAAAATTGTAATATAACTTTTGTTGGGGAATCAGGAACAGGGGTTTCTTTGGGTATATTTATTAACTCAAATGGAACAGGAAAAAAAATACTCACAGAGAAGGGGAGAGGCTGATCCTCCTGACAGCAGAATAGTCAGTATAAAATATACAAATTCCATTGACTAGTCTTGGTTTTTGTTATGTGGGTAGTCTGAGGCCTAACTGATTCCCAAGCATTGGAAAATAAAAATGTTAATTGGAAGAAATGAAAGTAAAACTTAGATTCAGTCTTGTAGGGCTGTGAAATCTGATTCTGAGGAATGGCAGAATACACTATCTCATATAGTGTTAATAATTATTTTCTTGATCTTTGTTTAATTGGTCACCTCTCAGGCAGCAATATTGCTGCACAAAATGCAGGCAGAATTTCAGGTGTATCTCATACAAGGGTGTCTCTCTGCTCATTCTACTGTAAGCTGTGTAGAATTGGTAGACTGAGCAGAGAGAGAGACCCTTGTAATCTGTGTAGAATTGGTATACCAAGAGATCTTGACTGCAGCCCACTGTCAAACCAAACCACATCCCTGGATGTGAGCAATGGGTATAAGAATAGGAAGAAGATCTGGCTGTGCTGAAGGGGAAGCACTGCTTACTACTACATAAGCCTGAGGTCAGCATGGACTCCTGTTGGTTGGCAGTTGCCTCTCCCAGGAGGTAGGAACTGCAGTTGCTCCTGAGCCTTTCATGAGAACTACTAGTCTCATCCCCAGGAGATCTTTCTGATTTTGGGTATCTGCTGTTGGGTAGTAAGAGGTACCCTATGTTTCAGGGACAAAGTAAGTGGAACCTTACAACTTGTACAGGTATTTGTCACATATGGTGAAAGTGTAAATCTCTGAGGTGCTTTGTGAAAACCAAATTACATGCAGTAAACACCATATGGCTCTGTACTTTTTAACAGAATTTTGTTTTGCTCTCTGCAAATTAAGTCAAGGATTACTTAACCACCCACCACACCCTAAAATGCCCAGATCTGAAAAATCATTGAATTCCTGACAAAAATGCTTTACTGTTAGTGGTGTAATTTTATTTCTTACAGTGGAAAGAGATGAGAGGAAAGCATTTGAGAATTATAGTTACTGGAGTTCCGTGTGTCATTTTTTAGCAAAAGATCTGCTTCAGAAAGAAGTGGGGGAGTGATCAAACAACTTAATCAAACAGAGGAGTATTTATTACATATTTTAGAAAATTCTGACTGTTTAAAAAACTTTAGAATATTGATGTCACTGCTGCTGTCGGAATTTGAGAGGAAAAGACACTATCAAAGACATGCTTTCCTGGGGGAAGAGTATTTTGTTATATACCTTTTCAGAGAAGGGATGGCATGCGACAATATAGTAAACATTTCTGCAGGAAATATAAACCCAGTTAAAAATAAATGTATGTAATTTTTCTCCACACTTCTTTTGAATGTTTCTGATATTAAAGATACCTTTTTGGGGGGTGGGAGAGGAGGAGGTAGACTTAGAAAGCTAGAGATTAAAACAAATCATGGATTCATCACAATCTTTTCTTTGATTTCCTAGATACCCAAATCTGTTGTAGTAGGGAAAGATACAGTACTCTATTTACCCCCCTCTTTTTTTGAATTAGGCATATGAACCTCACGTGGCTTCTGTAAGTGCAGAAAATGAGTACAGTTGCTCATTTCCTTAAGATCTAAGTATATAGCAGATTGCTTGTAACTATCCCAGTTGCTTGTGGTGTGAAATCCCTGTTGCATTAAGTAGAGGGGCAAGCTTGCAAGTATCAGCAAAGAAGCTCTGGCATGCATGAAGACTATAGAAGAAAGCATGTACACAGAGCCCCCATATGGGAGGTGGAAGGATACACTTTACAGAGGGATGGCCAGTGCTGCAACTCCCATTCCCCCGAGGAAAAAAACAAAGGCTAAATTGTAGATCATGCCTGAGGATATTTATAGAAACTTATTTCCCTGTATCTATTGTCCACATTTTGTGTGATTTGCTGGAGCCAATCAGAAGCAGTGTTAGTGCAGTCTTGTGCAACATTCTGAACAGTAGGTTACTGCTCAGCCAGCCCAGCACTTCTCTAGAATAGTGTGTGAGTCTGTGCAGTTAAAGTAGGCACAGGAACATTTTTAAAACTGTGTGGGGTGAACCTCCTTAACCATGTTCACCCCCACCTAAGGCCAGGAGCAAGCCCCAGCATGAGGGTCTGGCAGTCAGGCCCCCAGACCTGGTAGAGGCCCCCAGCATGCAGGGCTTAAACCAGGCCCTGCATGCAAGGACAGCAGCAGAGTCCCTGACACATGAGGCAGCAGCCAGGAACCTGGGTGCAGGATTTAAACCAGGACCGGCAGCTGGGACCCCAGGTGTTAGGCCAGGAGCCCAAGGATGCTTCAGCACACTTCGTTCCTGTGCCTGTGCTAGGACTTGTAGTTTTGAGACAGAGGAGCACAAATCTCTGTGTAACATGGTCTGTCATATTTAGCTCAAGAACTACCGGTTCCAGTGTTCCTTGTGCATAGGCAGGAGAGAGGGGCAAAGCAAAGCACCATCAGAGTGGAAGCCAATGCTGCTCTTGCTTCTGGTAGGATTTACAGGCCCAAAATATATGTAAGTGTCAAACTCACTCAGTCAAAGAAGTGAGGAAACAATTGAAAACATTTAATAAGCCATTTGAGCGTGATGAGTAGTCCTGTTCTAACATCTCTAAAAATGAAACAGAGTCTTTATTCAGAAGGAATGTTTAGATGCAACTTTGTACGTTGTTGTTTGCAAAGTAGAGCACAGATTCAAAGCAACCAATAACATTTGTTTTACATTCCATTCAGTCCTAAAATATGTGACCCTAGAGCCTGGGGGAACTGGAAGAATCTTCTAAATGTCTGCTTCACAAGTATCCCACAGATGTTTCTGAGAATTGTCCTTGTGAACTGTTACACCTGAAAAAAAAACTTTGTCTGCTTTTGGAAAAGAATATGAACTGCCCCGATTATCTTATTAAAAGAGATTTACAAAAAATAACTCCAACTAATTTTCAGTGAAGAGTGTGCATAGCCCTACAAAATACAGGACTATGTAGCACTTTAAAGACTAACAAGATGGTTTATTAGATGATGAACTTTCGTGGGCCAGACCCACTTCCTCAGATCAAATAGTGGAAGAAAATAGTCACAACCATATATACCAAAGGATACAATTTAAAAAAATGAACACATATGAAAAGGACAAATCCAATTTCAGAAAAGAAGGGTGATGCGGGGAGGGGGGGATGGAGAAAGCTTCCCCAATTAGCTCTAATACCATTAGCTCACAGACATTTACCTTTCCCCTCCCCCCCCATCCCCCCCCATCCCCCCCCCCTTCTGTTCTGAAATTTGATTTGTCCTTTTCATATGTGTTCACTTTTTTTAATTGTATCCTTTGGTATATATGGTTGTGACTATTTTCTTCCACTATTTGATCTGAGGAAGTGGGTCTGGCCCACAAAAGTTCATCCTCTAATAAACCATCTTGTTAGTCTTTAAAGTGCTACATAGTCCTGTATTTTGTTTCAGCTACACCAGACTAACATGGCTACATTTCTATCACATAGCCCTACAGATTTTCTGCATACTGCAAGTGACTGTGGCAGAAGCTGAAAGACGTTTCAGAAAGCTAGTATAACTGCCAGCGGGTGGATTTGGACCTGGGACCTCTGGAGCTTAGGATAGGAGCCTCCTACAGCTTGAGCTATCAAGCCCACTGGCTTGCAACTTATGCTGTAGACCTCACTCATTCATCTCTCTCACTGGAAGTGGTCTTAGTGCCACTACATGGGACCGTGAACCACCCCCACTAGGTATGTGGGTTATACTAGCACTCATTAAAAACATCGAACGTACTACAATGGGGCAAGAATTATTAAGCCATCTAGCTATCTTGTCTGCTGAGTGAGAACTTGCAAAATAAATTGACTTTGGGGGGGCTAATTCATGATTTTGTAATGAAAACATCCAGGAAAATTAATCTTTAAAGTGAATTGGACTAATTATAAAATGCTTGCAGTCACATTGGTTCATTTAGAATTTAAAAAAAAATCAAGACATCAACCCCATATAATATCTTTTACAATGACCAAAAAGATACAAAATAGTTAGCAAACCTGTAGGACTATGTTATGTTAAACAAAATAGGTGCGTCTCGACTGGCAAGATTTTGCGCAAAAGCAGTCGCTTTTGTGCAAAATCTTGCCGCCTGTCTAGACTGGCTGCAAATATTTGCGCAAGAACACTGACTTTGTACTGTACAAAAAAAGTGGTTCTTGCGCAAGAGGGCCAGTGTAGACAGCCAAGTTAATTTCTTGTTCAAGAAAGCCCGATGGCTAAAATGGCCATCAGAGCTTTCTTGCGCAAGAGAGCGTTTGCACTAGCAGGGATGCTTTTGTGCAAAAGCACATCTTTTGCGCAAAGGCACAGGCCAGTATAGACGCTGTCTTGCGCAAATACTTTTAACGGAAAAACGTTTCCGTTAAAAGTATTTGCGCAAAATCATGACAGTCTAGACGCAGACAAGTAGTGAAAGGGGGGCATTTTTCAGAAACGTAGACTATGTAACAGTAATTTCAGAATTAAAATAATTTTTTCACAGCTCAGGAGATTGTATGTATGGGATGAGGAATTGTGGGGGACCGGGGGAGGGTTGAAAGAGCTCATGTTAGAAATCACAAATTATGTAAGTGGCCACCCATGCACAGTCTTTTACACACAAGTCCCATTACTGGCAAATGAGCAAATAGGTAAAATGGATTACAAATAAGTCTGGGGGAAGTGAGACTAAGTACTGTCAATCATATTTGCTAACTGTAACCTATTCAAAATGTGGCAAGGTGCCAAGAAATTAGCTATTGTTAGCATCCACTGAACTTGCTCATTGCTGTTGTTATACATCAGGAACAGAAAATAGGAGCATCTTGAATTTGGAATGTGAAATGATGTCCCAAGCAACAAGGGAAAGATAGGCATTAAACAGTCACCACAGAGCAGAGATGAGGGAGAGAAATTATATGCAAGAGATGTCACTTATTCTAAGAAGAATGAACACATTGCCCTAACGTTTACCTGGAACTGAATGGTAGACTTCCATTGTCATACAAATTCAAATATAAACCAGCTATTCTTCAAATACAAATCCCTATGCTTTCGTTTCAGATGTCTACCCTTGTTCCCTTCCTCCTCCCAAAAGTGACTCCACAGTTAAATCAAGAAAAGGAGTACTTCTGATGGCCTTGACTTAATTTGCTTGCTCTTTCTAGTCTTCTTTCCCCCTTCCCTCCCACTCACATTCACTTTGTTTTTACAAGACTTCATTTGGCAGATACTACTACCCAGGGCTTAGTTGAGACTTACCTGGCCCATGGACAAGGTTGGGGTGGGAGGTTCAGAAGAGACAGGGCAGGAGATTAGACTCTTCCAGCCTGCAATGCAGAGCCACCAGGACCATCCCACTTGTGGCTGTGGCAATGAGTTAAAAGGCCCAGGGCTTGGGCTGCTGCCTTTGCTGTGGTAGTGGCAGCAGCAGCTAGGAGTCCCAGGCCTTGGAACATTTGCCCCGCCCCCCTATTAGTGACCCTGCTACCATCCAAGTGTTTAACCGTGACAATGTCAGATCATTATAGTGAATATTTCCAGTTTTCCAGTCTTGCGTGTTAAAAGGAAATTGGTTTCAAGTTGAAAGTACAAAGCAGAAACAGGAAGAAATCTGTACTGTACACAACTCCCTCAAGTTTAGAGCTTCCAGTTGATTTTTTTTCACTAAAAGAAACAGCCCCTCAGAAGCTGACCTCTGCTGGAACAAATGTGTACTGTATCTATAAAGACAAATATCTTGAGACTATTATATGTACTAAATTTTTAAAACTTAGGGACTTAAATCAAACTAAATGTAGAAACATATTTTTGAGAGTCTTCTCCTTTACATTCAGAAAACATTCAGAAAACCTCCACTAAATGAATCTTATTGGAAACCTACTTGTTTTGCGACACCTAAAAAGTAAAGCAAGGTCCATGTGAGGAATCCCTTTTGGAGGCATCCAAGTAAACAAATATTCTAGAAATAGTTTATATTCATGTCTATGAATATATGTGGATTTAGCAGGACAGGCAGGTCCACCATTCTGTCTTTACTGTTGTACTTGTAGCGCATGGGGTCAGTCAGTTATCTATGAGAGGTACTTAAGTGGCCATCTTTACCGTAATATTTGAGTTCTTCCAAATCTTTAGTATATTAATCTTCACAGTACCCTTTGGAGATAGGGAAGGTTACTCATCTCACCATTTTATACACAGAGAAACTAAGTCATATTCTCAGAAGAAGACACTGGCAAAGCAGGAACTTTCTCTTTAATTTCTCAATCTGTACTACTGGAATAATATTGCTCCAGTTTGCAGGCATGTTATGAAGATTACTTGGTTTATGTTTGTAAAGCACTATAGAAACAGAAAATATTTTCCCTAAAGTTTTTGCAAGAACCTTTCAAATATCAGAAACCAGTAAGAGGAAGTAGAGTTGCTGCCAGAACTAAGCCCAAATAGCCTCTTTGTCACTGGTTTTGAGGTGTGGGGAGAGGAGTAAGCAACCTGGGCTAATGGAGCATGAAGAATCAGTTTAGATGAAAACGTGAACATTCTCTCCTGACTCAAACTGATCTTTTCTTATTGGTTCAAAGATCAGCCAATGCTGTCATCTATGCTAAAAATCTCATAAGGACAGATGTCTCAGGTACTATTGGAAAAATTGGTTCTGCCACAGTTAATTACTTCTGCTTTCCTGATTCTGGAGTTGGATCAGAAGGTAGAGAAAAAGGAAGATATTGCTTTGGTGGGGTTACTGCAGGAAGACCAAAGCTCACAGGTCTAGTACTTAACAACAAAAGCCTCAGTACAGCATGGGGAAAAAGTGGGCAAAATATATAGATGTCTTTTCCTTAATACACTTGTGAGGCATAGATGTATGTGTGATATAAGAATCTTGTTAGAGGGGTGCACTAAAGTTGCATAGAATTGTAAAGGACTGAATAACTGAGGTGTGTCTATATTTCTGAAACAAAGGGTACGTCTAGACTACCGCGTTTTGTCGACGGAAGTTTTGTCGACAGATACTGTCGACAAAACTTCCGTCGACAAAGAGCGTCCAGACACATTGAGTTCTGTCGACAAAGCAAGCTGCTTTGTCGACAGAACTCCGTAGTCTGGACGCAATGTTACAGGCAATAACACCTTCTGTCGACAGAGTCCTGTCGACAGAAGGTGTTATGCCTCGTAAAATGAGGTTTACCAGCGTCGACAAAACTGCTGAGTTCTGTCGACGTTATGTCGACAGAACTCAGCGGTAGTGTGGACGCTGGTATAGTTTTGTCGACAAAAGTCCACTTTTGTCGACAAAACTAGGTAGTCTAGACACACCCAAAGTGCACTGGCCATATGGCTAGAACATCAGCTAAGCAGAAGAAATCAATACTAATGCACAGATCACTTCATACACCAGAGCTTTCTGCTTTTGCAGCAGTTCTGAAGTATGGGTTTCTTTTTCTCTTAAAGCTGTGACACACTGGAAACACTAATGTTTCCTTTACCCCAGGCCTGTCCATTCATGCAAGCGTACTTGAATTCTTAATGAGAGCTGCTTATTTTTCAATTGCATCATTCTGTAATGTGTTCAGTGATTATTTATTGTGCAATACGGATGTGTCAAAATGGATTTGACTATATAACTTATTTTTATAATTGTACATGCATGTTGGATGATGACCAAAATGAGAACTCTTTTGTGTATTAAGTAAAAAAATATTTACCTTTTGTAGGTTGAACTGTCCTATTCACAGTAGCATCTTTCATTTCAGGAAATAGGATCAGCCTGACAAGACATTAAGACATTTATCTACAGAGATTTTCCTGTTGTACAGAATGAGCAATAGCAGGGTTTCTCAAACTCCATTGCGCTGCAATCCTCCTGTTACAACAAATTACTACATGCTCCGAGCATTGGGAGAGGGTTGTCAAAGCCTGGGTTTCAGTCTGAGACAGTGGGGCTCCGGCTTCAGCTTTGGGCCTAGCCCCCAGCAAGTCTAACGACAGACCTGGCAACTACTTTAAAATGGGGTCCCAACCCATAGTTTGAGAATTGCTGAGCTATAGGCATCACCAATCTGAAACCCCTAAGCAATTTCAAGGACATGAATGTGAAAAAATAGGATATTTATTAAATTGACAAAGTAATTAAAAGAGACAGGAAATAGGCTAAACAAATTTGTTTTGATTAAAACATCCTTGTGTTGTAGTAGTTGAAAAGATCATGTTCCTCTTACCTTTGTTCACAAATCATCTGGACTAATGACTGTCCACTGAATGCTGCTACAGGTTGAACCTCTCAAGTTCAGCACTCTCTGGTCTGGCGGCATCCGGGATCTGGTATGATTTTAGTTAGCCTTGTGTCCACTTACTATGCATGTAGCCCAATTTCCCGTGATCCCATAAAGTTTGTTTACAGCCACCAGTCCTGGCTCTCAGTGTTCTGTGCTGTTATTTAGCTCTAATTTACCCCCAAATGTCTTCTGAGAGCCCAGTGGAAGTGTTGGTAATGCTGCTAGACAATATTGAACTCCTGTCATCCAGCAAATTCTCTGGTTTGGCACCAGTCAGGTACCAGAGTCCCGGACTAGTGAGGTTCAACTTGTACTGATTAATAGGGCTGACAGATACTGTCACAAAAAATACCAAACATGGCGGAAAAAAATTGGTTGAGCAAAAAAACAACGGGGCCCAAAGTTGTTGAGCATAAAAAAAACTCCACACAAAACAAAAAGTATCTCTGCATCTTTATATTCCCACGCTTCCTGCTCTCCTCCTGCCCCCACCAGACGTGGCAGGGGAAGAATGTCCCATGCGGCCTTCCATCCGAGAAAAACAGAAAATACCGGACATTTTACATGTCTGGTATTTCCTGTTTTGTTTTTTTTACCAGACAGAGGCCGAAAATACTGGACTGTTCAGGCCAATTCCGGATACCTGGCAACCCTACTGATTAAATTAATTTTGAAGAACTGAAGCAATCAGTTACTTTTTCTTATGAGGGTTAGGGTAAGTAAGTGGTTAATCTTGCTTTCAATTACTTTGAAATTTTGGAGGCCTTTTTCCTATCCCTGAGAAGCTCCCCTTTCCCTGCATATGGTGGTTGCCACGTTTATTAATAGCTGGGTTACCCAACAGAAGTGCTCCAGGGCAACACAGGTTGACAGTGGACATAACATGCGTGCACTCAGAGCTATCCATGGTGCTGCTGTTCTCCCAGGCAGTGCATAGGTCTGTCTGAGTCAAGGTCCTGTGAGGAACTGCCAGGTCCTAGCCCAGCAGCTTCTTTTATACTGGTCTGCTGGGCCCTGATTGGCCGCTGCGGAGGCAGCCACTCTATACTGCCTAGAGGACCTCACTTCTGCTCCTCTTGCTGGGGTGGGGTGCAGCAAGGCCCTCGGCCTCCCCATTACATGCTGTTTAAGGTCATTTTAACCTAAAAATGCTAAGACCCCCCCCCCCCCAAGAGACTGTTTTTTACCATTTGGCAGAAGGAAACAGTTAATGGAGGCAAGTTACTCTTGATAAAAGAGGCTAAGCTAATGGCAGGAGGGAACCCAGATTCTGGAATGCATTCACTTCCCATGGGATCCAAAAGCTGTGTGCATTCTTTGATTTTCAGAACCCCTTCAAGTTCCCTGCTTTGTGATGGGCTTTTGGGAAAGGCTGAGGGGGCTGTGAATGGTGCTTTCTTTGGGAATTTGTGGGAAGGAAGATCTTGATTTAGTTCAGTCTTGCAGCCTGATAGTTGTATGCATGAAACAAGGAAATGTAGTACTGATTTGACTCTTAATGACTGCATCTATCAAAATTTTAACTGATAACAAGGGCTCCCAAGACTGAGATAGGAGATCATTTAGGTATGTGGTTTTTATCCCCTAAATAAATGTGATCTATGAATTTTCTAACCAGTTATTTAATCTGGTCAAATAGTGTGCATGTAATTGATAGTAAGGTGACCAAATCTTTACAAGAAAGATTGAAACAGAGTTATCATTGTACATTTCATCTTCCTACTTTCTTATTTTGCCTTTTTGATAACATTGGCATTCTTGCCAGGCCTTTAACACTAATGTAACCAATTGTAATTTCAGATTTATAGCATTATCCGGGGATACTGTATGATGTGTGGCATGTCACTGGGACTGGTGACGAACAAGAGACAGAATACATTTAATGAAGTAGATAGCTATATATGGCTTCATTTTAAGTGTTCACAATGACAATCTTAAAAAAAACCCGTGAATTTTGTGAAAGTGGTCTTTATTTTGTTTGCAAAACTAAAGCGTTTTATCACTGGACATGGTATTTCAATGTGTTTACCTGCACTGTTCCTTCACTGCTTTGGTGAAAACTCTGTAAGGTAGACAAGGCCTTAGATAGATAGAAATCCCTGAAACCATCTTCTTGCACCTTTGTGAATTCTAGTCTGTCCTGGGATCAATGCTATTCAACATACTTATAAATCCTTTTCATAAATCCTTATTTATAAATGATCTAGAGAAAGGGGTAAACAGTGAGGTGACAAAATTAGCAGATGATACCAAACTGCTCAAGATAGGTAAGACCAAAGCAGACTGTGAAGAGCTTCAAAAAGATCTCCCCAAACTAAGTGATTGGGCAACAAAATGGCAAATGAAATTTAATGTTGATAAATGCAAAGTAATGCACATTGAAAAAAATAATCCCAACTATCCATACAATATAATGGGCACTAATTTAGCTACAACTACTCAAAAGAGAGATCTTGGAATCATTGTGGAGAGTTCTCTGAAAACATCCACTCAGTGTGCAGCTGCAGTCAAAAAAGCAAATAGAATGCTAGGAGTCATTAAAAAAGGGCTAGAGAATAAGACAGAGAATATCTTATTGCCTCTATATAAAACCATGGTATGCCCACATCTTGAATACTGCGCACAAATGTGGTTGCCTCATTTCAAAAAAAGATATATTGGCATTGAAAAAGGTTCAGAAAAGGGCAACAAAAATGATTAGGGTTTTGGAACGGGTCCCATATGAAGAGAGATTAAAAAGACTTGAAGTTTTCAATTTAGAAAAGAGGAGACTAAGGGAGATATGATAGAGGTCTATAAAATCATGACTGCTATGGAGAAAGTGAATACGGACGTTATTTACTTGTTCCCACAATATAAGAACGAGGGGTCACCAAATGAAATTAATAGGCATCAGGTTTAAAATGAAGAAAAGGAAGTTTTTCTTTACTCAGAGCACAGTCACCCTGTGGAGCTCCTTGCCTGAGGAGGTTGTGAAGTCTAGGACTACAACGGGGTTTAAAAGAGAACTACGTAGATTCATGGAGGGTAGGTACATGAATGGCTATTAGCCAGGATGGGTAGGAATGGTGTCCCTAGCCTCTGTTTCTCTGGAAGTGGGAGACAGGGGAAGGATCACATGGGGATTACCTGTTGTGTTCCCTCCCTCTAGGGCATCTGGTGTTGGCCACTGTCAGCAGACAGGACACTAGGCTAGATGGACCTTTGGTCTGGCCCAGTATGGCCATTCTTAATTTCTTACTCTACTTAGATTCTACTTAGGTCTTCAGAGCTTGTCTTGCTATTTATTTGTATTGAGGGGGAATATGAGTTCTATTGCAGAACAAAAATAATAATCCTATGCGGACAAGGTGAGAATGAAAGAGACTAGAAACAGAGTCTTTGTTTTTGTTGTGTGGGATCATTCCTGAATTCAACCTTCTCCTCCTTTATTGACAGTGTTGGGGAAGGGAGTCCCTCATGGACCCTGCTCTGTTCTCCTTGACTTGCTTCTCTCTTTTGGAACTCTTTGGATCTCTCTTCCAGCCGAGCAGCCCGTTCAGTGTATCCATTACTAACTGACCACCAATGGATTGTATTCATGCAATCTTCCTGCCCTGATCTTCTCTCCAGAGGCATAATTGCCATAGGTGAGAGTCAGGATTGATATAATCTAGGAAGTGGAAGAGGGAAGAGTTAAGTATTTCCAAAAGCAATGTGCAGCTGCCTTAAGGAGATGAACCCTTCGGGACCTATGCAAGTGTCCTATGGACTCAAGCAGGGTATGCTTGTCTTCAGGGCTCCGTGAAGCAGATGTATCTGGGATTTCACCCAGAGTTGGGGATAAGATGGGTGTGGGAAGGTGCCTGGGATTTCAACCATAACCAGAAGTAATACCGTGTGGAGGGATGCAGGGAATAATGGTACAATCCTAGCCCTCTCCTTAATCCCATGTAAAACACCAGGATTACCTGCCACTCTGAGTAGGTTCTGCACGTCTCCATAAAAGGACCTTCAGTCTTCTTCAATGCTTCACATACAGCAGTATCAGCTGATTGTTATCTTCACTGCCTGCTTTGAGCAGTGAAATATTGACATTTTAAGTTGTCACTGAGCTCTGGAGTTAACACTACTTTGAAAAGAATAAAGACAGTTCACACTTTTCTCAGAGCACTTCCAATTTCTGCGTAGACTCAAATGGGGATCGCTGTATCGATTTTTCTCTTGTTTCTCATTTTGAAATCCAATTTTGCAAACATAAAAGTGGAAATTTAAAAAGTCTTAAATACACAGATTTCTGGAGCTTAGTATGCAGACTCTGACTCTCCATAACCCAACATAATTCAGACCTTGTTTTAAGTATGAAAGGAAAAGGCTATTAAAATGTTTTTAGAAAGCAGTTAATTAGCAGAATTTCAGTCTGAAAGGAAGCTGACAGAGTGCAGATGACCCCGGTTAATAAGGTCTAGAAGAATGAAACTCCAAAGGCTTATGTAACTCGAAAAATTGGTTTTAAAAAAATCCATTTTACTTTTTCAAAGGGGGATTTTCTATGGTCTGGAATTTCATTTATGCAATATCTCCTTTGACTCACATTATGAAAATAATTTTCTCTCAAGTTTCATTGTTACTAACACATTAGCAACCTGCTTTTATGCTGGTTTTTTGACTCTTCACTTTTTACTAGCTGTTGGTATGTGCCAGTTCCTGTGCAGTGAGAGAGTTTGTTCACACATCTTGGTATTTGCTACTTATATCTTCCAGCATGGTAACTTCATCGGGCCTACCCACTGCTCTTGAAGCTATGTGCACCCCAAAGCCTTGTGCATGAGAAGTGGAACGTTTCCAGTCCCTGTGCTGGAAACAGAATCAAAGATTTTTTTTTTCATTATGTCACTATTTAATAGCTTTAGGTAGATGGACATCCAACAGCTTTAAAATGTCCATGAGACAGCATGAAAATATACATTTTGCTAATAGTAAGTCATGTTAATGGGGACGCCATCAATGGAAACTAGAACGTGTTTTAGACTGTGCTTTCAAGTGTTTATGGTCAGAAAAGGAGTGTGTGTTTCTTTTGCAGTCATATATAAATTTTTATTATGTTAGCTTTATTAACACTGCAACACCAGCATGGATCTGGGATAGTGAGCTGGATTTTTCAGTTTTGCAAATCAAGAGAACCATGTTTCAAACTACAAATGGTTTGGGTAAGGCATTGCAGCTTGACTTTCAGATCCCAGGTTGAGGTTGCATGACTGTTCCTCAGAAAAGTAAAAATGTGTAAAAATGTCATTATGAGGTTCTGAAACCATTTTACAAAAGAAAAACTGCATTTTATGAACATAGAGATACACACCTACCTGTAGCAAGTATGGACACTTCAGCATGGCTGGAACTTGAGATCATTGTTTGCTCTGTGCTTCTATATTATGCTTTTGAAAGATCTAATGATCAGATCTTTTACTGGGTGCAACCTTATAGACAGAGAACATGGAAATGTCTGCACCTAGGATTTTCCTTGTTTATATATAGAGAGAACATGGTTGTTCCAATGTGGACATGTGAGTAATTCCAATGGTAAAAGTGCATTTATAAGTCAATGGGAATTAGACTCCTAAATTATTTGGTGCTTTTGAATTTTTTTGCCAGAGAATTTGGGCATATTGTCTGAATTCAGTCTTCAGTTTTATCCCTGGGTCCTGACTGAGACCAGTGGGGTTTTTCAGGGATGTAACTGAGGGCAGAATTTGCTCTGTTCTCTTTTGCACTCTAGCAGCATGATGAGTAGTACAAAGGTTGCAATCGAAGGCTTGATTTTTGAATTTAGCGGTGAATGGTATTAATCAGGGATCACAGAACAGCAAGTTCAGTGTAGGCTCTTTGGATGAGACTTAGACACTTATCACAGCAGTATCAAAAACTTTCTCTTCTTGTAGGAAACTGCTTTAGAAAGTATTGTTACAGCTGACTTTTTTAAAATAAAGTTTGTAAGTGTTGTGTACAATATGAAAATCAACAGAGTAAATTGCAGTTTTCCAAGCTAGCCCATTTCAGTGTACCTTATGGTATTCTAGTAGGATGTACCATTTCAAGTCCTTGGCTTCCATTGAGACCACCCCCCAGCTTCCAATTGTGATAATGGCTTTGATGATGTAAATATTGACCTGCTAGGACCTGGACTAATACCATTAACTCGTGTCACATATGCATAGGCCATTGAACAGTTGTTTATTGTAACAACTTTTAGTTTCTACATTCCGTACAACGTATTATAGCTGCTGCTGCTGCTGCTGCTGCTGCTGCTGCTACACACTTTGCAAAATGAATCAGATCTTAAAACCATTCATCTCTTGTGATGGCAAATAGGGTATAAAATAATATCAGGGTTTGGTCATTGTAATATGAACAAGTACTATGCAAAATCTTCCAGCGAGCACTGTATTTTGATTGCAATAACTTTTTTCTTATCCTCTTTCCTTTCCCTTTGCCTTAAAAAGCTTTGATCAGACTACTCCTGAGCTGAAGGAACCTGAACCTGAGAAGCAGATTGCTAGGCAACAGATGCTGTAAAGTGGAGTTTCCACTCAGTCCATTTAATGTTGAGATGGCAAGGCAGACCCCACAGTTCTGGAAGTCCTCTGCTTCAAATCACTCTAGGCAACGAGAACTTAGCATTACAAAAGATAGACAAAGGGAAGCAAGAAATACCTCTGAAAGCAGGAGTTAAAAATAAACAGAGAGAGGTCAGAGAGAATACCAGAAACATGAAGAGAAAAGATGGAATGGGAGGAAACAAAAGGCAACATAAAATAAAGAGGAGTCAGAATGAAAAGAGTGAGAGGAGGTTGAGAATATAACTAAAGGAACCATTAAAAACAAAGGGTAAAAGAGAGGAAAATGGAAAAATAAGTATTTAAAATGTACAGTTGCTATCAGAGAATACAAGCTTACATCTATTGTTTATAGAAATAAGCCTACTGGTAAAACGCTGGGTACATTTACAATATAAATGACATGAAAAATGTTGCCCACCTGAACTAGCTGTCCTCACTTTATCATTGTCTTTATTCTCCCTAATATTCTGTCTTCTCACAAATAGATAAAACAGATTAGCTTTGCATCTTGCCTAAAAGGCATTCGGTAAGCTTGGTTTTGTCAGACCAACAGGGACAGTGAGTTCCAGAGTTGAGTGAGCCCAGCCTCCTGAGTTCAACTCGGGAAGATTAACAAGAGCCCAATATCTGATAGGGTTGCCAGGTATCCAGTACTGGACAAGACAGCCTGGTATTTGCAGCATGTGTCCAGTAAAAAAAAAAAAACCCAGAAAATACCGGACATATAAAATGTCTGGTATTTTCTGTTTTTCTCGGACAGAAGGACGCTTGGGACATTCTTCCCCCGTGGCATCTGAGGGGGGGGGGGGGGGGGACTGTGTGGGAATTTAGAGGAGCTGTTTTTTGGAGAGGTGTAGATTTTTTTTTTTTTTTTTTTTTGTGAAACTATCTGGTAACCCTAATTGCAAATGAGGAGGCCATGTATGAGGGAACGTTGAAATGCAAGGATTTCAAGATCCAGTCTAGGTCTTTATAGAGCAAAATAAGCATTTTGACTTGCACCCAGGAAAAAAAAATGAGACCAGACCCAGAGTAAAAATCCACTGTGCTTCATGAAGCTAGCTTTGCTAAGTGGGTAATAGGCTGCCATGTCTGCTAACTAAAACATCATCTACTCTGGAAGTTGTGAACTATAGCACAATGTTGCTGACCTGAAAATAAGCTTGTACATTTTTTAAAAGAGTATAGACTAGCAATGTTCCCTTTAATCTTTTCCGTGCATGTGCAGATTTTTTTCATTCATGTGCAGAATAAATTTTCATGTGCATCAAGGCATCTGTGAATGTGCACCCCCAATAGGAACAAAAGACCTACCTGTGGGTGGCTGCTAATAAGCTGGGTGGCATTTGAATCTCTCCTGAGTGACGGCACAAGACCACAGCTTACAGATAACACTGTAGGGCAACCTCACAAATTAAGAAGAAAACAGAGAAATGTATTTAAGCCACAGAGAAATGTATTTCTCCTCACTTAACAAGTTTGTCATTTTTAAATCTGCTGTTTATAATGGGTTTTCCTCTGATTTTGTCACTACTCCCAGCTCCATGGCTGCTTAAATGTTTCTAAACTGCTGTTGTATAATACTCCAACAGTCAACAAGCTAAATGCCGGGTGGGACACATTGTTTAGCATAAGTATCATAGGTGACTAGTGAGGAGAGACAAAAATGGGGCACCTGTGGCACCCTCACATGACCACTCCCTGTGCCACACCTAGCCAAGAACTCAGATGCTCTTCGTCCCCTTCCTTCCACCATTCCACATTACCTGGGATGGGCAGTATATGTCCTACTTCACTGCACCAGACAGCAAGCAACATCCTAGGCAGCCTGGCTGGAGGCTGCGTGGTACTTGGGAAAGTGCTGCCATTACCTCAAAACAACGACCTAGGCAGCATTAACACAGCATAATTTCCTGGAAGCATGGAATATATGATAGCCATATGGCTGATCTGTTCAGCTAATGCATATCAACATAGGAGGTCACTGAGGCTATGACTATGCTGCAGAGCTATTTCAGGATTCTTCCAGTTTCCCAGAATAGCTATATCAAAATATAACGGGCTCGCTATTCCGACGTCCCTGTAAACCTCATTGCATGGTGGCTAATGGACATTTCAGAATAGTGCTTTATTTTAAAATGTTTCAAAATAAGCTATTTCAAAATAAGATTGAAATAAAAATAAGCTACACAATTTGCATAGCTCAAATTACATAGCTAATTTTAAGGGAAAGGTGCTGTGTAGATGTACCCTGAAAGTTTTGCATTGCCCTGCAAATTTGATGAAGTCGGGGCACTTGTCCCACCCTCACATGACTGCTCAGATGCTTGTGGGGGGATGTTTGGCAATGGAAGTGTGACCCTTATGGAATGTTGGAGTTACTGACGGTGTTGTAGGCAATATGAAGGTGGAAAGGCGTTCACAAATCTTCCCCTTCACTTCTTTCTTCCATGCTTTTAGGGGGTTGAGTGGATGAAAGATCCCTGCTGCAACTGTGTCTAAATTAGCACTTTTGTCTGAATATCTTAGGTTGTTCCGGGTGCAAAAAACCACAGCCCTGTGCAATGTAAGTTACACTAATCGATGCACTGGTGTGGATAGTGCTATGTTTAGGAAAGAACATCTTCCACTCATATAGCTACCACTGCTCGTTGGAGATGGTTTAATGGTGCCGCTTGGAGAACTCTCTTATGGAATGGGTACATGGGAGATCTTACATCTATTCACCTGCATCATACAGCTGTGCCAGGTCTAAACTGAATCACTGATGGGGGAAGGGCAAAGAGGGCAGTTTCCCTGGGGCCCAGTGGTTTAAAAGAGGTCTCTGGGCCTCCACTGCCCCTACCATGGCAGAAGCAACAGCAGTCATAGTTCCATGCCCTTAAAATTGCCACCAGAGCCCCTAAAGGCTTGCTGGGGGAGGCTAGCCTGAGGCCCAGCCCCTTTTGGGGGGCCTGAAGCAGAGTTGAGCCTCCCCCTCCTCCCCACACACACACACACACAAACATATTGCCCAGGGCCCGGCAAAGTCTGTCATCAACCCTGTCTCTAAATGTAAGATTTGCTTAGTAACTCTTTGGGTTTTTTTGTTTTTGTTTTTTTATCCAGAGTACTTAGCAGTTAGAGAAGGGAATTGGGAATCAAGAGTCCTTTGCTACTGACTCCTGTCATTAGGTAATTCAGTTTGCTTCTCTACCCAGTCTTGGTTTATTGCACAAATTGGTGGTGAGATTTAATATTGATAAAGCTTTTAGGAGGAAAGGTGCTATTTGAATGAAAAGTACATGAAAGTCTTATTTCCAGAATTGCTCTTTAAAAGTTGGTCACACTTCAGTTTTGTTTCATGGAGTTTTGTTGGTGGTGGTTGTTTCTTCTGTCTCCTCCCCAGTTGCTAAAGTTAGTTAGGTGGTGGTGTTTACATGTTGATAAAGGTCTGGGCCCTTGCAGACTTTTATCTATGTATCTTGCATGCCAACAGTTCTTCCTTTTTGTTAGCATATTTAATCCAGGTAGGCTCCTGTACTTCTATGTTTAACCGTGCCATTTTCCTTCATGTCTATTATTTTAATGCATATGCTATCTTCATTAATTCTAAATGTAATGACTTCTGTAGCAATTGCAAATATACATAATAAATTTCAATTTTGTGATTTCTGCTTTCAACCTGATTCTAACTTTTTCATTAATTTTCTTCTTGAAAATTAGTGTTGAAACCATCTTATAGAACACATACATATTTCTGTTGTGTTTATTCAGTGAAAAGTAATATGCAACATCAGGATTTAATATAAAATTGGATTGAGAAATACAGAAACAAAGAAATATAGGTGCAGCAAAATGTATAATAAGCCAGTATAATTACTTGTTCTCTTCTCTTGAGTTTTCTCAATGTGGCTACCCTTTGTAACAATTCATCATTAGTCCTACAATTCAGTTTGACTGACAGACTCTTTATTTTAGCTGGAAATATAATTTTTTTCTAGCATGTTTTTCCTCTGTTCTATGTTGTATCACCCAGAGACACGTAAATTTAAAATATTCAGCTAAAGCTTGAAAAAGCTTACTGGATATAAACAAGTAATAGAGATGTAGCCGTGTTAGTCTGGTCTTGCTGAACCAAAAGACAGGACTATGCAGCACTTTAAAGTGTTAATCTTTGTTAGTCCTTAAAGTACTGCATAGTCCTGTCTTTTGGATATAAAGCAGTTAGAGGGAAAGCATGGAAGATACGAGAAATCTCCTCAGCTACTACGAGTGCTCAGAAATGTGACGTGAAGGGATTTCTGCCCAGGCATTGTTTTCCTTTCATACTAGTTGGTGGTTGGCTCTCACTGAAAACTTGGCCCCATTAAGGTGAATAGCAAAACTCAAAGTCACTTCACCAGGGCCAGAATTTCGCCCTCTGGTAAGTCCAGTGGCTTGAGGGAGGGGAAAAGAGGGGGCAATTGCCCCCGGCCCCCACACTAGGGGATGCCAATTTAATCCCCTTCCTCTCCCCCTGTCATTCCTCAGCTCACCTGCTCCTCCTCAGCCCCTGACTTCTATGTGGGGCATGGCTGGGGCAATATAACAATTTGTACAGTGGAGAGTGCTGACAGACATTGAACCAAATTGTAATCAATGGATATACAGGCAGTCCCCGAGTTACACGGATCCGACTTATGTCGGATCCGTACTTACGAACGGGGCTTTTCTCGCTCCAGAGGACGCGGGCGGCGGGACCGCCCAGACGCACCACAGTCCCGCCGTCCGCATCCTCCGGGGCGAGAAAAGCGGCTCCGCGGCTCCCTGGTCTGCTGGGGGGGCCCCCAGCAGACCAGGGAGACGCGGAGCAAAGCCGCGGAGGACATGGGTGGCGGGACCGCCCAGACGCGCCGCAGTCCTGCCGCCCGCGTCCTCCGCGGCTTTGCTCCCCGTCTCCCTGGTCTGCTGGGGGGGTCCCCCAGCAGACTAGGGAGACGGGGAGCAAAGCCACGGAGGACGTGGGCAGTGGGACCGTGGCGCGTCTGGGCGGTCCCACCGCCCGCGTCTCCCTGGTCTGCTGGGGGGGGGGCGCAGCTAGTGCACCCTTCTCCCCTCCCCGCCCCCCCTGCAGACCAGGCTTTTCTGCGGACGCCTGTGGTAGAGCAGCTGGGATGATGCCGGGTTGGTCCCCACAGCGCCGAGGTGCGGCGCTGCGGGGACCTACCAGGCAGTGCCCCAGCTGCTCTGTCCTAGGCGTCCAGATTCAGCTGCTGTTGAAACTGATCAGTGGCTGATTCCAGGAAGCCTGGGGTAGAGAAACTCTGCCTCGGGCTTCCTGTAGTCAGCCGCTGGTCAGCTTCAGCAGCGGCTGAATCTGGACGCCGGTTCCGACTTACGTACAAATTCAACTTAAGAACAAACCTACAGTCCCTATCTTGTACGTAACCCGGGGACTGCCTGTAATGAAAAGCACTTCAAGCCTGGGGAGTGCAGCACTGCCAGCACCCCTATTTATGGGTGGGGAGCTCTGAGCCCCTGCACCTCTGGGCACGTATAAATCCAGCACTGCCTGGGACAAAGTGAAATTCAGTAACTAAAGCTACCCCATAGAAAATTCTCCATGAGCAGGAGAGTCCTGCTGGTGGACTTGGTTCCTGCATGAGCAGGTCCCTCAACCTCTATGTAAGAGGAAGGAGGGAACTGCTCAGGGAGGAGCATAATAAAACATAATCGCATGGCACATAATCCTGCACTGGTGTTACATCACTGAAAAACCTTTGTTAGTCATGTAAGACCAAAAAAATAAGTTTTGCGAGGGCAGGCTGGAGAGTCAGGTTCTAAAACTACTCCAAAATCCAGATTTCCAGGCATTTTTTGCCATCATGAATATTTTTAAAATTTTTTTGCTCTCCAAACTCCATTTTCCACAAAGTGAATGGGCATCAGGGGTAGGCAAATACTGGCAAACAGACCTCATCTGGTCTGCCACAGTTAGCTCCTGGCTGGCCCCCACCATTATATTTTATCTGCACAGCCGCAGGTATTAACAATTGCAGCTCCCATTGGCTGTGGTTTGCTGGTATCTGTGGCCATGCTGGTACATATAATGGTGGCAGCTCACCAGGGCCAACCTTGGTGAACCACTGCTGAGTTATTGTCCATCCCTGATGTATATACAGGCAGTCCCCGGGTTACGTACAAGATAGGGACTGTAGGTTTGTTCTTAAGTTGAATCTGTATGTAAGTCAGAACTGGCGTCCAGATTCAGACACTGCTGAAACTGACCGCCAGTTCTGACTTACATACAGAATCAACATAAGAACCCCAGGCGTCCCCAAGTCAGCTGCTGCTGAAACTGATCAGCAGCTGATTCCAGGAAGCCCGGGGCAGAGCAACTCTGCCTGGGGCTTCCTGTAGTCAGCGCTGGTCAGTTTCAGCAGAAGCTGACTTGGGGACGCCTGGGGCAGAGCAGCTGGGGTGCTACTGGACCAACCCAGCAGCACCCCATCTGCTCTGCCCCAGACGTCCTGATTCAGCCGCTGCTGAAACTGACCAGCAGCGGCTGAATCAGGACCTGGGGCAGAGCAGCTAGGGTGCTGCCGGGTTGGTCCAGTAGTGCCCACGGGCGCTGCAGGACCAATCGGCAGCGCCCCAGCTGCTCTGCCCC
Source organism: Pelodiscus sinensis (assembly GCF_052426305.1). NCBI lineage: Eukaryota > Metazoa > Chordata > Testudines > Trionychidae > Pelodiscus > Pelodiscus sinensis. The sequence continues at coordinate 168,542,878 of NC_143052.1, read as the reverse complement.
AGAGTCCAAAACAAAAGCCTGGTCTGCTGGGGGGGGGGGAGCACACTAGCTGCGCCCCCCCCCTCCCCAGCAGACCAGGGACACGGGGAGCAGAGCCGCAGCGGCAGCGGGGTGCCGCGCCTCTGAGGCTTTGCTCTGGCAAAGCCTCAGAGGCGAGGGACCCGCCACGGCTGCGGCTTCAGTCCGGGTGCCTGTGGTCTGCTGGGGACCGTCCCCAGCAGACCATAGGCACCCGGACTGAAGCCGCAGCCGCGGGGGGTCCCGCGCCTCTGAGGCTTTGCCAGAGCAAAGCCTCAGAGGCGCGGGGAACCGCCGCTGCTGCCGCTCCAGTCTGGGTGCCTGTGGTCTGCTGGGGACGGTCCCCAGCAGACCACAGGCACCTGGACTGAAGCCGCAGCCGCGGGGGGGTCCTGCGCCTCTGAGGCTTTGCCAGAGCAAAGCCTCAGAGGCGCGGGGAACCGCCGCTGCTGCCGCTTCAGTCAAAGCGGCAGCAGCGGCGGTTCCCCGCGCCTCTGAGGCTTTGCTCTGGCAAAGCCTCAGAGGCGCGGGACCCCCCCCCCCCGTGGCTGCGGCTTCAGTCCGGGTGCCTGTGGTCTGCTGGGGACCGTCCCCAGCAGACCACAGGCACCGGGTCTCAAGGGGCAGCAGCAGCGGTTCCCGCGCTTCTGAGGCTTTGCTCTGGCAAAGCCTCAGAAGCGCGGGAACCCGCCCGGTGCCCCTGGTCTGCTGGAGACGGTCTCCAGCAGACCAGGGGCACCGGAGCAGCTTACGAACGGGGCTTTCTCGCCCCGACTTCCGGGGCGAGAAAGCTCAGTTCGTAAGTGCGGATCCGACGTAAGTCAGATCCGCGTAAGTCGGGGACTGCCTGTAATGAGATATTTCAATATGTGTGTTGTGCTTTAGGTAGCTAGGATGATTTCTTGTAAGCTAATTAGTTTCGGGATTGTTACTAATTTTTTTTTCATTCTGCAAGTTTCATTTTTAAAAGTAACTTTGACCAAATGTTATGTGCGCAGCAACCTTTGTATGACTTGGGTCATTTGTGGATATCCACAACTTATCTGTATCAGCCTGTCATACTTCAGAAAAAAATAATCCGTATTGTAACAATCAAACTTTCATAGCAATTTTAAGAACAAAAATATTTTCTCTCAGTTTCCAGCATACTGCTTCACAGAAATGAAACCTCTTGTGTTCTTTCTGTTGAAGGCACAGACTGTATAATGAGAGAGTTTATTTTCTGTTTTTACAGAGACAATCTAACAAGTTGAAGCGAACTACCCATCATAAACAAATTTAGCTAGCTGAAAACGTAACCTTTGAGAGACTATGGTTGTTGTCCCTTTCTTCCTCTAAAGTGCAGAGCTGTTTGAAAAGTGACTGTAAAAGTAGCTGCTGGGAGCTCCATAGTCATTTCCATGTTTAAATATTCACAATTTGCAAGTTAAAAATGTTGTCTTTCTTTCAAACTGCCAGTTCTGCAAACTCAATCTGACAATCAAGCTGGGATCTTTTCATGCATAATTGCCCAGAACAAAATTTCTATGACCAAATTATGTCCTCCATGGCACTTGTGCGATCTGATTTTCATCAGTGGTTTTATTTGGCTGCTACTGTCCAGAACTTAGTAAACAATTCTGATGTACTAGAAGTATTTGAATCCAGTCCAATGTCTGATGTCTGCTGCCATACAGCTAACATAAGAAAAAAGGCAGTGAAAATGTTAGGGTAAAAAATAGGTTATGTATGACTCCAAATACACACAAATAACACACCTGAGTAAGTGGCCATTTACCTCCATTGTTTTTCAGACTGTAGCCTTCAAGAGAGGGAATTTATTCTAGTTATAAATTTTGGAATGACTGGGACTGAATGCTGCTGCTGTTTACATTTATTTCCACTGTATACATTTTCCTTTTATTGTCTTTATTTTGTATATTACCATGCCAAGTCTTACCAGGGAAAAGTTGTTTGCATCTTTCCATTGAATAGTACATTAAATACTGTTAAAAATATCAGTGTCTAAAATTTCTATTTCTTGTAATTGCTTTAAATTTCAGAAGATGTAGTGTTTATATCCACTTTGATCTAAATGTAATAGCATGGATTGTAAGCAACTGGGGATACTCACCATTAAGTTCAAAGTACTTTCTCGTTTTTTAAAAAATGGACACGCTTTTAATTTTTCATGGACTAGATAATAAACATAAACACTGTCTGCCACATAATAAAATGTTAAGGAGCCAAAATCAGATGGTCAGATACTAAACTTGATTATGGCAGTTTAAGTTTAAATGAATGAACTTATTTGTAATTGCACCAATACAACTGAGATCAGAAGTTTTCCCAATGTCTTTTCAGTATTTCAGATGAACTCTTCGGTACAGTTAATTGATGGTCTCATTTTCTTTATTCATGGGAGGCAGTAACTAATAATTGTATAATCTTCTATTCATTTTGATCCTTTTTTGTATTTCTTTTTAAAATCAAAGTACATATCATTGGCCTAGTGATAAAGCCCCCAAAAAGCTGCTCTGCTGGAAAGCACATACCTAATGTAATTTAATGTAGTAACAAATAGGTGGTGTCACTGACTAGGATTTGGATATGTGTGTAATACTAACTTATTCAGAAAATCACAGTTATCACGGTGTCTTTTACCCACAGGTGGTGTTTACACTTGTAGGTGGAAATACCTGTGTTTCAATATGTGTACATTTCCAGCAGACTGATTATCATTTATATAAAAACAAATTAAATATGATGATAAACATTCTTAAAACTATCCAAGTTTTAAGACATTAACATGAGCTATAAAACTCTTTCCGGTATTATTTCAATGCTTTAGAAATGATCTGCATGTGAGTGTCAACACTGTAGAGTTTATATCTACTGTCATTGTTAGTTAATAATAGATAACTACCAAATAGAAGATTGTTTTAAATGTAGAAATTATTATTTACAGCTCTGCCAGATGGGGCAGTTGGAAGATATATTTTATAAATGTTAGCTAAAATATATTCATTAGTGTCATGGAATATATTGAGGGCTTGCCACCCGTCTCCTCCCTACTCTTAAATCTTGGGTGAAAATCTTTCTACTAATATTTTCTATGGGCTGAAATGTGCAATTATATTTGTCACTAGATAAAAGATTTTGGGATTATTATTTATTATTTCTTTGTATGCTGCAGTGACAGGATTCTGCAAACGCACAAATGTACACTTTTTATGGTGACTGGCTGGACCTTATGTGAAACCAGCTAGTGATTCCAGGCCATGTAACCTTGCAGCATCTAACCTTTATGCACCATGCCACCTCCTGGAATTCACTCCTAGGTCCTCTATCGAAAACATGGAAAGAGTGAGGTACCTCACAAAGGGATTCCTACAAGCTATCCTACAAGGGAGTCCTGTAGCTGCACAGTAGGAAATGCTGAGGAGAGGAGTGTGGCCTAAGGCTTAGTGTTAGGTACCTATCACATAAACCCTTTGTTAAAGAAAAGTAGAGGTGATGATGCCCTACTTTTGCTCGATATCCCAGTGGTTAGAGCACTGGACCAGGATGTTGGAGACCTGGATTCAGTTCCTTCAGCCCAAAGTATACTAGGGACTTGACCCACCAACCAGGTAGGTGCCCTGACCACTGTGGTAAGAGGCATTCTGGAGTGAATATTGGAATTGTTCCACTTTGTATAAAAACATAAATAGTCATCATGCCAGAGAGAGTGGCAGAGAGAGACTAGTCCAGTGGTTAGGGCATTGTGAAAGTATAAGGAATTTTCTGGGGGTCAGAAGCCAGCCAGCTATATCCCTGACAGCTTCACAGGTGGTTACCTGGGATAGGCAAGACCAAGTTCAAATCCCTGTCCCAGTGATTATTGAAGTATTTCATACAAACTTGAACAACTCCCATAGAGAAACCTACCCATTAATCCATTAGTTGGGCAAACACCTGGGTGGCTGAGTTCCTGCTTATACCAGATACTGGATAAGTGTTCTAACCACTGGGCTGATGGGTAAATGCAGGGAGGTGCTTGCACATGCAGTAGAAGCTGCATTTTGTGTGTCTGAGTGTATGTATACAAGATCGGGCCCTGCAGGAGATATTGTGTTTGTGTGGAAAACGTACCTCTTTAAAAAAAGCCTGCTGCCTGTTAATTTAATTTAATTGGGTGATCCCTAGCTTTTTGTGTTATGTGAAGGGGTAAATAACACTTTCACTTCCCCTCACCAGTCATGACTTTACAAACCTCCATCATCATGCCTTTCCTTAGCCATCTCTTTTCTAAGTTGAACAGTCCCAGTTTCATAATCAGAATCATTTTTGTTGCCCTCCTTTGTACTTTTCCTCACTCTAACAGCATTTTTTGAGTTGGGGTGACCTGAGTGGGAGTACCATGGATCTTATATAGTAGCATTATATATTTTTCTTATCTATCCCTGTCCTAATGGTTCCTAACTATAACTAGCATATATATTTATCGGAGGTGGGAACCATACCTTCCACTCACTGGGGAGACATAACCAGTGCAGGAAGAGGCATCCCCCAGTATAGGGAGGAGCTTAAAAGAAGAGAAGCCAGGTTTGAACATCCCAGGGTAAAAAGAAAATGTAGAGGGGGATGCAACTCCTTTTCCTTGCCACAACTCAGAGATAAGGAGAGAAGATGGAGAAAGGGAAAAGTCATGGGATGACAGACTTTCCCTAGGCTAAGGAGAAGGACTGGAGAAAGAAAAAACGCATAGAAGAGTTTTGTTTGAGTTCATGTTGATTGCTGTAAACTTTATATTCGATATAACAACATACAGTATTTTTCATAACATTGAAAAATCTATAAAGATCTTTGGGAAGTTAATATGCAAAGTAGATTGTCGATAGAAAGCCCCTCCTCTCCTCCTCAAGACTCAGAGGGATTTTATGATTTCAGGGTCCAAGTGTAAACATCACATCAGGTTACCTTTTAAACACTTACCTTCTCCCTGTTTCCTGGACACATCTTAAAATCTTCTCTATCTTGGGATCCTAAATCCTCTCATAATAGTAACAGGAGGCTTGTCTCCAGAGCTGGTGCAAAGTTGCAGAATCTGAGAAACCCTTTTAAGTCCAAGGGATCAGTCAAAAATAATTCCCTCCCTCCTCCAGAGATTTATGATTTAAAAATACATAAATCAGATTAAACAGCAAGAACTCACATTTCTGCTGTCTCAGCTCTCTGATTTATATCAATGAACACTTGCTTTAGCCTTCTCAGTAGGATTTCTAACTCCTCTGGCTTATCTACCATCATTCATTGAAACTCTGCCTCTTCTCTTCCTTTCTCCAGTGCTGTTGGAATGTCCTAACTGCCTCCTCTTTGTTCTTGAATGCACCTGTGATTAAGTCCTTCTCTTTGAGTTCTTGCTGGTATTTTCTCTTTGGGAAGTTAATATGCAAAGTTCAAAGATCTTCCAGAGGTTTACCAGAGCGGTCGACAAAGGCTTCGCTTGTCGACCGCACCACATCTAGACTGTCACGCTGCGCCGGATCAGCTGATCGTCGGCACAGTGTGGCGGCCATTTTTATTTTAATAAAGTGGGGATTATTTAAATCCCCTCTTCTTTGACTATGCCGAGTAAGCTACTTTACATGGCTCCGTCGATGGAGCCATGTAGTCTAGATGTATCTATGGGCATTATATATATTGACATGGCTCTCATTGAAGAAATGAAGAGCAACTCCTCATCTGGTGTAAATTGTCATATCTCCATTGGCTTCTGTGGAGCTATTACTGTTCACATGAGGTGGGGAATTGTAGCCAGACGTGAACCCCATCTTGTACCCTCCTCCCCCCCCCCCCCCCCCCGAGAGCAAGAGAAAGGCAGTCAGCCTTTGATGCCCTGGGAACGCAGGTGTGCTGCCTGTCCCTGACTCTACCATAAACAGAAACCAGACAGTAAATGGGCTAGCTGAGGACCCGGGGCCTCCCGTCGCCCTGATGGCTAGTACCAGTAATTGACACGCCTGCACTGTCCCAGAAGAGGAATCTTCGCCCATCACATACCAGAGGTGCCCATTGTCTGCATTTTCCCAGGTGTGAATTATGCTTTGCACCCTTCGTGGGAAACTTGGCGTTCAAAGCCATTTTTCCTAATTGGCCACTTGAGACCAGGAAGAAGCCTACGTGTATAAAGAGGGGTTTAGTAGCCCACCCCATTTGAGCTCCAATCATCTACACCTGCTGGCAGGTATTGATTGTCTCCCGAGGTCTGTGGGATGCCCAGCCTCGCCCTACTTCTTCCCGAGGGATTGAGAGAAAGACGCTGGCCACGCCAAGTCTGGAACGCAGGGGTGAGAATATATACCTGCTAGGTGTCTATTTTGCATGCATTTAATAAGAGCTCAGAGAACCAAAAGGGTTTCATGGTACCTGTAAGTGACTTATTAGTGTAATTTCTGTCCTGTCCTTTGTAGTGGCTGTGTTAGCTGTTAAATGTTTCTGTGTTACAGATAAGTTTACCCTGTAACAATAAAATAGTAACTGTTTAAGCTTTAACCTGACTCCTTCAGTTGCTGTAACAGAACCAAGCACAATTTAAAAGAACTTCAGGTGGTCCTAAGGGACAGGTATAGGAAGAGCTTGGGCGTTTGGATTGTGTCACTCCCAGGTGACAGATCCGTTGGGGCATCTCTCAGTCTTTCGTAGACTACCCGCTGCGAAGGGATCCTGTATTCTAGCAGCTAAAATCTGAGATGTAATAGGCTCTTCCTATAAACCCAGGGCATCTGTCAGCCTGTTGGCTGCCTTCTGCGATGGGACCCCAGTCCTAGCAGTAAAGTCACGGACGTTAAACCTTTTTTCTCGGTCACACACACACACACACACACACACACACACACACACACACACGACCCCAGACCTAGCAGTAAAGTCACGGACGTTAAACCTTTTTTCTCGGTCACTCTCTCACACACACACACACACACACACACACACACACACCCACACACACCCCTCTGCTCTGACCGTCGGCTGACAGGAATCTACCCCATGATATTGTAGAATGTGTACAGAGACTGAGGCCTCTGCAGTAGCTGGAGACAAATTTAGTGGTTAGGAGAAGATTAAGCAGATATAGAGCTATATCATCTCTCTAGAAATCCAAGAGAAAACAGAGCTAGCTGTAGTGAGTCATTAAAGGAGTTCCTTGTAAACTGATTCAAGGAAAATAAGAGTTGGAGCTTTATCCTTAAAGTTGCTGGGTTTCTTCCATTCCCAATGCAATCAGCTTCTATTGGTTTCTCTCAGCACTTTTGTGAAACTGTAGAACACCCTGTAGGCATGAACCATTGGATTTCCTGAGTCATATTTGCCGTTGCTGCTCTTTGACTTGAAAAGTTTATAGTAATACATCGCAATGTCGTGTGTGTGTGTGTGTGTGTGTGTGTGTGTGTGATATATATATATATATATATTCTGGAATGGTTGACAACTTCCTTACAAAGGAAAGCAATTCTGGCCACTCTTCTGGGAAAGATTTAGATAACTCATATATACCTAATTTCCAAACAATAAGTTATATGCAGAAAAAGCTATACCCCCGAGTACTCAAAATGTGATTATTTCTAATGTTTTAGTGCTGAATGAAGATAATTTTCTTGTTTCTTCTCTACTAGATTAGTTCTAACATTATGAACTTGGCATCCAAGATCTGAATCTGGTATAATATTTTCGTCTCTTATAATAATCAGTATAGTTTGTAAACAATATGAATGTTAATAACTTGTCTTAATAATGATATATTCTGATTAGTTTTCAGGTGCTTTTTTAGTATTTGAATAAATGAACAGCGCAGATTGCATAATTGCATGTATGTTGAGATAGTGTGTTTAAAACATCTTTGTTTTAAAAAGCAGTGAAGTAACTGAAATATATGCTTGTATGTATTCTCTTGCTCTCATTTAAAAAAGAAATCTGAAAAATAATTAGCCCTTAATGTCAGAGATTTGGTTTTACCACAGTAGATTGATTTTAAAAAAGAAATTAAAAAGAAAAAAATACTGAAGTTTGAAACATTGCTGTTTCTATATAGCATGCCTGAGACACCATATTATGCATTTGAAATGCATTATGTAAATATCATTGAGCCACTATATTTTGCTATATAATTGTATGTTTTCAACAGACACATAGACACATGCCATTTTAATAATGCATATTTTTCCAAGACCCTGTGAACTTCAGCTTTTTACCCTTGCTTTTGAGGCTTGAATCAAGGTCATTTCCCCTCTAACTAAGGTGAAACAAATAAGACTCCCAAAAGATCTAGTTACTGGTGCTCCTTGATTAGACAAAGAGGACATTGTTAAATGTGATTTGGAGCTGCGAAGGTCTATGCAAGGCAGTAACAAATATATTAGGGTATGTGTGCACCACTGTTCCCTCTAAGGTCGTCTAGACTACGGGGAAGATTTGAAAGAGGATATGCAAATTTCCACAGAATTTGCATATCTTCTTCCGATCTCACTTTCAAAAGTGAAAGTAGTTTAGATGCGGCTTTTTCGGTGAACCCCCTCTTTGTGGAAAAACCACTTTTCCTCAAAAAATTAGGTTTACACGGCTTTTCCACAAAGGGGGGGGGGGGGAGTTTGCTGAAAAATCTGCGTCTAAACTACTTTCACTTTCGAAAGCTCTGCTTTCCAAAGTGAGATCAGAAGAAGATATGCAAATTCCCACAGAATATGCATATCTTCTTTCGAATCTTCCCTGTAGTCTAGACATAGCCTAAGATTTTCCATCTGGGAGCGGAGCAAGTTTTGCCTTGTACACCAATATTGAGGTCATGTGCACTTGTGCGGATGTGTGTCACCATGTTGTGATTGCTGCACCCAGCCCCAGCTCCAATTCCAGCACATGGGGCAGCCACCCACCACACAGCCCTGCCCCCAGGACCAGCTGGGGCCACGGCTTCATGGCACCTGCTGTAGCTTAGGACCGTGGTACTGAAAATAGCACCATGGCCCCAGGTTGAGTCTCAGCACACAAATAATACCTAACGGGATTTGCCAAAGAGCCTGAGTGATGGCGGTCACTAACTCCCACTGCAAGTCAATGGAAATGAAGCATCTGTTCATTCTATTTGTGAAATCCAGCCGGGCCAGATTTTCAGAGGTTTTCAGACTGATGCTGAGTGAGGGTCACAGAAGGGAAGTGCAACTAACATGTAAATCATTTCTGAAAATCTTGCCAGGCAGCTCTCTGCATCCTGGTGGCTAGACACCTCTAAAAATCTGGCGCTGAGGGACTTGTCAGCAGTCACACAGGGAGGCTGAGATGGTTCAGGGAACCGAATACAACCATGTGAACCCCAAGCTAGAGCCTTCAGCTCCCCTTTCCCAAATATTCACTGGCTGGCGGCAAAGGCGGGGCAAGGGCAGGGATTCATTATTTGCACTGGAAACCAAAACAGAAGTGAATAGCTCAACTGCTAGTGAGTCTGTTCTCTGGATCGCCACAAGGTGCTATTTACACAGGGCACACTGAGTGGAACATTACACAGCACAGTGTGTTTGTCTCCAGCTCAGCACATCCCATACCTACCCATCCTCCTCCGTCGCCATACACATCCAGCTGTATCTGCCTTCTCTTCTGTTTCTTCGCTCTTTTCCTTACCTTTCGGTAGGTGTCTGTTCCACTGGCCCAGAAGGCCTTTGGCTGCAAACAGGCGACGTTGCTCAGCAATGAAAGGGTTAAAGCCCCACGGCAGATTTGTGCTTTGTTCCCCTGGAGGTCCCTTGTCCTTTCTGTGCCCAGCGATGAATTGTTTGTGTCACTGCTGCCCCCATGTGGCAGCTGTGGATTCTGCAACCCAGGTTTCTGCGTGAGCATCAGTAGGTTTCGTGTCACGAGGAAAGGTCCTTTCGTGGATTGATAACTGGTTAAAAGACAGGAAACAAAGAGTAGGAGTAAATGGTAAGTTTTCGGAGTGGAGAGAGGTAACTAGTGGGGTCCCCCAAGGGTCTGTCCTGAGACCCATCCTGTTCAACTTATTTATAACTGATCTAGCGAAAGGGGTAACCAGTGAGGCTACATCTACATTGCAAGGTTTTTGTGCAAAAATGGCCGTTTTTGCACAAAAACCTGCAGAGCGTCCGCACCTCAAATGCACTTCTGCTGTTTTACTGCTGATTTACTTGTACTAAACAGAGGGCTTTTGCCAGTGTAGGTAAACCTCCTTTTATGAGGCATAACTCCCTTTTGTGCTACAGCTATTGCACAAAAAGGCAAGTGTGGATGCTCCAGAGGGGTTTCTTGTGCAAAAAACACTTATGGGAAAAAGCACAGGTGCTCTGATGGCCATGTTGTGAATGGCCTTCAGAGCTTTCTTGTGCAAGAGCTTCCATGCAGTATGGACGCTCTCTTGAGCAAAAGCACATCACGTTTGCTATGTGCTTTGAGGTATGGACATGCTTTTGGGCAAAAAGTTTTTGTGCTAAAACTCTTGCACAAAAGGCTTATTATGCAAGAAGCCTGCAGTGTAGATGTAGCCTGAGGTGGCAAAATTTGCAGATGATACCAAACTGCTCAATATAGTTAAGACCAAAGCAGACTGTGAAGAGTTTCAAAAAGATCTCACCAAACTAAGTGATTGGGCGACAAAATGGCAAATGAAATGTAATGTTAATAAATGAAAAGTAATGCACATTGAAAAAAATAATCCCAACTATCCATACAATATAATGGGCACTAATTTAGCTACAACTACTCAAAAGAGAGATCTTGGAATCATTGTGGATAGTTCTCTGAAAACATCCACTCAGTGTGCAGCTGCAGTCAAAAAAGCAAATAGAATGCTAGGAGTCATTAAAAAAGGGCTAGAGAATAAGACAGAGAATATCTTATAAAACCATGGTATGCCCACATCTTGAATACTGCGCACAAATGTGGTTGCCTCATTTCAAAAAAAGATATATTGGCATTGAGAAAGGTTCAGAAAAGGGCAACAAAAATTATTAGGGTTTTGGAACGGGTCCCATATGAAGAGAGATTAAAAAGACTTGGACTTTTCAGCTTAGAAAAGAGGAGACTAAGAGGGGATATGATAGAGGTCTATAAAATCATGACTGGTATGGAAAAAGTGAATAAGGACGTTATTTACTTGTTCCCATGATATAAGAAGTGTGGGGGGGGGGGGGGAGTCACCAAATGAAATTAATAGGCAGCAGGTTTAAAACAAACAAAAATAGGTTTTGGTTTTTTTTACTCAGTGCATAGTCAACCTGTGGAACTCCTTGCAAGAGGATGAGGGAAGGCTAGATCTTTAACAGGATTCAAAAAAGAGGTATAAAGATTCATGGAGGTTAGGTCCATGAATGGCTATTAGCCAGGTTGGGTAGGAATGGTGTCCCTAGCCTCCGTTTCTCTGGAAGTGGGAGACAGGGGAGGGATCACATGCGGTTTGCCTGTTGTGATCCTTTCCTCTGGGGTATCTGGTGTTGGCCACTGTCAGCAAACAGGATACGGGGCTAGATGGACCTTTGGTCAGACCTAGTATGGCCGTTCTTATGTTCTTATGTGTATCTAACACAGTAATAGCAGGTGGTGTCCTCGGGCTTCTGGCTGGTCACTTGCAGATACAGCAGGTTGTAGGAGTTATCCCTGAAGATGGTGAATCTGCCTTTCACAGCATCAAGGTAGTATGAAGTACCCCCACTGCTGTTGATATGAGTGACCCATTCCAGCCCCTTCCCAGGAGCCTGTCAGACGCAGCCCATTTTGAAGTTGCTGAAGGTGAAGCTGGAGCCTTTGCAGGAGAGACGGAGAGAGTCTCCGGGACTCAAGCCAGGGCCATGGTGCTATTTTAAGTACCACGGTTCCAGCTCCATCAGCTGCCACACAGCCATTGCCCCAGTTGCTCCTGGGGGCAGGGCTGCATGACGGGTGGCTGCCCAGTGTGCCCTGGAGCCAGGGCCACGGTGCTATTTTTGTACCGCAGCTCAGGCTCCAGCGGCCACCGTGCAGACCATATCCCAGCTGCTCTTGGGACATGGCAGTCACCTCCCCCATGCCCTCACCCCCAGGAGCAGCTGGGACTGCAGCTGCACAGCTCTGCTGAGGGGGTGAGTGGAACTGAAATTCTTGGTGAGTGCGCAGGCTCACACCTCACAAGGAATCCTGGTGTGCACTGTGTCACTACAGAGGCACAGTTGCAGCCTGTAACATCCATAGTATAGGTGCTTTTTGTACTAATGGAAGGGGTTTTTCTGTCTCTGTTGATCACCCACCTTCCTGAGCATCAGTGTCAAGGCTGATGGAAGAATTCTTGCAATGACCTAGCTGATCTATACTGGGGGTTAGATTGGTTTAACTACAGCACACAGGAGTAATCGGGTTTTTTTTTTAGACCCACGAGCCACACAGCTAGGCTAGACTAAATTTAAACCAGGTCTTAGTATATTAAGTACCATGCTTATGACAGATTCAGGAAACTTTATATTGAGGACAAGTAAATGTGACAATTTCTAGAACCTCCATTACCTAATGGATTAGATTACAAATTCTAGAAGAGTTCTAGACTTGTTCTTGCATCCTAGTTATAAAGAGAACTGGTCATGGACAATGAGATTTGCTGAGTAGTACTAAGCCACTCCGCACTGGACAGGGAAAGATGGAAGGAAATAGTAAGGGAGGCATTGGACACCAACGAGCGTTGAGTCCATTGTTGTTGTTGATGATGATGACTGTGGTTCTCTTTCATTTACTGATTTTATCTGGCTGACATTACAGATATGGACTTCAGACATGTTTTCAGAGCAAATTAACATGGTCATCCTACCTCCTATCCTTATTTATTGTATTATTTTTTTAAAATGTCCTGTTAGGGTCCAAGTGTCAGTAACATTAGTCCAGATTGGTAAGTCTAACACATTCACCCATGAAAGCTGCTGCTCTTCTTTGGAAAGAGCAGGGGAAACTGGTGTAAGTAATGCTGCTTCCAGTGTTAGTTTTAACTTGAAAAATTATGATTGAAGCATCAAACAGGAGGGAGAAGATTTACAACCATTACCTCAGTTTGACCTTGTCACCAAAAGCTGGATGGGAATGTGTAGGCTACTATGGTTGATTCACAGAACCCTAATTTACAGGTAAGCTTGCTTACACTATGCTCTTCAGAAAAAATAGTGTTTCAGGTGAATATAGATTGTTGTTACTGAAGACCCTTGCCTCTCACTTACTTGATCGAGAATCAATGGCTGGCTTTCTTTTTGCATCTTTGAATTAGCAAAACCTTTTATTTTTGCCAAATTCTCTTAACTTTTGCTTAGTTTCCTTTTAGATTTATCACCCATGCTGCTGTCTGAGCTTTCTAGCTTCCATCCCACAAGGTTAATTAGCTGTGTCAATTCACCAACTGAGATGCATATTTGACACATTCCAGGAAAGATTATACTGTTGCTATGGTGGCTTTTTGCTGAGAGGTTTCTGACACTTTGGTATTTGTTGAATGCCATTGTTTCATTGCTTAGCTTTAAAAGCTGAAGAAAAAATGGGCTTTACCTATTTTATTGCTTTTTTCAGAAGTATGTTAGGAAATTTTTGATCATCTATGTATTGCTGTATAGTCCTTTTACATTTGAGAAAGTTTGGATTGGTATGTTAAAGACTAACAATGGAAATTGTTCTTAAGCTTCTGACTGATTGAGCCCTGCAAATCTGTGGATATCTGCCTTATCTAGGTTTGCGGATTTGTATTGGATGCTCCTTCTGTGATTCTTCATTTGATTTGGAAGCTGTTGCAGCACAAATCATCGTGTTGTTATCTGCCTTTATGCTTGGCAGACTTAGTGGTGATTAAAATATGCTATTTTTAATCATAAAAACACTTTACGAACATTTTAACTAATTAGTCAAATCTCCAGGCTTTCCGTGAGCAAGATATGTGAGTATTGCCACATTTTACAGATGGGGAAACTTGAGGCAGAATGTGTTACATGCTTGAGACCATGGAAAAGGGGATGTGTTGTGATTTGAACAGAGGACTCCGTGCATTTTAGATATGGCTATCTCTAGGGCTTGATCCTTGGTGATGCATACAGAAGTAATCAATTATTTTTTTTGTCAAAGTCCAAATTTCTTGGTTGAGGTATAGTCAGGGTTCAGACTCCAGAGGAAAATAATACAAAAATGATGGGGATGATATCGTTATCAAGTAAGTAAAAAGATTTCACAGTCCGTTCAAAAGCTTCTGCCAGTCTGGATTGGACCCACACTGCGCTTAATGACCACCCTGATCTGTACTGTTGAAATAGACCTCTTTCTTGAAGATGACACCTTAAAAAGCTGTTTTGAATCATGAAACCATTGGTGCTTATTTTTTTTAAAATCTTGCTTTGAACTGGGAAATTTATGTTTTGAGATACTGTCAGCTTGTGTTGCAGTGTGATAATCAATAAGAAGACTATTTAATTTTGATTGCTGAAAATTCACCAGACACAGTCCAGCAATGTCTCTGTGTTGTTTGTCAGTGTTAGAGGACTGGAGTAATAATTGTATCATAAGCTGCATCATTTCCGGAAAGATATGTCTTGTATGGTGTCAAAGTCCGAGGAGAGAACTTCCAGGACTTAAGAGAGTGTTCTGTCTTCAGGGCTAACAAATTTCCCTCTGACCTATAAACTTTTTTTATTTTTTTTAAACAACTGTCCAGTTCTTTTTGTGATCTGGTTTTCTTCTGCCATGAGTGCATACACTCAGTCCAAGCAAAGAAAGCCATAATTGTTAGCTTTTGAGTGATAGATTTTGTTTGCATGGAGATCTAAAAATCTCCCTCCCACTTATGTTCTAATAAATTACAGAACAAAGTGTCGATATCGGTCCTTATTCTGATCTTCATGCTAAATTTAATTTACATCTAATGAGGAAGTAATGCATGGTATTAAAGATAAAAAGTATATAAAGCCTGAGTCCTACATATCATCAGATACAAATGGACCCGTTAATATTTTTTGAAAACACTTCAACAGTTGAAAACCTATAAAAGACATTCCCTGAGATGTGAATGTGCCAAAAGTACAGCCACAAAAAACAAAAAAAAAAGCCTCCTGGCAGAACTGCAAAGTGGGCTGCAGTTTGATTGGTGAAGAGGCAAAAGTTAAAACAAACTCTTTAACTTTTTGTTGAGCACCTGCTCATTATGCTTCTGCCTCGGTTTTTGTGAACATCCCCTATATTTCCCTCTCCCTTGCAGATTTTCCACTTAATTCTGGCGTTTAAATCTTCCATTTCTGTCAATTTCATTGTCTTGCTTCTCCTTCAACTTTTTTGTCTTTTTGGTTTATTTTTTTCTTTTTTCTTCTCTCTGTCTCTCAGATCTCCAAGCTTTTAAAATTTCTCTCTGCTCTACTCTTGCTGGGTGAGCTACTGCATAAATCTTTGATATGCTTCTGCTTTTCTATTGCACTGCTGATTTTGCAGCTGTTGGGATTTAGTATCTAGAAATGTAAGGTGCACATAAGAACGTGTAAGTACAGGCTGCACCTCCTTTAAACCAGGATTCTCTCGTCCAGTAACATCTGTGGTCCCGTTGCTAAATGAGAATGCCCTGGGACAGGAGGACCAGCAACTGAAAACTCCAGACAAGGCAAGCCCAGTGGTAGCGGGGCTAGGCATCAGCAGCCTGGTGGCAGCAGTGGGGCTATTGTAGCAGGGCCGGGGCAGCCCGTGCATGCTGGCCTGGAAGCAGGGTTATGCTGAGGCAGCCCAGTCGGGGCTTTGTGCCAGCCTGGCAGTGGGGAAAGAGCCGCGGCAGCCTGGCTGGCAGTAAGGCTGGGCCGTGGGAACCCAGCAGGGGAAGCCCATGTGGGGCTGCAGCAACTCAGCTGGGGCCACGGCAGGTCGGCAGCCCAATCGGGGCCATGTACCAGCCGGCAGTGGGGGGAGGACTGCATGCTGTTGTGTCATCAGGGCTGAGGCAGCTGTGTCTCCCAGCCATCAGCGGGGCTGAAGGAGCCGGAGGCGGGGAGGGGTGGCAGGCTCAGGTGGCTGGTGGCAGGGGATCTTCCCTGGTCCGGCAAATTCCCTCATCCGGGATCACTCAGGTCCCGTGGGTGCTGGATCAGGGAGGTCCAACCTGTATTAAGGAAACCATCTCCTCTGGATAAATATATCATTACTTATCTTCTGTGTTCCAGCTTCTGGAAAAAAGCATATGGCTGTAGTGCTTTCGGGCATCTGCAGGAAGCTTTGGAACCTTTTCTGATCAAGATCAATCAGATACAATGGTATCCTATGCAAAGATAATGGGGAGTTGTAGCTGGCACTCCGTTCAGTTTCTGAGAGAGGCTGCTTTAACCATTCAAAGGAGGAATAGTGGTGATTTGTTATAATTTTCTTCCATTCTGGTCACAGTCTTACCCACTTGTTCTGGTATGGGTTTTTCTCTCCTTGAGCTTGCATTGAAGGGAATGATTATGTGGGACCTTTGGAGACTATCCTCCTACAGATTTCTCTGCTACCAACGCAGCAAAAGGTGGGGCTGAGACCCCTCCCTACTCTTCAGAGCTATCTCTTGGTTATTGATATTTTTGTTTCTAACTCCAGCAATGTGGACTATCTAGAGTCTTTAATCTGCACAGATATTTCTTGTTTCAAACTCTTTAGTTCTCTTTGCTCTTTATTCTCTTTGTGATACATCTGTATTCTTCTCCTCTTCCTACTTCTCACCATGGTGGACAAGCCTGACGAGAACAAGCATGAGATCGGGAGGGGAGGGGAGGAGGCTCTGTACCAGCTTCACTGCTCACTAGAATCCTCATATGAAGGCAAAACTTGGCTTCTGATCTGCTCTGTGTTGGAATACCCATGGACAGCATAAATGTTATGACGGAAGAGTTAGCAGAGGGAGAAGACAGTACTGACACGAGCCAATTCAGCACTGCCACTGACTTCAAAGGAATTGCACTGTGGATATCATCCATCCTCCTTTGCTTCTCAGGAGATCCGCACTGATTATCAGTTCATACTTTCTGAAAACATTAACCTGCATGTCCAACCTATGACACATGCCACCTATAGCAGAAAGATGCTTTGAGCAATGAGGACCATCTTTTCATAGATACTTGTGTTCTGGTGTCATTGCAAATTAAAGCTCCCTCCTTGGGGGGGGGGGAGAGGCTTTGCCTTTGTAGGAACAGCAAGCTTGGCTGTGGTACATAAAAGAAAACTTTGCTACCAGATCCTCTTCTTTCTTTCAGTAGCCAGACCTCTTATTCCTACCCTCCCTTGCAGGAAAAGTGGAAGTTCAGTAATAGTGCATTCTGTGGAAGGATATTTCAGAAAAATGTAACACTTGACTAACACTTATTACTCTTTGTCTTGGTTGCAGTCCAACCTTGGAAAACAGGGGCGGCCCGAGGCGGGCTGCTGGCACCTGGCTTCCCAGGCGGAATGCGCAATCAACGCCCCCACCTCTCCAACTCTCAATGGTGTGATGTCATCATTGGGCACCCCGTTTAATGCGGCATCCTAGGCAACGGCCAAGTCGGCCTATCCGCACGAGCCGCCCCTGTTGGAAACTGTAGAGGGAACGGATTTCTAGGGAGGGGATCATATGATGATTAACTCTAGGGAGTTAATCATATGGTGATGGACAAATAAGAACTTGCCTTCCCTGTAGCCCAAAGACAAGGAAATCCTGAGCCTGGAGCTAAAAAAAAATTTATCTCATGGTTTCCCTTTATTATGTATACACAGTCTCAGGACTGTTTCCCCAATATGGCACTCGGGGTATGTCTAGACTACATGTAAACTAGTTTACCCGGCATAGCCAACTGATCCCTTATGCCTCGTGAAATGAGGTTTACAGGATTGGTCGACAAAGGCTTCCCCAGCTGACAGATCCGCATCTAGATTTTTTAAATCCCGCTTCTTTGCCTATGCCGGGTAAACTAGTTTACATGGCTCCGTCGACAAAGCCATGTAGTCTGGACTTGCCATCTGAGTGCAGAAGGTGAGTGCCTGCAAAAGAGCTTCAAAATCTTGCCTCTATAGGCACGGGCTACAAAAAACTTCCCCCCAGCATCATAATACAGTAAACTTCCGATAATCTGGCACCTTTAAGACCCAGGGGGTGCCGGATTATCAGATATGCCGGACTATCAGAAGGGGGGGGCTATGAGGGGTCTGGAGTGGGGTGGGAGGGGATGCCACCCCAGACCCCTCATAGTCCCCCCTTACGATAGTCCGGCTCTGCCCCAGGCATCCCTGATTCAGCTGCTGCTGGTCAGTTTCAGCAGCAGCTGAATCGGGGATGCCTGCAATAGAGCAGCTGGAGTGCTGCTGGGTTGGTCCCGCAGCGCCAAGGGACGGCGCTACAAGACCAACCCCGCAGCACCCCCGCTGCTCTGCCCCAGGCTTCCAGATTCAGCCTGCTGGTGAAACTGACGCTGCTGGTCAGTTTCAGCAGCGGCTGAATCCCAATGCCTGGGGCAAAGCAGCTGGGGTGCTGCCGGGTTGGTCCCGTAGTGCCGTCCCTCGGCGCTGCGGGACCAACCCGGCAGGACCCCAGCTGCTCTGCCCCAGGGGTCCCCAAGTCAGCCGCTGCTGTAACAGATCAACGGCTGATTCCAGGAAGCCCCGGGCAGAGCAGCTCTGCTCCGGGCTTCCTGGAATCAGCCGCTGATCTGTTTGAGCAGCGGCTGAATCGGGGACCCCTGGGGCAGAGCAGCTGGGGTTCTGCCGGGTTGGTCCCGCAGCACCGTCCTTTGGCGCTGTGGGACCAACCCGGCAGCACTCCAGCTGCTCTGCCCCAGGCGTCCCCAAGAGCAGCTGGGGTGCTGCCGGGTTGGTCCCGCAGCCCCGAGGGGCAGCGCTACGAGACCAACCTTGCAGCACCCCAGCTGCTCTGCTCCCGGCTTCCCAGATTCAGCTGCTGGTCAGTTTCAGCAGCAGCTGAATGGGGGAAGCCTGTCCGGCTGTCCCAGCACTTCCGGGTTCCTGATGGTGCCAGTCCATCAGGAGTCCCAGAGCATTGGATGCCGGACTAATGGAGTTTTACTGTACACAGATTTTGGAGAATTGCTCCAACAATCAAATGCTTTTTTTAATCCCTAAAAACTAGAGGTGAACACTTAAACCACCCCAAGGGTATTCCAAGCTCTTTTGCCCCAAAAGAGCTTAAAAAGAAGTGAAAAACAAGCTGCAGTCTCTGGTAGCTGATCCCTCAGTCAGAGCCATGCTGATACACACAGACAGATTTTCTACGACACAAGAACCAAATCATCACCTTAAAGTGATTTTTATTACAACAGAAAAGATAAACTTGATAAAGCATACGTGGTTGCTAGATGTTAGAGCAAGTAAGGAAAACAAATTAAAACTCAGAGAAAAATCTCTGGAACCAATGGTAAAGGGGGAGGGGAGGTATAGATTCACACAGAGCAGTTCAAACCAAGCTACAAAATAAAGAAAAAATACCCTGAACGCAACTGGATTCACTTTTCCCTTTACTTACTTCCAATTTTTTATTTGTTCTGTCCACTCCCATGTCCCAAATTCCTTGGAGACATGGTAGTCCTGACTGGATTTAAATCATTCTGTCTCTCTCAATTCCTGGTTTCTCTCTCCCACACAAAGAAATCAGACAAGGAATCTAATCCAACACCTTTGATAACTAACTGAGTTTAACCCCTTACTCACTGGTGATGGTCAGGACTCCTCCTGTCCATTACATACACAAACACTTATAAAATTTGTAGATGATACCAAACTGTGATGTGTTGTAGGTGCATTGGAGAACAGAATTATAATTCAAAATGATCTGAGCAAACTGAAGAAATCATTTGAGGTAAACAGATTGGAAATCAATTAGGTCAAAAGCAAAGTATTTTAGGATTTTCACTGAAGAGGTATTTATCTGAAAGTAGAACCAAAATATTCTTTGTTTGCCCATAACATCACTGTTTTCATAAGAACTTTTGCAGCATTAAATCTTGACCTCGTGTGTTTGTGTTTCCATAGACCTCAAGAGAAAAGTTTTGAGGGAACAAAATTCTATCTTTAAATTCTGGCAGAAGCAACACCATGTATTTTCTCTGTGCTGACAAACAGTATATAGTGCACTATGAGAAGGAAATGATACATTTTCAGTCTAACCTCAGTTTGATTAATCATTTGCACAAAAATGTCAATGATTTTTAGAGTATGTATATAGTGTATTTTAAAATGTTTGGATTATACAGACCTTTCTTCTACTATCTGTAGTTATCTGGCTATTCTACGGATTTTTAATTTTAAAATGATATTAGAGTGCAGGGCAGATGTACGTTGTTTCAGTTTATGGTGAACAGAATTGCTCATCTCAGTCCCTTCCACAGAAAATTCATGCCACGTGATCTGACTCTTCAATTAAACTGGGAGGCTTTCCAGACTCTTTCTGCTCTATTCTTTACTTCCATCATGTTCTATTTATTAATATACATGCTAAGAGCTTCATTATCGTTAGTACTGATGTGTTTTATTTCCTTTAAGTTGTGGTTTCCAACATGTGGCTGATTGAAATTTTTCCACAGAAAACTGATTGACTCCTTTCTTTAAAAATGTTTCATTCATTCCCAGAAGCTTATGGTGTATGGTTTCTCCTGGTAATATGTGTAAATGTTTATAGATTTCTAGGTCCTAAAAATCTCTAACTGGGTGACAATATTTTAGCAAGTTTTGCAGTCCAATCTGCTTGTTTATTGTTAGCTGTGCAGTTTTTAAAATGTGGTCTTATGAGAAGTTGGCCAGATATTTCTTGAAATTACCGACACTTTTGTAACATTCATGTGTGTGAGTGGCTCTTTGGGAGGGAGTTGAGGTATTTTCAAAGATTTGAGAGTTAATTTATTTATCCAGGGGAGCTGGTAGCCTACGTGAACTCCTAAGGTGGGGCCTCAGGCGGAAGGGGCAGGCCCATGGCAATCCACCCTCCACTTGGCTTGAAGCACCTCCAGCCCTAAAAGCTGCATGGATCACATGGCACAGCATTCCAGCAACAATTTAAGGGACCTGGGGCTACAATCACTGCCGATGCAGTTGTAATAGGTGGGAACCCCGGAGCCCTTGGAACCACCTGCCCCCTTTGCTCCCGTGATCAGCAGGCCTGTATCTATCTAAACATAGGTACAGTAATTACTCATTTAACATGTGCCCACTTAACACGTTTTCGCAATAGCACGATTTTTTTTAGGGAACTTTTCTGAAATAACACGAAAATAATCAAGTTGTATACTATTTCGTGCGGCGGTATAAGTTGGTGAAAATAGTGGTAATACGCATGAGCGGGTGAATACACATGGTCACAGTGCTCCTCCGCTTACTCACGTGTTTCTCTTTGTGTTTTAATAAACCGCGTCAACTTGTGTTGCTAGATATCTAATGTTGACGTTGACAACTGAGCACCAACAAAAAATTGACTTCGCCACCACCACCTAAAATGCAACCTCTGTTACCCCAAAAATATTCTCTCTGGAGACCACCCAGGGTTACACTAGTACGGGTTTATTTCCACTAGGTAAAAGTAAAGAGGAGAAAGCAGCCACCAAAGGTTTAAGATAAAGAAGATAGAACTCTCTCTCTCACACACACACACTCATACACACACACACTCATACTCACACACACACAGAGAGAGAGAGAGAGAGAGAGAGGCAAGCAAGCAGGCACATACCCCTCCATTCATTCATTCACTCACTCACATCCATTCATTCCTGCCCTCAGGCAATCACACACTTACACAGACATATAGGTTGCAGAAGGAGCCAAGGCATGTGGACTCTGGAGGGTCTGTCTGCTCATCATGGCTGGGGAAGCTGGTCAGGAGGGACACTAGAGAGGAACTTCTCAGGAGCAGGGGAAGGAAAAAGAGAGAGTCTCACATGTACTCCTTCTCCTTATATTGTGTCTGAATGGCCTCTGTGACTCATTCACCTTGTCATCAGGGAACATGCCCAGACTGTGATGACTCATTGCCATGTGGTCCATTGTTCCAAGCCTTCTTCAAACACACTCACACTCTCTCCATTCACTCGGGAGAATGCAGCTTAGGGAAAGTTACAAGCAAGGTGGCTACATGTTACAGAGATTACAAAGTTGCAGTTTACAGTGTTACGCAGATTCAAAGATTGACAAGGATCACAATAAGTTGCAGTTTAAAACCTTAGACCTTGCAGTTTGGTGTAGCTTTAGAAAATCCATGTATATAAATCTAGTGAGCTCAGGCGGAGGCTTTTTTATGCAACAATCTCTACCATTTCCATTATTTTTAATGGGAAAATTGACCCCGCATGGCACGTTTTTGCTTAGCACGAACATTTTCAGAAAGGAATCTATAGTGTTCAATGAGGAATTAATGTATTATAGACTTAAAGTAGTGGCTCATACATTCTCAGGGTATGTCTACCCTACAGCGCTAATTCGAACTAACTTAGTTTGAATTAGTTAGTTCGAATTAGCTTAGTTCGAATTAACGCATCCAGACTAAAACACTAGTTCGAATTAGCGTTTTGCTAATTCAAACTAGCATGTCCACACAGAGTGGACCCTGAACCAGGGTTAAGGATGGCCGGAAGCAGTGCCGGTAGGGCATCAGATGAGGACTTAGAGCGTGGAGATGCTGTCTCAGGCTAGCTGAGGGCTTTGCTTAAAGGGAACCAACCCCCACCCCGGACAGACAGTTCTCAGGGGTGCCCCACTTACAAAGCAGTCCTGGCTTGGATTGCCCGGAGTACCCATACTGGGCAAATCACAGCACTCGGCCATCAGACCGGCTGCACTTGCCGCAGGCTGCCATCTGGGAAAAGGCGGCAATTGGGGGGCTGCAGGAGAGGTTCCACCCCCAGAAGCTCGCAGAGCCAGCCCTGTCCTCCCCATCGGGGGCTCGTACCCCATTCCTCCCTCACCTCCTTCCACTTACCCCTCCCTAGCCCCCCTTCCTGATGTACAAAATAAAGGACAATTGTGTTCAAACATAGAATCTCTCTTTATTGAAGAAAACTGGGGGAGACTGGCAAAAGGAGGTGGGAGAGGGGAAGAGAGAGGGTGGGAGAGGGGAGGGCACTACAATGATGAGGGGTTTGGAACAGGTCCCATATGAAGAGAGGCTAAAGAGTCTGGGAATTTTCAGCTTAGAAAAGAGGAGACGGAGGGGGGATATGATAGAGGTCTATAAAAGCATGAGTGGGGTGGAGAGGGTGCATACAGAAAAGTTCTTCATTAGTTCCCATAATAGAAGGACTAGAGGACACCAAAGGAAAGGAATGGGTAGAAGGCTTCAAACTAATAACAGAAAGTTGTTCTTCACAAAGCAAAGAGTCAACCTGTGGAACTCCTTGCTGCAGGAGGCTGTGAAGGCTAGAACTAGAACAGAGTTTAAAGAGAAGTGAGATCAATTCATGGAGGTTGGGTCCATGGAGTGGTATTAGCCAGGGGGTAGGAGTGGTGTCCCTGCCCGAAGTTTGTGGAAGGCTGGAGAGGGATGGCACAAGACAAATGGCTTGGTCACTGTCTTTGGTCCATCCCCTCCAGGGTCCCTAGGGTTGGCCGCTGTCGGCAGACAGGCTACTGGGCTAGATGGACCTTTGGTCTGACCCAGTACGGACATTCTAAGCTCAGGGCTCAGGGTCGGGGGTCTCAGTGGACCACCTTGATTTTCATGCAAACCTGCTCCTGGGTGGCCAGGCTGGCAGCTCTCCTGCCCTAGATGGCCACTTTCCTGTGCCTAGTGCGGAGGTCGTGGACGAGGTCCACGATGTCTGCACTGGACCAGGCAGGTGCCCGCCTCTTGTGGTCCTGGGTAAGCTCCCGGGAGCCGCCAGCCTGGTCCCGGGAAGAGGGGGGGGAGGGATGGGGGGCATTGGGTGGCTGGCTCGAGCTGTGCCAGGTGCAGGGTCTGCTGGCTGGGTGCTGGCAGGCTTGCACCTGGCACGGACATCGTAGCCAGCCCGTGCCCCTTTAAGGAGTCCGGGGCCGGGAGGGGGGGGCAATAGAGTTTCCCTGGTGTTGGCCAGAGTGGCCACCAGGGAAAGCTGGGGGAGGGCTAGCCTCCCACTAGTTCGAATTAAGGGCTAGCCTCCCACTAGTTCGAATTAAGCTACACACCCCTTAATTCGAACTAGTAAATTCGAACTAGGCTTAGTCCTCATACAATGAGGTTTACCTAGTTCGAACTAAGCGCTCCGCTAGTTTGAATTAAGTTCGAACTAGCGGAGCGCTAGTGTAGCGCCTATCAAAGTTAATTCGAACTGACGTCTGTTAGTTCGAATTAACTTTGTAGTGTAGACATACCCTCATTGAAGAGTGTTTGTGGAACTGGTTAGCTTTGTGGGATAAACTCCTTTCTATTTCAGAATAGTTTGGTAGTCCTTGCATTAAGGAGCATTGTAGGTCACAATTTAAGTCAGATAGAGCCCTGAAAAACAGGCTGAAAGGCGAGAGAGAGATTTCTGTGGGATTCAGTGAGGGCACAGATTACAGTATCAGAGCCTTGTTTTTGAAAATTGGAGGTTAAAGAGGCAAGTTATGTTTAGATACACAAGACTTTAGAAAACTTTTGAAAGCCTGACTTTTCTGTCCATTCCCAAAGCTACATGACTCATGTAAAAACCTGATGCTTGATTTATTCATTAATCTTATATGAGAGTGAGTGCACAGGGATAGTTTATTAATTGACAATAGTGTGCACAAAGATTTTTTAATTATTAGAAGTTTCTTCTGCCTGCATGTGTGAATTTCCATTCTACCTAATCCTAAAATTCTGTACAGAGTTAAATATTTCTAGCCCTTTCCATTTTGGGATAAACCTTCCAACTATACATTGATTGCTAGGCCTTTTAGTCTGTCACTTTGATTTTTTCCCCCATTGGAGTTTGCCAAGGAAAGCCAAAGCGTGCATTGATACCTCCTATCTATTCTACTAAGGGACAAACAGAAGTAAAATTCCCTTTCAGGTAACAATAATACTGTGAGGGTCTGAGCCATATATGTAGACTGAAGGGGTGCCACTGGCTATCTAGTATCACATAGTTGTGGGGTTTCTGGCTATGAAAGAAGGATGTACAAGGAAGTTACACTGGGCTTTCCAGTCCTTTCATTGAGAGAGTGAATAAGACATATTGGAGGTCCTGTGTAGAGGGTAACCATGGAGGAGATAAGGTTCAATCACTGAATCAGATGGGAAGTTAAATGTCTGTAATTCATAGTAAGAGGGTTGCCTTGAAGATACCTACATCTCTTGTTTATGGTTGGAGGATTAGCGGGGGGGTGACCTGTTCTTAAATAATAATAAATGAGATTTGCAGTGGTCTGAACCTCATGTTGAAATATCATTAACTGCTGGGCTCAGTCCAGTCCAGTGATCTGCCCTTTTGGAGTAAGGTAGACAGACTACTAAAATGTTCGGCCTGAGCTGGAGAGGAATAATACATAACAGCACAGATATAAAGGGAATTTACAGTCATAATCATTAGTCATATAAATTGCCATGTATTTTGCCCTTTTCCCATCTCCCCAGTAATTGAGCTATATTGAGTTTACAAATGGTAGTTAAGTAATAAAATTACTTGATTAATAAATTGAAAGATGTCATTTGTAATCATATTATGGCTCCTTCTCTACACAGAAAATTGAATATCACTAAAATGGGCCAATATAATAGTTATAAAACAATTTGGGCATAATCCTTAAGCAACTGAAGTGAACCCCAAACTCCATTTGTGCTTCAGATGCTGAATTAAATGCTATATGAAACAAACTGCAAGGATGAAGCTTAGTACTGTCTTACATTTAAAAAAAAAAAAAAGCTTCTCTCTGCAGTGTCCTCAAATGTATAAAATTAAACCACAAAATAGTTCTGAACAGAAAGTAATCATTTTCTAATGTATACAACAGGTGCTGATGAGACATAAAGTTGTTTACAACTCCTCCACCCAACACAGAAGCTTTAGTAGGGAAGTTATGTGTCAAGATTGTAAAAACTTATTTGTGATCAGCATGGATAAAAAATTGATTTTTTTCCATTAAAAAGATCAGATTTTTGTTTAATTTTTTAAAAAAATAACCCTTTTTCAAATTAAACTTAGCACAGGTAATCATAATTCAGTAGTCATCTATTAAATTAAATAAAGCAAATACTTGAACTGATGGAAGTAACTGGCTAAGCACTTGGAATCAGAATTTGTTGATATTCAGAATCAGTTTTTATAGCAGTAGCCTCTTTTGCAAGTACTGAGAGAATATTTTCTTTGTTTACATTTGTTCAACTAATTTTGTTCAAGAATTAGTCCACTCAAAGTTAAGAAACAAATGGAGAGCCAAAAAAGCAGGAAAACTTGTCTGCCTCTTCTAATCTATGAACTGTGTGAAACGATGAGCTCTACTTGTTCTAAAACCTTGAAAGGATATGGTGATAAGAAATAATCAGCTCAATTAACCAATTGCAGATAATATTTACTTCTGTTTAATAAATCAGCTAGCTTTACACGTACTTTTTTCCTTCTGTATCTGGAACATTTAAGGTTTTTTAAAAATTGTATTTGTTCAATAGGAAAAGAACAGAACTATTCATGCATTTTAATTGAGTTCTGATTTCCATCCAGATAAAGCTTGACACAAATAATGAATAAAAATTAATCATCAAGTAAAGAAGAAATGCATCATTTGCCATTATGTAACAATAAAAATAAAGAGTCTAAATAAGTGTGTTAAATTCTATATTTTCATAAATAAAAATGTACAGATATAATTGGCTCCTTATTAGCAAAAAGAGGCACCATATGTAAGAGATATATGAAATTCAGTTGCAAATCAAGATATTTAACCAGACAGTAAAAAAACCTATCTTTCTTTAGAAAAATAGAAAAATAATTGCAAAGTATACATGCAAAGCATGATTCCTGCTTTCTGATTTTAATCTTTGTTACTTACATTTCTCAGATTAGATTAATCCATTCCACTCATAAGTTTGGGTGTCCAGTTCCCACCTTTCAAAGAGTGGATGGTCAGCCACTTCAGAAAATCAGGTTGCTTGAATTAGTATTGGGCTTAGGTACACAATCATTAAATCAGTTCTGAAAATTTTGGCTATAATGTACACAGAAAAGTTATAGGCTTTAGACTATCCATATGACCAGTTTGGTGCCATGGCTGGGTGGGGGGAGGAGCCCCCACCTCTGGCTCCAACACAGAGCTGCCACAACTAGGGGTGAAGAAAGACCCCCCACTGGCCTGGAATGGAGCTGCTGCAGCAGTTCTGTGGTTGGACTAGCAGGCAGAGGTGGCACCTGCCTTGAGCCTCTGTCCTCCATGAGCCCTTTTTTAACATTCACTCAGGTATGTCAGTTTTGAGGATTTGGTGATTGTGTGTCTGTTCTCTGTTTGGTTTTATTAGAAGCAATCCATTGCAATTCCAGCAGGCACCAGCCACCCCTGTTGGCCCAATGAGGTGATAGCTGTACCATTCCCCATCTCTGCCACCTTGCTGCCGTCTGTGGTCATTATGCAATATAACTGTCCCTTCCAGCAACCACCTCCCTTTCCTTCCCCTGCACTCCCAGCTCATAGTGAGGAATGCAGCAAACTGTTCACTTGCTGCTTGATGAAGGGAAGGACAATTTTTTTCAAATAAGTCAGGGAGAGGAGCTTCAGCCCACCTCACCCTCCCGAAAGGGTGCCTGGGGAGTGGAAGCGGGAGGGGAAGCGCACCTCCAGCCAGTCCCTTTCACCTGCCTGGTGATTCTGTCTCTTTTCTCTATCGTTTTATGAGATGCAATCCCATTCCAGGCACATCTTGTTTTCCTGGCACTACCAAACCCCAAGCTCGATTTATGTTATGATAAGCGGAAGCTATATACCAAATTTGGTGGTCCTAGCTCTTACTGTTTAGGAGGAGTTCTTGAACAGACCGAAAAACATACAAACAAACAGCTAAATCTCTCTCAAATATATAGACGATAACAAAACTAGAGAGACCCCAAATATGGCAGATTTCTACCTGGGGGCTTGAACTATAAAAATGCATCCGTTATTCATAATTGGGCCATTTGGAGGCAACAGAAGGGGAAGTATATGTTTACATGAGAATGACCAGACTGGGTCAGACCAATGCTCCATCTGGCCCACTATCCTGTCTTCTGACAGTGGCCAATGCCAGATGTTTTAGAGAGAACAAACAGAACAAGGTAATTATTGAGTGATCTATCCATATTATTGAGCGCCTACTTGTTTCTGTAAAATGTTAAAAGGGTTACATAATATTAGTGAAATTATTACCCACTATTAACTTTTCAAAAAGCTATGTCTGTATCGGGTTGGGATTTATTTGTACACAGTGGTGGCAGTTTGTAGCACTGTAGTGCACACAACGTATTATATACTCTCAATACATGCATAGCACATATGCTCAGAAGAGTTTATAGTCTAAAAATATCAACAAGATTCAAATGGTGGAGACAAATGAAACTTTAGAAATCAACGTATAACATTGTTAAAAGTGTGTAAATGTTGGCTTATCCCAATGGTACCCCATCATCCTGATGATGTGAATTGACTTATTTTGTGTGGGTGTTATGACAAAAGTGGGCCTTGAGGAAAGATTTGAAGGACAGGATGGAGGTCTCTCAGCACAGAGAATTCTATATAGAAGGTGTGGCAGAGAATAAAGCAAAGCATGGCTGAAAGAAATGCAGACAAATGAGATACAAAGTTTGCCATCATCAGAGTGGAGTTAAAACAAACTGCAAATAGTTTCAGCTGAGGCCTGTAATGTAAGAACTTCATTTCTATAGGGGGTCTTTCTGCTCCTACATATTCCCACTTGAAGTCCTTATCCTTAGTTAGTGATGACAGACTGCACTGCTCTTCACTCAAGCTATCTGATTTGTCACAAACAGAATATTATTTCAGGTAGGAAATCTGCAGCAGGAACAGAAAATCTCAGATGGAAAAAAATTCCTTTTATCTTACAAGTGCATTTAGTAATAAAGCTGAGAGGAAATGAAAGTTTCCTGCATAGTTTTTCTGATTTTATGTCTAGATAGAATTTCTTCCAGAAAAAATTAGTGTATTTTTAATTAACTTGTTTAGGGTTTTTTTTAAGTATGTTGGTGGATGCAATTTATGCCTGCAAAATGAATTGCTTGTGCCTCTGGCTTATTTGTGCTCTGTCAGTTAATGAGGAGCAACAATCACAGTCCAATTTGTTTCCATGATTCATTTAGTATCTCAAATATGTGGATACAAATTGCACCTATAAAGGAACACTCTATTCTATTGCTTATACTATTTTAACTCTTTTTTCCCACAAATTACCAATTATTACTGATTTAATTAAATTTGACTATAGTAATTTTCTGAATTGATCATCTGTTTAATTGCAGATGAGATCTGCTACCAGATCATCTTATCGTTATAAATAAAATATTTTAAGCTCTGTACTGTTCTCCTTTTCTTTCCTCTTTTGTTTCCTCTGCCTGTGCAAAGTGCATGCATTGAAAGCTGGCTTGTTTTGTCTGATTTGGCATTTGAGCAGAGGTTCTTGCTTCCCATTCTCCGTACTTGGCCTCTGGACATTGTCACTCTTGGAGTTCAGGATAATGAATCCCTCTTAGTCTGCAGTCAGTCTGATACCATTGTTTTCTCCTGGTAGAATTTTCTGTGAATTGTTGTTAAAAAGATGTGCCACCTATTTCTTTGGGGATTTATATAATCATGTTGACCAGTCACTTTCTGACACTTCCTTCCTGGTTAGTATAAATTAGAAGAAAAACAGAACACCCATCCCAAACTCATGCCAGCCTAGTAAGGACAACCTGTCATTTGAGGATGCTGCTGTTTCCACTTTTAATCCCTTGCCTCTGTTCACTGTTCTTGTTCTCTCCGCAGGGTGGAAAAACTCAGCAAAGGGTCACAGAATGATTTGTTTTCCTTTTGCAGAAGTTGTCATTCCCTTTGTGGCCCCTCTGGTGTTAGGGAAGACAGAAATCCTGTATTTGATACTGACTCCGTGTCTTCTGATTTGTAGCAAATTGTGCTGCCAGCTGAAGTGTTAATACAGCTGTAGCTTTCATGTATAGTTGAGTGTGTTTTTCCCATAATTAGCTTAATGGAGGATACCATTTTAGAAGTCTCATTTAGCATCCTCTGCAGAGTAAGAAAATCCCTTCCAGTTTGTCATGGAATTATTGCAGTTGCTATGGTTAAATAGTGACAGGGCCTGCCTTTTGTATGGCATGCGTTTCACAGACCTTTTTTTTTTGCTTCCCTGTAGGTCCTGTGTCCTCACAACATCATCATTGTTGCTGGGAGGAAGAAAGTAGGAACTGATGATTCTATGTATTTGTTTCTTAGCAGATTTGAGATCATAAACTTTCAAAGCGGGAAGGAGGAGAATCTTGAAGGCTTGTTGAGCAAGGGAAATGATGTGTTCAATCTGGAGATTGAGGCAGATGCAGACGTGCTTATGCTGGGCTTTTCATTTAAAGGTAAGGTGACATATTTTATTAATTGGGGAAATCCCAGGACATTAGGCAGATCTTGAATGAGCTTCCTTTGGATAAAAGGAGCTTTCGTTACTTTGTATAGAATTAATATGTCACACTTTAAACCAGTATGATCAAGCATTAAAATGTTGGCTTCTCCTTATAGAACAAGGCAACAGAGATTATATAAGATTTTGAAATGGAGATTTTTCTAGAAGCCCCTTTTTCTGTACCCTGGGAAATCCTGCCTTAAGAAAAATTTACCTGGGTTATAAATTGTTTAACTGTCATTCCAAATATCCTCATTCAAACAAAGTATGACAAATCTCCCTCTTGTAAGTAATTCTAAATCATAAAAGTTACTGACTGAACATATGCTTTACTGATCTAGCAAAGGTCATAATCTGACATGGAGTATAAATGTGGACCTGGATTTTATACATGTATCAGGACTTCACTTGTTTAATTATAGCATAGCTGCAAGACTTCATGAATGATTTGTAAGGAGAACGCTAATAAAGTTTGTTGTACTTGATGCTGCACATAGAAGACTGGAACATCAGGTCCGTCTTCCAAAAAACTGACTTGCCTTGTAAATCAATAAAGAAAATCAGCCCAGAGTCATAATGTGGCGTACACTGGATGATTACTTGATAGATTGATTTCCAATGAGCAACAATGGTATCTAGAAGATTCTTCTGCTGGTGAGTTAAACAAGGGTGCCATTTATGGGAAACAAGGGGAGCATTTGCCCCTTCAGGTTGGAACCCCAGATTTTTATACATGAGGTTTGCTTAAAGCTGCATGCCCTGATACCAGAGGCAGCTCTTAAATGCAACAGAGTTTGATCTGCTTACAGCTTTGCCTTTGGGGCAGGGAGTTTGTTGTAAAAAGAGGGAGGGGTGAGGTGGTTAAGAATAATAAAGGTTGGGCATTCAAGCTATTGAAGATCTTCACTGAAAACATTGCTGGGTACTCCATTTAAAAGTGTCCATTTCAAATGTTCTTGAAAAAGGGGCATGAACGGTTGGTGAAGATAGAGCTGGGGAAGGCATGCCCCCAGCCCCACTGTCATCCCTACCCCTTCTGCTGAGGCCTCATCTCTTCCTTGCCCCCCTGTGGGGAGGCAGGGTGGCATGCTATGCACGTGCCATCTCCCCAAACACAGAGAGGTGAGGTGCTCACCCCGGCACCAGGGAGGGAGGAGGGCTGAAAACCAAACCCTTCTTTCCTTAGGGAGATTATCAGTGTAGAAAAAGGTAGGGGGGTGTTTTAGGCAAGATTTCAATAAAGAAACTTGACTGTTTGAAATGCAAATTGGGACATGAAATGTCCGGCACAAATGGCCACATGTGAAGATGATTACCACCATTCAGAAGGAGGTTGCTTAAGAGGGAAACATGGGCGGAGCAGAGGTAGTAGGTGACAACAGGCCTGTAAGAAGACTAAGTGTGGCTGGGGCAGAGCTTTGACTTTAGAAAGGGGAGACAAAGCCTGAGGAATATCTGGCCAGAGCCTTGAAATTATTTTGGCAATAAAATCTTACTTTGGGCTGAAATTCAGTATAGAGGGGCTGAAGTCAGATCAGAATTTATTTCTTCTCTCTCAAACCAGCTTTTTAAAGATGGAAATCCTTCCAGCTATTTTAAGAGCATCCTGCCCCCTTCAAATCTTGACTCTCGATGTTTCTTGTATTTTAATTTAGGCCAGATTTCTCCCTTGTCTTCTGAGATTACACTAGTGGGAAGGGTACAAAGAAAGATTTTACCCAAGCCCTTCCATGCTGAAGCCCAGAGCTGTCCTTAGGCATAGGCAGAATAGGCAGTTGCCTAGGGCACCACTCTTTCTGGGGCACCACTCTGCCGGGATAGACGGAAAGCACAGGCGTGTGCTCTGCACTGGAGCTGGTAGGGGCACTGCCGGCACTTACGGCCCTGCCAGAAGACCCCTCCGGACCGAAGGACTCCGGCGAGGAGGCCGGCAAGCTGACCCTGGCTGGGGAAGGTACCAGGCTGGGAGAAGTGAAAGCAGGCATAGCCACGAGAGGCACAAGCATGCATCGTCAACCCGGGAAGCAGCGGACAAGCGGAGCTGGGGCTGTGCTGGGGGTGGGGTCACGCGCGGCGCACCAGAGGGGGCAATGCCATTTTTAAAAACACCCAGCCGCGGATCAGGAAAGGAGGAGGAAGGAGACGTGTCGAGCGGGGCTTGGGGGAACAGGGCCTGGCTAGAGGTGGGACGGCAGCTGGGCCGGGGCTGTGAACACCGAGCGGCCTAGCTCCAGGTCTGGCACGTGGTCTGGAACCTGGGCTGCAGGGGCTTCTGGGGCCCGATCACAGCAGACTCCAGCCCTGCAAACTGGAAGGCAGAAGTGAGGGGAGGGAAGGAGTGTAGGAACAATAGGGGGAAAGGGTGGGAGAGGAAGGGGCTTGTGCTGATGGGAGGGGGAGCAAGTCAGGAGAAGAAAGGGGCAGGTGCGAAGGGACAGGGTAGAGGAGAGACAAATGCTGGGGGCGGAGGGGTGGCAAGTGGAGACAATGAGGAAAAGAGCAGGAGGGGAGGGGTCAGTGGGAGAGGGGAAAGGGTGATGCTGGGAGAGGAGAGGGTAAGGGCATTGGGGGCTGAAGGGGGAGGTGCTGGGAGAAGGCTTGAAAGAAGGGGTGGGCATGAGGAAGGCAGGGATGGAGCAAGGCATGTGTGAGGGCACAGGGGCATGAGGGGAATGGGGGCAGAGGGTGGTGACGGGGTGGGTGTCAGGGAAAAAGAGGGCAAAGGGGGCAGGAGCAGTGAGGGAAAGGGGAGACACTAGGAGGGTGCAAGGGTAAGGTAAGGTGCCAGGGGATTCTGGGGGTGACGCAGAAGAGCAGACACCTGAAGGGGAGGGACCAACACCAGAAGAGAGAGGCAGGGCAGGTGTGTAGAGAGAGGTGTAAGGAGAGAGGATGAGGAGAGTTAGCTCACATGATCAGAGTGGGGCTACTGGAGGAGTGGGCATGGGGGGAGAGAAGGATTGGTGGAGGGGGGCAAGTCTCAGGAAGGCTGAGGGCAGTGAGAAGGGCAGGGAGTCAGGACAGCAGAGGAGGGTGAAGGGTTAGGGGGCAGTCGGCACCAGGGGAGCTGATGGAGCAAGGGGAGAAGACAGGGCAGCAGAGGGGAAAGGGAGAGGTTTATAAGATATTTATTAATAATTTGGGTACCACAGTGGCACATCCAAACAAGACACATGAACTCAGTACTGGTGCACAACACAAAATTCATTCTGCTCATGGGAGGAAACTCTTAGAGGGAACACTTCTCCCAGCCTCTCTGCCCCGAGTTAATGTCACACACATTGTGTTAATGCAATTGCAGGATAGTTGCGTGGGGGGAGGGGTTGGTGGGGGCCAAACTAATCCCTATTGGTAGGAGGATGGTGGGAAGAGTCCTGGGGGGGGGGAGGGGTCACATGACACCTTTTACTTTTGGTCATGTGTCCATCTTGCCCCGAGATTGTTGCCTCCAGAGGTGTGGCTAATGGGGCCAGGGGTGTGGTTAACAGAGGTCAGGGGTGTGGCTAACGGGGGTCAAAGAGTACATTTTAAAAAAAATTCTTTGGGTGCACACCATAATGAAATGTGCTGCGAATGCCTATGCTGTGGGGGTGGGAGAGCAACTCAGTTTAATAATCCCGCCTGGGGCACCATAAATCCTAAGGACAGCCCTGCTGAAGCCTCGCAAAATGTGTTCATAAAACTCTCATAATCACCTTTAGCTTGTGGCTGTTGCAAGCTACCTTCTATGTGCCTAATGGCACATCATAACAGATGTTGAAGGAACACATTCTGCACATTTCTATGGCAGTACTAAACTGAGCTGCTGGCAGTGCTGCCATCAGTCTCCTCAGAGCTGTTCTACCTTGCTCAGGTCTTGCTCTGGAGTTGCAGAAATGCTGAACACTGAACTCAAGTCTTGAGAGGGAGCTCTAGTGTGACATTTATAAAATACACCATGCTGCTGGCAATTACATTTGCTAGGGTTACTAATCCATACTTGGCAGGAGACAGTTTTATTTTCAAAATATTTCACAAACATTCAAAGAAAGACACTAGTTTGATTCAAATGCCTTTTACTTTTTCATATTTTTTTTGTGAGTGCATTTACCTTCAATACACTGATGCACATGGCCGATTCAATTTTAAATTTAGTGGGTACTTTTGTGGTGTTTCATTAGCACTTTTAGCAGTAGTTAGCAATTAAGGACCAGATTTTTAAAGGCATGTCAAATTTAGTTTGGCAAATCTGGGACAGAATGCCCAAACCTGCATTGCCTAAATTATGCCACCAAAGGAAAGCAGAATAAGGATCTGGTCCTTAATGTGTAAAGTTATTCAACATTATCTATTACTATCCAGAAAATCTTTATCAGAAAATCTCTTGCAGCTTTATTCTGTGAAAACTCATTCCTGGTGCTATCATATTCAACTGTACGTGCTGCTAGTTTTCATTTTAATTCTATTCTGAATTGATTTCCATATTCTTCTTTGATAACATGAGAAATGGCTTATTTTACCTTCCTAAAGGGCCTTTCTCTATTTTTGGTGTGGCAGCAATTTTTTTTTCATTTGTTTTAGAGTGGCACTCTTCTTTGAAATACAAATATCTTTGGTATCAGATATTTGTTGTTGATACATCAAAAAGCTTCAATACTTTTGTAAAAAAGATGCATTTCTCATTTTGCTCTGCATGTTGCTTTGTCAGACAGTTGCATAACTGTGAACCACCTCTCTGGAAAAATAAATCTTCCACATTTTGATGATACAGAATATAATGCCATCTATTCAAAAAACTCATTGATGGCATGTGTTCTTGATTTTGCACAGTACTGAGTACCCTCAACTCCCACTGAAGTCAGTGGAGTTTTGGATGCTCAGTACCTCACAGATACTTCACACTTCAGCATCAAGCCCACCTTGATAACTAAGAATAAGAGCATGCTGGAAAGTCATAATAAGTAGGGTTCCGCAAGGATCTGTTTTGGGACCGGTTCTGTTCAACATCTTCATCAGTGACTTAGATGAGTACACTTATTAAGTTTGCGGATGATAGCAATCTGGGAAGGGTTGCAACTGCTTTGGAGGATAGGGTCATAATTCAAAATAATCTGAGGTATATTGGATGAAGTTTAATAAGGACAAATGCAAAGTACTCCACTTAGGAAGGAACAATCCATTTCATACATACAGAATGGGAAGCAACTGTTTAGGAGGCAGAACTGCAGAAAGAGATCTATGGGTCATAGTGAACTGCAAGCTACATATGAGTCAACAGTGTGACACTGTTGCAAAAAAAGCAAACCTGATTCTGGGATGCATTAACAGGAGTGTTGGGAGAAAGACACAGGAAATCATTCTGCTGCTCTAGTCTGCACTTATTAGGTCTCAATTGGAGTATTGTGTCCAGTTCTGGGCACTACATTTCAATAAAGATGTGGAGAAATTGGAGAAAGTCCAGAGAAGAGCAACAAAAATGATTCAAGGTCTAGAAAACATGAGCTATGAGGCAAGGCTGAAGGAATTGGGCTTGTTTACTTTGAAGAAGAGAAGACTGATGGGGCGGGGGACATGATAGTGGTTTTCAAGTATCTTAAAAGGATGTCCCAGGGAGGAGGGGAGAGAAGTGTCCTCCTTGATCTCTGAGGATAGGACAAGAAGCAATGCGCTTAAACTGCAGCAAGCGAGGTTTACGTTGGGCATTAGGAAAATCTTCCCACCTATCAGGGTGATTAAACACTGGAATAAGTTGCCTAGGGAAGCTGTGGAATCTCTATTTCTGGAGATATTTAAGAGCAGGTTAGACAGATATCTATCAGAGATGCTCTAGACC
Source organism: Pelodiscus sinensis (assembly GCF_052426305.1). NCBI lineage: Eukaryota > Metazoa > Chordata > Testudines > Trionychidae > Pelodiscus > Pelodiscus sinensis. The sequence goes on along the minus strand of NC_143052.1, from coordinate 168,506,528 downwards.
AGGGGTTGGCAACTTTTGGCACATGTGCAACGAGTGGCACACGAACCGATTTTCATTGGCTCAGTCCCACCCTTCCTCCCCTGTGCAGCTGGGAGACCATGATAGTGTGCCCTTAATAGTGTGACACACAAAATTTGAATCTAAGCCTGCCCACCTCTGCAGCAGCACTCACTTTCCTCCTACTCCTGGAAGATGAGTGTCATGGCTGCTCCTGCTGGTGGGAATGGAGACAGGGATGGAAACAGCCCAGGGCTGTGTTGGGGGCTGACTGCTCAGGCATCCGCTCTGGCAGCCAAGGCCATATTGGGGCCAGCTGCTACTGGGGCTGAGGCCACATTGTGGGGTGGCTGCTGCTGGCATTTCAGGCCTAGAACATGTGGCGGGCAGGATGGTTGCTGCTGCAGTGTGTTGAAGGCGTGGCTGGGGGAGGGGGTTGAAGCTGTGGGTGGGCAGGTTGCTGCCACCAGGCATTGGGCAGGCAGGTTGGAGACAGGGGTGGGCCCGCGGCTGCTCTGGCGTGCCGTAGGTGGCTGAACCCTGACTCAGAGGCTTGTGTGCTGCTTAAAGTATCAAACTATGAGCTTGAGATGAGAGAACTCAGCAAGGCCAAGGATCACACTAACCAGTAAGATCTGCATCTTAATTTATTATTTATTAATGAATCTGCTGTAAGTGGGACTATTACTGACTTTAAAAAGTATCACTGGCACTCGGACCCATCCATACAGGTGAGTAAGTTAAATCTCGGCATGCCACTTCTGAAAGGTTGCTGGCCCCTGATCTAGATGGTGCTTGGTCCTGCCATGAGGGCAGGGGACTGGATTTGATGATCTCTCAAGGTCCCTTCTAGTTCTAGTACTCTATAAAGGCTCATCTAGACTACGCTGAAGTGCCAAAAGAGGATATGTAAATGCCGCAGGAATTTGCATATTTTTTTTCGATCTCACTTCTAAAGTGGAGCTTTTGAAAGTGAAAGTAGTTTGGATGTGGCTTTTTTAGCAACCCCCCCCCTTTTTGAAAAGCCGCTTTTCTTCAAAAAATGAGGTTTACGCAGCTTTTCTAAAAAGGGGGGGTGTCAAAAAAGCTGAAAAAGCTCTTCTTTTGGCACTTCGGCATAGTCTAGCTAAGCCCTAAGGTACTACAATAGAAATTAATCTGGACCTCTTTTCCTTTGACTGAATCTTTTTTGTTGAAGTACAGAGAAATGTAATTTAGCTTTCTTTTCATTTCTAGTCTAGGGTGACTGACAGAAAGCTTAGTTTCATGAGACCTCTAAACCTGTGGTCACCAACCCATTGATTCCAATCGATGGGCCGATCACAAGGGCTCGACCAGTCAATCACGAGGCGTTTATGGCCCCCCGCCCATTTCCCTCCACCCCCAAGGAGCCCCACTACCTACCTCCAGTGACAGTAGATGTAGTGCCGGCTTCCTGAGGGGTGGACAGAAGTCCTGCAGCTGCGTGCCACTTCTGGGGGTTCCGGAAGTGCGCTGGCTGCTCTCCTCCCCAAAGTCTGTGGCGTGCCAGGAACTTGCAGGGGGGGAGTCGTCCCCAGAGGAGGCGCATGCCAGGGCTTCTCTTTTCTGCGAGAGGGGGGAGTCATCCCCGGAGGAGGCACGTGCCGGGGCTTCCCTCCTCTGCAGGTGGGAGGGAGCAGGAGTCCTGGGAGGAGGTGGGTGCGGGGGACTCCTTGCCCCCAGCAACACCCTGTCCCCTGCTGCAGAACCCCATCCCCTGCCCCCCCGGCACCCTGTCCCCTCTCCCCTGCCCCAGCACCCACTAGCACTATTCCCCAGTACCATGTCCCCTGCTCCCACCAGCACAGTTGAGGCCACAGTGAGGCTTAGGGGGTTTGGAGAGGAGTTATTTTTTGCATCTCACTTGTGTGGCCCCTAACTGACTTTTCTGTGGGTCAGTGACCCCGACTCAAAACAGGTTCCCTGCCCTTCCCATAAATAAAGACAATGCAGAAACTTTTTTGTGTTTGACAGTATTTGATTTAAAAATGAAGCCTGGCCCAATTGGGGCTAAGCCCCCATCTGGCCACAGCATCATAACACTCCTGCGCGCGCGCACACACACACACACACACACACACACACACACACCCCCACACCCTAGATCTGAACCTATCCTACACTGGGCCCCCCTGCCCTGAGCTCCTCACATACCCCAACCCAAATTCCTGCACCTTCACATCCACAAGCCTGTGGCTTGCTTAGTACCGCAAAACTCCCCAGCCTGGAGCCCCCTCCCTGAGCCAGCGTCCCCGTCTCCACCTCCTCCTGCATCCAAATTTCCTCTCAGAGCTTGCCCCTCTCGCCCTTCCCACACCCAAATCCCTCATTTCTACCCCAGAGCCCACACATCCTGTCTCAACCCAGTGAGGGTCCAGCTAGGCTACAGGAGTTTTTCCGGGATTCCAGAAAAGCACTTCCACATCCAGGGATGCATTTGTTCTTTCGCTTTTTTTAGTGAAAGAGCAAACATGCTTTTTCGGTAACCCCTATATTCATCATTCCACACGGAATAAAAGAGCTTCCAAAAGGAGGAGTTTTTCTGACATTTGGTCCAGTCTAGACAGGCCAAATATTGGAAAAACCTCTTCCTACCGAAGAATTGGAAAAAAAGCGGTAGTGTAGAGTGTATAAAGGCTGGGGATAGCAAGTGATGGAGAGGAAGAGAATAGAGAGGGTGAGGTTTCAAAGAAGGGTGAGGTTTTGGGGGAAGGATGGGGCGGTAGATTTTGGCTTGTTCTGACATTTAAAAAGTGATCTTGGGTGTGTAAAGGTTGTAGATCACTGCTCTAAACGAATTTTACATGCCAAAGAATTTCAGATAGTTTAGGTTAGATTTTCATGTGAACATTGGGCTACATCTCTGAAATAAAATGCTACATCTTTTAGAGACCATTGTGCCCATTCTTGGAAATTTGGTATCTGAAGAAATCCTGCAAATTGCAGATTTTGAGATTTATAATTTTTACTTCCTCTGGAATTGTGGTCTGTCTGTCACAGTGGCTTCCTAGAATTCATATATATTTGTAACCCTATGCTTTAGAGTAGTTTATTAGTAGCATCCAGTTTAGTCAAGAGTGAATTAATTCCAGCTTCCATTCTAACTCCCAAACTTTCTTGAATAGAGGTAAAATTTCCATGCTAAATACCGAAAATGGCAGGTTCCTTATCCTCTCCATCTGTTGAGCCATGTGCTAGAAACCAGTGTATGGTTGAGTTTGTGTGCAGAGTGAGGAGAATCTAAAATACTTAATGGGGTGCCCACTAGCTGAACTAAAGAGGGTCTAGCAGAGAGCCTAGAGATGTACTTGCTCTCCTCTGGGAGATCAATTAGGCTAGAAAATGATGACAGTGTTTGATCTGAAGAGGTGGCCTAGGAAATAGAGAAAGAATTGGAGGTGGGGGAGAAGGTTTAATGTTAGAGTTGTTGGTAGGCCTACTTGTTCGAGGTCATAAAATATAGAGAGGTGAATTGGGCCTGCTTGGGAGGACAGTAGATCTTTGAAGAGAAGTTTGGAGGGATTTGAGGCATGGCACAGAACTGAGAGTCAAACCCCAAGAGTTGTACTTCTAGATCTGACTAGGCTCCCTCTATACCTTGGAAACATCACTTAGGGTACATCTAAACTACATGCCGTTTTTTAATAAAGATATGTAAATTAGACATATCAAAATTGTAAATGAAGCCGGGACTTGAATTTTCCATGCTTCATTTACATAATGGCAGCCGTGGCTTTTTTTTTCTTTTCTTGAAAAGCCGCTTTTTGGAAAAAAAAATGCGGTCAAGATGGGGATCTTTCAACAGACATTGTGAAAGACCAATTAATTTTTGTAAAGTGCTGTGAAGATGAAAAGCACTAAGATACTATCTATTCTAACCAACCAGATGTCAGAATGCCTAAATGTACTCTGTAAAACTTTTGATGTTAACACATCATAAAGTTTACGAGCAGAGATTATTCACTTTTATGCTGGCCTGTACTCATTTTGCATACGTAGGTATATGTAATCTTTTATTTTATTTTTATATCCCTGCTCAGTGTAATCAATTTGCAAGAAAGTTTTAAAACAAACAACCCCCTACAGAAAATAAAATTCCGGTGCAATAATTTGATGATAAAATATTTGTTTCTTAAAGTATTTCAGTGGCATAAATGCTAGAATATCTAAAACCAGAATTGTAAAACTACAGACAAGTTTGTCTCATGGAAAATAACATGCCATGGAACACGTGTAAATGTTCAATGGTGGTTTATTTAGGCTGCAGTTTTGTCAATTATAATATCTGTAAGTAGTGGGCAACAAATTGTACAGTTCAGGTCATCATTCTTTCCTTTAATTATATCCGCTCTGGTACTGCCATCTTGCTGCTGAAACCCCAGCACCCTCCCCTCACTTGAGGTAAAAGGGGGATATAAAAGGAAAGGGGAGTCAACTCCCTGCTGTATTAGATGTAAGAGGCCGCACCCCCATTTTTCAGCTCCTTTTAGGGATGCTTTTCTTCAAATCCTTAGCTAGGCCATTTTATCTAGTAATGCTATCCCTTCTACAGCAAGTACCTGCACTGCACATATGCAGCCGGATTGAGGTACGAGGCCTTTTTCTGGAGCTGCACATGTCTGAGAATCTATCAAGCCACAAATACCCTGTCCTTTTCTCTCTCCCTCGCCACCCCCCACACACTCTTCTGGTCAGCATGTAGGCATAGGCTAACTCGGTTGGTGCCTTATTCCAATTCCTCTTGCTTAGGTTTTGTTAGTACACAATGCATTTGAAATGAACAGCTTCATTGCAGTTGCCAAGCTATATCCTAGAGCTCCCAGCCAGGACTAGGGAAAACTGTGAGGTGGCCAGCATTGTCTGTCTCTAGAGAAACAGGGCAGGACGTTGGAGATCTGACAGTAAGGTGTCATATGCATGCTTTAGACAGAGCTCAGCAGTGCTTAATTTGTGCAGGAGCTTACCAGCGATGAGCCTCAGCATCTCTGGACTTGACACTACATAGTCCCAGCCCCTCTGGGCTTGCTGCATGAGTTATGAATGTAAAATATATTGCTTGAACCCCAGCACCTCCTTCATTGTAAATTAAGCCCTGGAGCTTGGTTATGAAAGTTGGAAATGTACAAACTAGGTGGGAGTAGGGGATTCAACTCAGCAAATCAAGCCTGAAGACAGTTGTGCAGGCAAGTGTAGAGTTGGAGGAACTTGGCAGATATGACTGAAGAAATGACTAGGAGCAATAAGCTTTGGAAGGCACTAAGAGTCTGTGGCTTGAACCATTCCCTTTTCTGTACTTTCTTTTTCATTGTATTTAAAGTTTTGAAATCTAGTGTACTGAGAAAATGTGACTGTTCACTAGCTTTTTCAGTAGCACTTCTATGATGTTGATTAGTGAAACCTATTTTTAAAAATTGTCTATAACTTGTTCCTGTTCAGTCTCAGGTAGCTTTGCTAATTCATATTCAGAATCTGTTCAGCCTAATATTCTGTCCACCAAAGTGCCATTAGTGAGCAATCTAAATAGTAAGTGATTCTCTGACATGAGTAAAATAAAGAGGGTGAATGAATGAAGGTTTATTTCTTTCCCCCTCCCACTTTTCTGGATGGAAATGGTTTTGCAATTTGGCTGTTGGTGGCTTCAAAGACAATGACAGACTAACAATCAAAAATTCTATGCCTGTACATGTCAAGTCACAGCAACACAGTAAAAAGGACTAAGCTTTGTTACAACTTGTTACATTGGGCATTTCATTCAAGGTGTACTCCAACTGTAGGAGGTTTGGAAGTGCTGCTGCCCAGACATGAACTGATTGGAAATTAAACACATGAACAGTATATACAATGTTTTGTTGGTTAATTAAAATCACCTTAAATGTGCCAGATACTTTTTTCTTTTGTAAGCTTTTTAGCAAAACATGCTTTGCAATTGAAACTAACTGGTTTATTAAACAGTGGAAATATTATCTCTAATTAGTCAACTGAATTAAGAGCACACAAATGTAAATACCTCCAGAAATAGGAAGCCTGCCAAACACTCAGTGGGCAGGGATGCTGGAACAATTGTATAGTGACAGACATTGAGCCAAACAGCAAGCCCTGTGTATAATGGAAACCACTTCAAGCAGAACCCCCCACACTTTGAGTTCCAGCACCTATGTCAGTGGGGCCACTAGCCAACTGAGGTGCTCAAGGAACACTCAAGGAAAACAAGATAATTGAGGAGAAGCAAAATGAATTATTTGCCTTGTTTTGCACTGCAGAGTACATGAGAGAGATTTCCACACCCGAGTCATCATTTTTGGTGATAAATGTGAGGAATTGTTCCAGGCCAATAGAAGTGGTTTTAGAACAAATTGATAAACAGTAGGTTTTCATATAAAAATTACGAAGGCACTCAAATATGAAATTTCAGAATGACTAACTATGGGATGTTTAAATCATTCTCTGACCAGATGACTGGCAATTAGTTAATTTGATAACAACTTTAACAGAGGGTCCTGAAGTAATCATGGTAATTACAGGCCAGTAAATCCAACTTCAGTATGAGCAAATGGTTGAAGTTAAAGAACAGAATTATCAGACTTTATTATTTACATGATCTATTAGGGAAGACTCACATAGCTTTTATAAAGGGAAATCATGCCGCCTAGTGCTTAGAATTCTTCGAGAGGGTTAACAAAGTGCGGACAAGGGTGATCCAGTTCATATAGCATACTTGGACTTTCAGGAAAGCCTAACTAAAGGCCCTTAAGTAAAGTAAGTAGTCATGGGGTAAGAGGGAAGTTCCTCTTATGAATCAATAACTGGTTAAAAGATAGTAACAAAGTGTAGGAATGAACTGTATCTTAACTTTGAATAAACTAGTCACTGAACTAAGATAATAGAATAAAGTTGAATGAAAATATTCTTAATGCACTTGCAAAAGAGGTCCCCTGCTATCAAAAGAAACTTAAGCACCTCAAACTTTGATTTGTGAAGCTTAGCCATTGACTTCCTTGCATTCAGTGATTTGACTTTCTTTAAAACTTGGGCAGAAAACATGTATGACTTTTTTTTTTTTTTTTTTTTGCATTTATATTTATAAAATTAATATTGGAGTATAATTAGTTTTGGATGCAACTCAGGTAGTCACTTTTAAATAGGTATTTTTTGTAAAACCTATCTACTGCTACACTGTAATCAGCTCATCCCTTACCTTTTTCTTTGTTAAACTCAAAGAGGTCAATCTGTTTAGCTTATCACTATGAACTCTAGTGATAAACTAGAGTTTTTTCTAATTATTTAATCATTCTTGTGGTTCTTGTCTGAACTCACATTTTTCAACATCCTACTTTATAAAAATCTGATTTTTTTTAAATACAATAACGAATTACTTTTAACTATGGGTTAAAACTTTCATTTACAGAAGCATGTAAGAATTCTGATTCATCACCATGTACATCTGTTAAACTCAAGTTGGGCTGTGTAGATGATGGCAATTAATGGAATATCATGAAAACTTGATGTTTTTATTGCAATGTACTTCAATTTAACATTAAAACAAGGGTAAGGGGATAGTTTTTTAATGGGTTAAAAGTATCCTCTAGAAATAACGTCTTAATAAATATGTACATTTTGAGCTTTGGATTTAGATAAAAATTTTGAGTTTTAAAAAAAACCAACCTCACTATTATATCCTTGATGAATAAAATAAATTTTTCTTTTTTAATTCTAGAGTTGATAGATTTTTTTTTTATACAAATATTGGATTCTTTGATTTGAAATCTCTTTAATTATGTTTGTTAGAGTCATGACTAACTTGTAATCATCTAGTTATGCTTGCTTTGTCTTCTTTGAGAGACTGTATGGACTATAATGATATAGGACAATTTGGTACACTGTGATAGTTTTATTTTAAAGCATTTGTAGAAAAAGTTAGCTACTCCGTTTGATCATAGGAAGATACAGATTTAGAATTTAAATTTTGTTTTCATCAGCAACATCCATGAAAAACAATATATCTGGTTAGAAAATATCTTGCCTGTTCCCAGTCTTCAAATGAGCTGATCACAGGAACCCTTAAGGACAATAAGGGTAATTATCATTATGGAATAGAGCAAATAACAATTCTTAAATGTCTCAACAACAGTTATCTACGTCAAATGCAACCAATGGTACATCTGTTATGGAAATCTGTCATATTCCTCCTAGTGGATAGCACTATAATTTAATGAAGACTTCTGGTGCACATGTTGGAGAATAAGGACCTTTCAGATTAATTCTTTTCAAATTAAAGAGAATTCCCCATTGAATGTTCACAAGTCAGGAATATATAAAATATTTCATGATCTGGTGGGCAGACATTAAAATAACCTACTTTGGAGAGATACCAGTGGATATCTAACCAGTAGATATCTATCAAACACTGTTTTTCCTTCTTGAATTCCCTACTTTTCTGCCCTTTTGATCCTCTGTACCAGTGCATGTGGAGTGGAGAATTGGTCCCAGATAACGTTCAGCAGTTCTATTCTTTGACATAAGCTATTCATATTTGCTTTCTCTCTAGCTAAAAGAGAACTATTTTGTTTTTATATTTGGTTATAATTTTACGTTTTACACTTCTGCTGTCCAATGAAGATTCAGTAAAACAACTTAGTAGCGACATTTCCTGTTAGCAAAAGGATCACACCTTCTACCACTCCCAATCTTATTGATCAGAACTGTCACTTCTTTGTATCTTTAGTCATTTATGCCGCCATCCATAAGTACATATACTGCCACCCAGCTCTGAATGGTGACAATGTAATTTATCAATATAACTTTTCACAGCAGATTAGAAGTAATGGGGCAGCAATGCAGAAGTAAGGGTGCAATATGAAAAGGGTTACTTGTTAATGTAACTTTTCACAGCAGACTTAGCATCCCATTGCCACCCTGACATCTGCACTACTGCTGCCACCTCAAGGCTGACAATCAAAGCCCTGCCACCTTCAGGCAGCCTGGGCTGCCTCCTGGTGAGGGATTTTTTTTTCCGAGGAAAAAGGAAGGAGAGCCTGAACTCAGGCAGTACGGCTCTGGCTGGCTGTCCCTTTCATCCCTGTCTCCTGGGTGTGCATGGCCCTTCTGCATCCTTCCAGTTACCAAGGGCTGGCAGTCAGAGCTTTCCTTCCACCCTTCCCCCCCAAAAAAACCCCACACAGAGCTTATACATCTTTTGACACATTCCCACTTCTTGCTCCATAGTTTGAGAACTGCTGCACTAGGTCTTGCAGTGCACTGTAATAAATGTAACTGAAATAATACCTTAAAATGGAAAAGGAAAGAGAGTATTTTGTTTAATAAAAATGATTGTTGATGCTTCACGGGTTACTTTAATGAGAAGAAAAACAGTTTTTGTTTAACCTGAATTTTTTCTGTCCTGCCTCTGTACTTCTTTTCTTCAAAACTGAGAGTAAAGGAGGTTATCTTTTTTTATAATATGGCACAGTCCTCTGAAAATAGCAAAATGATTCTGTAACTAATTCTCTCCAATCACATTTTTGAATAAATGTTAGTAGCTACTCTCAGATGCTTTTACGCCATTAATGCAATATACATTCCTGATACTGACTAGCTTATTTTAAGAGACTCAACATTTTTCCTCATTATCCTCAATATTTTGATGTTATAGTGCATGACTATTTTTTCAGTTATCTTGTCTCAGTATTCTTATTCTGATTAATTCTCTTAAAATATTTTTTTAAATTGAATCCTTACTAAAAAGCGATGCAGGAAAGTCTCTTATGAAAATGTGTTGCTTGGATGCCAAGTACAACTCCAAATAAAATTTCCCGGACACTTAATTGCATGTTTTAATCAAAATTTTCCAGTAAAATTTTACCAGGAGATAAAAATGACTCCGTTTTTTTGAATTTCAACTCTTAACTTAAAGACCCTGTTCATAAATTTCTTATATTTTAATAAACTCTAAATTGAAGCAAGTTCTATGCATAGCAGATAGCCTTTGAAGTCCCAATCCTTGGAATACATTACAAGGATAATATTTCAAAAGGATGAGCTCCTCTTGAATCATTTCTCCAATGTAGTAAACACTACTTTCCATGTCAGGCAGGTATTTCTTGTCACACTTTAACTAATTTTGAATATGTATCTACGTTATAGCCAATGTGAGCAAAATCCAAATAATTGTTTTTGTTAAAATATGGCCAAGACTCACTGATGTTCTCTTGAACTGCTATTGCTATTTTTATTAATACGGCATGTTAAACAATCTTCTGATTCAGTTATCTTATGTGATTCAGTTTGCTTTTTAATTTTGGGTCCTGTTTTTCTCCCCACCACTCAATATAGTGCAACGTTAACTTTCTGAACTCTGGTTAATAGAAATTCCCAATTTGCAGAAGGTTAGAAATGTCCAAGAGGGGGTCATGTTGACTGACACTGTGCCCACCTCATTGATGCTCCTCTGCATCTCAAGTTGGGGATCTATTTGGGAATTTCAGTCCTGCAGTTCTCCACAGGGCTTAAACTGAGTTTAGGAGATCTGGCATGCTCCAGCTCCCCCAAAGCCATGATTATGTGACTCCTGAATTTTTACAAAGTTTCCAAAAGTCTCTAAGATTAGGATTCTGTGGCATTAATATGTACACATCACTTAATGCCACCAAATCTTCTGAAGTATTGAAGAATACAATGCATGCTAGAAACATAATACAGTACTTAAGTAACAATTTATCAAGCTCATATGCTGTGTCCTTCATGAACAGCAGATCAGTTGCAAATCCTCAGTGGAACTTCCTAAATAATTGCCACAATGCTGAGAGTGCAATTAGAAAATTGTGAAGTACTTTGCTGCATTATTCAAAAACTTGAATGCCTCCAGCAGCATTTGGATACTGGCTTGTAATTTTTTGTGTGTAGCCAATTGTTGTCTACAACACAGCTGTTTTCTTTATATTTGTCTGCACGAGAGGTTGACTCCTGTAATTTTAGTGGCCACCTTCTCTGTTTTGCATGTGCATTTTGGCAACCTGAAACTCTGGTCTATTGAGGTTCATGTACTATGTCACTGAGTCAGTGTTAGCACTTCTCTTGGATGCTTTGAACATAGTACAACTGAAACAAATTATATTGATTGAGAGCCAATCTCTGGCCATAAATGCTTATCAAAATGGTCTGGCTAAATCTTTTGACCACCTGGTTCATTCTTTGTTGCCAGTCTTTGTCTCAATATCTGGATTTCCTTGGCAGACATACTTATATTTTACTCTAATGGCTTTTAGACCACCAATATGGTAAGTGAAGTTATTGTTAAGAAAATAAGATTTTGAATTTTTGTAATAATATATGTATAGGCCCTTTTTTCACACATAGGCTTGATTCTGGTGTAACATATTAATGTATGAAAATGAACAGTTTAAATCAGCAATACATTGTTTTGCATAGTTGGGATATTTTTAGGAAACTCATAACTTAGCAGTGTTAATTAGCTGTATGCTCCCAAGGACAGGTAATTTTGAATGTTTTGCCCTTTTACTTGACACGCAAGGGGTTTTTTTTGGAGGGAAAGGTATTACCTTTTTTTAAAGTACGAGGTAGTTTCTCAAATTTGATCTTGAATTTGTTTTAAACAAATTGGATTATGAATGTGTGCATCTAAAGATTATACTAATTAGCAATGGTGATTTTCATATGGCTGTGTCTTTGTGGTACTATAGTTACACAGTCCACACATGTTTTAGATGCATTAAACAAAACTCTATCACAGTGGAACTAACTCTGTCTATGATTACGAACACTCTCAAGTACACATTCTTCCTCCACTCCCAGACATCCACCTAAATATGCGCTTTAGCTAATGCTGGTGTGATTGTGCTGTTAGCAACACTGGAGAAACAGTCTTACAAGACCAGAGGTGGGCAATAATTTTTCATGGAGAGGGGCCACTCTAAGAATTTGGGAACAGGTCATGGGCCACACTCTTACATAATATTAATGAAGGATAATATTCTGGGATGGAGGTTGGGTGTAGAAGGGAGCTTGGGGTGCAGGATGGGGAATGGGATCTGGGAGGGAGTTTGGGTGAAGAAGCAGATTGACCTAGGACAAAAGATTGCAATGCATGGGAGGGTGCAACGTCCTGGAGGGGGTATGGATGCAGGAAAAAATTCTACCCAGGGGGATATAGGTGCAGAGTCTGGGAGGGGGCTCTGACCTGTGACAGGGGTACAGGAGTTTGGGTTGTGATCTGGGGCAAGGATTTGGGATGCAGAGTCTGAGTGGGAGTTGTGACCTTAGGTGAGGGATATAGGAGGGAGTGTGGATTTGGATTGTGGCAGGGGACTGGGGGGCAAGGTATGGAAGGGAGTATGGGTGCAGAAGTTTTGGGTTATCTGGGGTAGAGGAGGAGGAGCAGAGGGCTGTGGGGAGGGACGGGCAGACACTAGCAAGAAGGTCCTCATCTGGGCAGCTCCCAGACAGCAGCCCAGCAGGTATCTTTGGACAGCCTCCCTGCCTTTCATACGGGTTACGGGGGCGGTGGGGGGTGGATGTGCTTCTCTGAATTCTGTGAGCCCCAGGGGAAGGTACTTTGTGCACTGCCTATCCTGAAAACAGGCAGCTCCCAGTGCTTAGAAACCGGCCAATGGGAGCTGCAAGATTGTGCTATCGGTACGGGCGGTGCTCAAAGCCTCTCCTCCCTTCCCCCCAGGCTCACAGCACTCTCAGAAGTGCATGACTCCTACAGACGACTGCTATGAGCAGCGTACTAGGGGCCAGGCACACAGGGAGTCTGTCTGAGGCTTCTGCTGGGCCGCAAGCCAGATCCAGCAGCTTGGAGGGTTATATCCAGCCTGTGGGCTGTATATTGCACACTCCTGAAATAAAGCACATCTTTTAGAAAAACATTATGATGCTAAATGTCAGGAATTTATCCTAAGATCCTTTCTATTAACACTTTCTCTATTGTGACTTTCCAAGAGTAAATACAATCTCGACGAAGCCTGAATCTCTCAAAAATGTAGGAGCCTAAAACAGCTTGAAAAGGGATCTTTTCAGGAGGTGGAGACCCAAATCTGGATCTTTTTTCAGGACATAGAATTTAGAAAATCAGATCTCTTCTGTTGTGCCATAATAGGGTATGTTTGTACCACGAGAAGATTGAAGCTGCCACTGTCAATCTTTCAGGGTTTGAATCAGAGAGTCTAGTAAAGACATGCTAATTTGAACTGAGAGGGGCACTCCAGTCCATGCTGGTAGTCCGGTTTCCATAAGGAGTAAGGGAAGTCAAAGGAAGAGTGTTCTCCCTTCAACTTCCTGCAATATGGACAGCACCAAAAGTCAAGTTAAGCTACTTCGACTTCAGCTACGCAATTAACGTAGCTGAAGTTGCATATCTTAATTCAACCATATGTTGTAGTGTAGATGTACCTATAGAGAGTAGGTCCTTTACAAAGAATCTGAGACAAAGGAAATCTCTTCTTCTACTATAGAGGATTCTTAAAATACTAGATTCCTGAACTGTGATATATTAGCTTACCTTTGTTTATACTGATGTGTACAATACAGTTGTGCTACTTGAATGAAAGTTGAAGTTCCTTCCCATCCCTCCATCTCAAAGTGTAGACTGCTGGACCTATGGATTTAGTATCTCCCTTCTATCTTCCCCTCCCCCAAATGCGGACTTGGGGGTGGAAAAACTGCAGAGAGGGGTCAGACAAGGACTCCATCTGGTAGAAATAGAAACAGCCAAAGTGGACCACTGTCCTGGGGAGGAGATGGGTATAATGGGCTAGCCAGGGCCACCCCTTCAGCCCACAACTCGGAGTGTATCTTCTGTGTATAAGCCAACATATCAGAACAACCAGACAGAAATGAGTATCAACCATATATGACCAACATTCTTGACATAGGTGATTATTTTGGTCAGGGAATTTTCTGTTTCATGGCTAGACTCCAAATTCATCCATCAGTCAGAGACTTTAACCAGCTTGTAATAATTCTTCAATCTGTTCTCTGAAGAAATCACTCCCACTTTAAATTTGAAATGGCTGAATCAAGCTATATAACAAACTGCTGCAAAATTGAGAACAGTTGTTCATCATAGCCTTCATGAGGTGATGTTTTTTAGCCTCCCCCACTGCCTTCAGAGTCTGATTGCAGAATGCCAAGCAAAGTACCATAGATTGCTCCCCTGACAGTCTTTGCTAGAAGTGGGGGTGGTAGTAACAGCAATTTTATCTCCATTGTTCTAGTGAAAATTCCTTTTCCTTATAGCAATCATTTCTTCTCCAACAGGTGGAGGGGGAGGGCCTGAAGGAGCATCTACGTCGCCAGTCACTTTCTCTGTCCCGTCCCAGATTCCTCACTGTCCTTAGAACAATATGGTGAAACTTAGCTCAATTGGCATATTCATTCCATGTGAATTAGGAAATGTCTTGAGAAGATTTGTTGCCCAAAACCACTTTCAGATAAATGTGTCTCTGGCATTGGTTTGACACGGGGAGCATATTTCAGTCTCTTTCTTTGCAACTCAAGCTTTCAACCTCTCCCATAACCTTGCTTTTGATTTTAAGTGAGGTCTTTATCATGAAGGAAAAACTAAAAAGGTTCATTTCCTGGAGTGCTTAGTTGACCCTGAAGTCAGATATGCAGACTTAGGCACTCAGTCTGGTCTGCCATCCCACCGGGAGGCCCTGATTGAGGAAAGCACAGGCTCAACTTTATGTGCTTAAGTCGCATTGCCCATGATAGAACTTAATCATGTGCTAACCATGCTGTGCTGAATAGCTTCTTTGAATCTGGTGCAGAATTAACAACTTCTCCCCCAATGTGCTCTCCACTTCCTGGGCAAAAAGAGATGCTCCCTCCCTAGAAAAATGTCTGGCAGCTATTTGAAGGTTTTACCATTTCCAAACATTTCTTCTCCTGCTGCCTTTCAAACATCAAGACCTCTTACGATAACACAGTGTGGTTCTCAAAGGATAATCTGCTAGTATCCAGAGTGTACCACTGCTGAGACACACCTGTTACAAAATGGAGATGATAGTGCCCCTAAAGGAGGGCTGAGTCAAATGGGCAGACTTAACGGAATGCATCGCTGTGTCATATTTGACTGAAATTGAATCCATGACTATAACTTAAGTGCTGAGATGTTTGAGCATAAGTCATATTACTCAATGGACTATGAGATAAACCCCAAAGGGATTTAGGTACCTACCTGCCAATTAGGCAACTAAGTCCAAAATTTAAATCCTTAAAATATTCTGCTATTGGGCATGTACACAGCTGCCTAAACCTCTGACAGCTGGGACCAGGAGTGATGGGGGGACACTAGCAGTCGTATACCCCGACTGTTGTGGCTAGTCCATAGCCCTAATAGTTAGAGCACTCAACCAAGAGAGCTCAGATTCAAATCCCACTCTGCATGATGAGGACCTTAATCCAGGTCTCCCACTTTGCAGGTGTTTGCCCTAACCACTGAACTATAAGACTACATCTATAGTGCAGCACTATTTCAGGATACGGAGGTATCCCAAAATAGCTATTCTACGTCTTTTTAGCGCACTTGTTATTTCGAAATATAACAGGCTCGCTATTCCGACATCCCTGTAAACCTTTCATTCCATGAGGAGTAAGGGATGTTTTGGAATACAGCTTTATTTCGATATAAGTGCTGTGTAGACAGCGCCCAAATTTCGAAATAAGCTATTTCGAAATAACATTGAAATAAGACACGCAATTTGCGTAGCTGAAATTGTGTGTCTTATTTCAGTCTACAGTGCAGTGTAGATGCACCCTGGGGTGGAACTCATTGCGTCTCTTGGCATACATAGTCATTGAGCCACATACTGAGTGCCTTTGTGGTTCAGTGGTTAGGGCAGGCATGTCAAACTCGAAGCATACTGAGGGCTGCACAAATGAAAACTGATAGGCACTGGGCCACCTAGAGTTCCCAGATGGTTTGACCAAAAAAAAAAAAAAAAAAAAAAAGCATTTTAGATGCTGGGCATAAGGCACCAATACCAGGCAGAATGCACCGATACCGGACGACTGGCAACCCTAGAGCCACCAAAGTACTTGGTCAGAAAATCGTAGTTATTTATTATTTTAGATAATGTTTTAGGTATATTTTATAATATTACAATAATTTGATGTGTAAAATTGTTATCTGCATATATTAAATAATTTTACATTAATTTTACATCATTTTTAATTTAAATATAAATTTAAAGTACTTTTAAATTTTGTATATGATACATAACTTGTTTTGTTGAAATAAAAACAAGTATAGACCATGGTTAATCAAATAGTACAGGCTTCTGTGAAATTTCAGATACTTTGTAAGTTTGAGATTTTGCAAAAACATATAATATTCATGCAATTGCAAAAAAATTGACATATTTATTGATTATAAAATTAATATATATTTTGTTATTTTTATTTGGGAATAAATGAATAAAAAACAAAATATTAACAAAATAACCCTTTCCTCTCCCTCAGACCCAGGCATTCTAATACCCCCATTTAAACCCAATCCCCCCCCGCACCGCCAGAGCCAGCCCCCCCCCCAACCTAATGCCTCCTCCCTCCTGCATAGCCAGGCACCCCTAACCTAATGCCTCCTCCTTCCCCCCCAGAGCCAACCTAATACCTGGGTCCCGGAGTCGATGTTGCCGCCTGAGGCGCCAGGGCAGTGTGAGCACAGAGGCCAGCTGTGAGTGCCTGTAGGAGAGCCCAGCGCAGAGTGCCCAGCCAGCTATGATCGTGTGCGCAGAGCAGCCCAGCCAGCCATGATCAGGCACTCAGCCACGTGCTCCAAGCAGCCAGCAGGCCGCACTTCATTCTTTTATAAAAATGTTCTGGCGGGCCGCAAAAAATTTCGATCAGGCTGCATGCAGCCCACCAATGCCAGTTTGACATGCCTGGCTTAGGACAACTGCCTGAGATCTGGGAAAGTCCAGGTCCAGTTCCCATCATCCCATGAACACTTAGTATAAAATACTGTGATAGAACAGCTTTCAAAGAAGAGACTGAGAGACCCCACACATCCATTGGTGTAGCTCACTAGGCATGGCATGGCACACTCCAGGGAGATAGAAGACTTGTGTTTCAAATTCCTGATCCATGTAAGGCAGCATGGGAATTTAAACCTGGATCTTCCACATCCTGGATGAGTATTCTTCTGTTTGTGAGAAAGTGCTAACCTGGTGTCTGTACCTAATGCCAAGAGAAAGCTCACAGTTGTTAATTCCAGTTGAAGATCACCTCCCTCTGGCCTTGACTTTGACACCTAAATCTCTCAGGGGCAGGTGTGATGTGAAGCCCCTGTCCTTGGCATTTCCCATTGGTTAGTTTACACAGCTCCTCACGAAGGATACCGGGTTTTTTGGATCCCATTTTGTGGCACCAAACTCTTGCCCATGTGTTGTATAGTTATCCTGGCTGCCAAATTCAAGACTGTGGATTCCACTTAGCAGCAGGGCGCCTAAACCTTGTGCATCGTAGTGCTAAGAGCCAACATCTCTTGGAAATGAAACGTGGGTTCATATGTCACTTAGGTGCTATTGAAATTTGTGCCCATCCTGATTTAAATTAGAACAGTTGTATATTCATTTTGTTCCAACCAGCACTTGAAAAATTCCAGCTAAGAAGTGCCTTCCACTTGGCAAGTAGAGAAGTAATGTGATCTATGACCTCAGGAGTCCCTGCATCTCTCTCCCACCTGCCACCATTTGTCTGTCTTGTCTTTTCAGATTGAAAGTTCTGCAAGGAATGGGCAGGGTCTTTTCGTGTATTTTGTAGTGTCTGATCTCAAGGCAGGACCTCTCGCCTCTGCAGCAATACAAATACCAATAATACATATGACGATTGTTAACAGTATATAAAGGGTCTAGCACTGAAAAGTTAAGGAATGCCAGGTTTAAGGCTGAGTGCACAAAAATACTTTGGACCGCTTGTGCATGATATGCCCTTCATCATGTGATCACATACTGGTTTTGTTTTTTGTTTTTTTTTGCGGGATGCCATCTCATTTGGTTCACAGAATGAACAATGCTCACTAGTCACTGTCCAGCATACTTTTTATCACGTGTGGCCCCTGGTATTATTTATTCCACACCATCCAAACCCAGCTCTAAATACAGAATTGTGAACTTCCTGCAGGTCTCAAGTTTCCATTCACCCCTCACTCCCACACCCCAGTTTTCCCACCTCACCCCAGCTCTTTACCCCCTTTGCATTTCGGGCTATGTGTAGACTTCAGCTTCTTTCAGAAGAAGCTTTTCCAGGAGATCTTCCGGAACAACTTCCAAAAGAGAGCGTCCACATTGCCAAAGTGCATCGAAAAAGCCATCTGCTTTTTTGAAAGATAGTGTCCATTCAGTGTGGATGCTCTCTCACATTTAAACTGTGATTACTATGGACGGAGTGGACACTAGGGCACCTGTGCTTTTTCCTCTTTCCTCTTCTTTTGAAAGAACTCCCTCTTCCCCATCTTGTCCACACACGTCTTTTTTCGAAAGAGCTCTTGTGGAAAGAAGTTTACCAATGTCAGAAAACCCCCTCTGTTTTTTCAATTTTTTTTCACAAGAACATGACTGCAGTGTGGATATAAGGAAGGTTCGGAAAAACTCTGTAGTGTAGCCATAGCCCCAGTGATGGTGCTCCTCTATATTTCATGTTGCCCGGGCACCAGCCTAGGAAGCATTGACACACAGGAGAGAGATTCTCTCTGCTCTCAGTTCCTGTGGTAGGCACCTTAGCAGCCTTTGATTACTGGAAGTACAAATTGCATGATAAGTCCTCCTCAGTCCCTTCAGTCCCCGATGCAGCTTTCTCAGTTGCTCTTTGGGGATGGCTCACATCCTCGCCTATAGGGACTTAGTTCAAATGAAATTTTTAGAGAATTACTGAGCATGTATAAACAGCAATTTTCAGAGGGTTACAGTTTGGCCAAATTTGGGTGAAAGTTCACAAGGACAGTAAAAGTCACAGCATTGGTACCAGGAACTTCTGCTGCCAAATTTCAAGTCCTTGCTACAGATCATGGAGTCGCTAGAGCTTATCAAAGAAACAACTGCAAGAACTTCTTAACATCAACAAAACAATGCATTTTCACCTAATCTCATTCTGAAAAATGGCTGGGTGATGTTTGCTAAAATATGTATTAATATATAAAATGTGAGCCTGAGGAAAATTGAACCTGACATGGAAAATTTCAGCCCAGATAATTAATTGGTCAAATTAAGAAAGAGTTAAAAACAGAGGCTTAGAATGAAAATTGTCAGACAATCTTAACTATAAGATTTACCACCACTGCCAATAAAAGGAAAAATGGGCTTACCTCTGCACTGGCTGATGTCAATGAGTATTTTGCAATTGACTTGACTAGGACCAGAAACACACACAATATTTGATCTATCACATTTTTTAAATTTTTATTTGTGTTCAGAAAGGTTTCTTAGTTTTTGAACAATCAAATGGCTGGTTTAGCGGGGGAAATGAACAATGTCCTTTTAGCCATTTCCAGATTCCAGGAGCAGTACAGGAGACCCTAACACTAGAAATGTAAAAAAGGAATATATATTGTATTCCTAGGCTGTCTGTATTTTGTTTTTGTAAACCACAAAAGGAAGATGAGAAAGAGAGGAAAATACTTTGTATTCTGGCCATACATATGTTGCCAAAGCTGTTTGAATCCTTTGGTTCAGCCACATTGTTTATTCGTCTCTTAATACAATTATCAGTTATGATGATGGTCTGTTACATCTGGCAAAGAAATGAATGGGAAGCCTGTTGTGGATTAGTCAAACAGACTGAGGCAGATGTTTAAGTAGAAATCCTGACTATAAAAAGACCAAAAAAAACCTGACCATAGTATTTGGTAGCATTGCTGATCTGCAAGCAGCCTACAGAGGAAAATGGAAAATGAACATATCCATGAGAAAGAAAGGGCAACATTTATCAAAGAGAGACATTGTGATTTCTAGTTTTCTTGTATGTCTTTTTTTCCCCCCTTCTATTTCAAAAAAACAGAATCTGAGACCAAAATTTAATCGGTAATTTCTATTCTGAAGGAACAAAAAGGCTATGTGGTTTTGAGTCTGTAGATAAGTATGATAAATAAAGCTCTTCTGTGTGCTCTTGCAAGTGAGTATTTTAATGATTAGCCTTAATTGCTGCATTGCACCCAGAAATATTTTGACAAACTACTGTAAAGAGTAAACCATGACTAGATATAAGTACCTGTAGTGAGTGTATACAAGGACAACGTCTGTATATTGTATTGTATAGAAATAGCTTTTGGAGATTATTTATTGTTAATTACTTTCATTAGAGTAGTGTATAGAGACCAACCTAGCATGGAATCCCAATGCAGAGTAACATGCAGTCTCTTCAACGAAGTGCTAACGGGGGAAAGGGTCATTTATCAAATTCTAGAGGCCTAAGGCCTTGTCTACACACACAATTTGCACCAGTTTAACTAAAATTGGTTTTGTAATATATTTAGTTACAGCAATGTGCACCGAAGTATAGGCAGTTTTAAACGGATTTACTGCTGGCTTATATCAATTTAGATTTATTTGGAAATATGATTATTGCAAACTTTGAGACACGTACATTTTCAAGTAATTGTTGTTCCCCCAAATTTTGAAAAGGATTGAATTCCAAATTCTGTTAATTTTCTATCTGATTTTTCTGGGAGCTCACCCAACACTTGTTTCATTTCGCCGTTGGAAAGGGTCAACAAACATGAAAAAAAACCTCCTTCCCCTTTTTGGATTTTAAAAAATGGATTTTGGGGGGATAAAATTGTATTAACTTTTTTAAAAATGTTACAAGAAAAAATTTGAAAAAATCTTACCTGTGCTAAAAGTGAGTAGAGATCAAGAGGGAGGTGTTTCAAAGTGTGTTGCAAGGAAATTGGATGAGAACTTGCCATTGTAATTAAGATGGGAGGAGTGTAACTCTGGCAACAAACAGCTCAGTTCTTGTGTAACTGAAATAAGTGCCATCTTTCACCTCAGTCCCTGCACACACCCTCCTTTCTCAGTCACTATGGACAACACCACCAGCCTCCCTGTCACTCAGGCCTTTAACCTGGCTGTTATTTTTCCACTCGGACCTCACTCTAAACCGGGGTAAGCAACGTACGGCATGCATGCCATAAGTGGCACACAAGATGATTTTCAGTGGCACATACAATGAATGGACTCCCCCTTGCTCCCCACCACCTGCAGTAGGGAGCCAGCACTGGCAATTCAGCATCACACCTCCGCCCTCCCCCACTGGCAAGATTAGAGCCAGCACCAGTTTCCTGCCGGAGGGTGTGGGGGGGAGAAGGCCCTGAGGCTCCATGCTGGATCCGGCTTGTGGGGAAACACACGCATGCTGCTTCTCCCCTCCCCACAGCAACACGCATGCCGCCTTATCCACTGTATTTGCCCCATGCTTCAGGGAAGCAGGACACAGGAGCTGTGTGGCCTCTCCCTGCCTGGGAGCTCAGAGCAGGAGACCACGCAGGGCACACGGTGTAGAGAGTCTCCCCCGAGAGAGCAGCACGGCCCAGGGCAGGAGGGTACGGTGGGGCACACCACTTCTGAAAGGTTGCCAACCCCTGTTCTAGACCCTCACATCCAGGCTGTCTACATTTTGCCAATTCTTCCTGCATAATATCTGTAAGATATGGCCTTGCCTAACAATCCACACAGACAAAACTCTCCTCCAGGATCTCATCATTTGGTGAATTATCATAAAGATCCCTTTTGCTGGTCTTGAAAAAGACCCAGTTGCCACTCCGATTGATTCACAATGGAATGGTAGACATCACTTTCCTATCTCATTGCATTGGTCATATCATATCTCTCTTTGTAGCCTTCCAGTAAATCCACTATATCCATCACATAATACATAAACTACTTAATTTCACTCTCATGTCTTAATGCCTCCCTACCCCGATGTGTTACCTCTCATATGCTGTTGAGATGTGGATTCTGAGAGGAAGGATTGTCCAGTGGTTAGGCACCAGCACAGGACACTGTGCTGTGCTATATATTCCCTGTGTGACACTGGACAATTCACTTAGTCATCCCGTGCCACAGTTCCCCATGTGTAATAGCACTTCCCAACCTCAGGCATGTTGTGAGAACAAATGCACTTAAAAATGAGGAAGTACGATATTAAAGAATTGGCAGACGGTATACATATCTGTGATGAATAGACTCCTGCCTCTTACCTGCTAAGGATGCCAGCTTTCATCAAACATATTACATTTTCAAGTAAGTACCTTTTGTGCTTTCTCCCATGCTGCCCCTCACACTTGGGAGGAGCGCTCAATAAACACAGCCACCTTGTTGTCCTTCACAGTCTTCCTTAATACTCACTCATGCCATGATGCCTACCAAAAATTGGGCAGTGTTGAGACTGCGGATGTGATGTGACCACTGAGTCTCATAGGGTTTGTTTACACAGCAACATTATTTTGAAATAACAAGTGTTATTTTGAAATAACTTAGTCCACATCTACACAGCAGGAAGGGTATGTCTACACTACCACCCTAGTTCGAACTAGGGTGGTAATGTAGGCATACCGCACTTGCAAATGAAGCCCGGGATTTGAATTTCCCGGGCTTCATTTGCATAAGCCGGCCGGCGCCATTTTTAAATGCCGGCTTGTTCGAACCCCGTGCTGCGCGGCTACACGCGGCATTGGCTAGATAGTTCGAACTAGCAAGCCATTCCGCACTATCTGTACGCCTCGTGGAACGTTGAATACAAACAGATGGAGTAACAAAGAGAAACAAGGTGTACAGATAGTGGGACGAGGTGTACAGATAGTGCGGAATGGCTTGCTAGTTCGAACTATCTAGCCCGTGCCGCGTGTAGGCGCGCGGCACGGGGTTCGAACAAGCCGGCATTTAAAAATGGCGCCGGCCGGCTTATGCAAATGAAGCCCGGGAAATTCAAATCCCGGGCTTCATTTGCAAGTGCGGTATGCCTACATTACCCCGCTAGTTCGAACTAGCGGGGTAGTGTAGACATACCCGTAGTTATTTTGAAATAGTGTCAAAATACTGTCAAGCTAGAGGACTTCTTACCCCAACTCCTGTAACCCTCATTGTACAAGGTGTAAGGGAAGTCGGAGGAAAGTTCTCTATTTTGAAATAAGTGCTGTGTAGAAGCTCCCAATTTCAAAACAAACTATTTTGAAATAAGCTACACAGTTGGCATAGCTCAATTTGCATAGCTTATTTTGAGTTAAGCCCTGCTGTGTAGACGCACCCATACTGACCAATACTGTCTCATTGTTTCTCTTTGTTACTCCATCTGTTTGTATTCAACCATCGTCTCTTGTCTTATACTTATTTTATAATCTCTTTGGTGGTAGGGTCTGTTTTTTGTTCTTTAGACAGTGCCGAGCACAATAGGGACCTGGTTTATGACAGGGGCTCCCAGTTGCTACTGCAATAAAAGTAATATATTAATAGTGCTCTTGAGACTTCAAAAAGTGCAATAGCCTCCCATTGGGTTTGCAGTCACTCACTAGAATTTCAGACTGGGAGCTAAAGCCTAGTGTTCAGATCCCTTTGAACCCCTGAGGTCTCTCCTTTTCTCTACCCTCTTCTAGAATTTTTTTAATAGCCATCGCTTCTGTCCATGGAGTGTGTGAACTGCTTGCCCTTATTTGTCATTTGTCCTTTGTCCTATCCTGCCTGGATGTTTACAAGAAAAGGTGGCTCTTTGCACTTATGTCACTCAGGGAATCTCCCTCTTTAATGTCTTTTGCTGTCCCAAAGTACTGATTGGCATTTCATAGTTATCCACTGTGACCCTTAGACTTATCTGGATCACAGAAAGGAGTATTAGGCATTCTGCTCCCTCTTCATCTTATCTGAACCCTTTACAGAAGGAGGGAAAGACGGATGAGTGTATGTTTAGGCTTCTTATATTGCTCATACCCATGGCTAAGGCCAACTCTACTACAGGAGTTTGCTTTGTATCTCTGCATTTAATATTTTAAGAGAGGAAAAAATATTTTTATATATTTTTCCAAATGTGCTGAATTTTAAACATCACAATGGAAAACCACATTTCTTGGTATTCTAACTATGGTGGCAAACAGTGGTCTTGTACAGTATTAGCTAAGCAGCTTACATTCTAGAGAAGGTACAAATAATAAATTAGGGAAAGATGGGGAAAAGCCATATTCATTAGCATTTTCCTTTCTAAGTCAAACTATAAAAAGCTAAAGCAGATAGACAAGAGTCTTAGAAAACTAAAACTCAGAGACTTTTTCTATCTTGAGTTGGGTTGAAATGCTGGTCTTATGCATTGATGCTTTTATCTTTTTCCTATTACTTATTCATTACAAACCACAACAAGTGACTCATCTTAATCTGACAGCTTGATGCTGCATGTATTTAGGCACTTCCCTCCTTCCTTTCTATATTTCAGATGTTACAATATATAATGTTATGGTGCCAGCTTCTGTCATTTATTCTCAATTGGTGAAAGTTGAGGCTTAAATTGGAGGCAAGTGATAAAAGGGTCAAATTGACATTGAGACAAGAGATGGATGGAAACGCAAAGCAATTATATTTAGTGGTGGACAAGAAAACCACCACTGAATCCACAGTTGCTGATTTTACCATGCTTTTTGTGATTGTAACTTGTAAGTGGTCATTTTGTACACCATACATAGCTGTGGGAAACTGTGATTATGCTTGCCAATGTAACTAACACTGCTGTTTGCGTCAGTCTTTATCATCCTAACCCACATCATTTGTTT
Source organism: Pelodiscus sinensis (assembly GCF_052426305.1). Taxonomy (NCBI): domain Eukaryota; kingdom Metazoa; phylum Chordata; order Testudines; family Trionychidae; genus Pelodiscus; species Pelodiscus sinensis. The sequence continues at coordinate 168,481,744 of NC_143052.1, read as the reverse complement.
ATTCAAATGAAGTTTGGGAAACAATAAAATGTTCCAGTCCAATTCCCCAAGACTGATGAGTGCCGTGCTCTACCCCAGATCAATCTTTAAAATCATCTGAAAAAAAACCCCTAAGAATTCCATTGCACTTCCAGTTCTAATGGGCTATGACTCATAACCACGGTGCCTCCTGCTGGTCATGCTGAGAATTAGCTGAGGCCGTGGAATGCACTGTCTTCTGGTTGATGCTGGGGGAGCGGCAGCACATGGAGCTGCTCTCTTTGTCACTCTCTGCTGCGAGCTGGGTCTGGTGGGGAAGGTTGGGGGGGGGACGCGCGCACACACACACACACACACACTCTCTCTCTCTCTCTCTCTCCCCGCCTTCTCCCCCCCCAACGGGAAGCCAGACTTGGTGCTGCAGCTTCATGGTTGCACAGGCTTCCTGGGGGGCTGAGCTCCCCCGCTGAGGGAACGGCAGTACAGTGATGCCTGAGGCTTTCCCCATTGCAAGGGGGCATGAACCCAGGTAAGTATCTCCCCTCATGCCTAGACCCCAATCCCGTTCACTCACTACCTCCCCCCCCCCCCAAGTCCTCACACCCCCAGCTTCCTCCAACAGCCTCCCTTGCTCCTGCACCCTCCTTCCTGGACGGACATCCTAATCCCAACCTGCTTCTGCACCCTACCTTCCACCTTCCACCCAGACCTCGCAACCTCTCTCCCGTCTGCACCCTACCTTCCTCCCAGATCTTGCACCCCATTCTTACTCCCCTCACTGGTAACCTGTCTCGCATACTGAACCCCTCTTGTTTGTCCCTGCACCAGAGCCGAAGTGGATCAATAAAATACACTAACTCTGGAACCCCAGAAAAGTAAACCTGGTATATGGGAAACCCTGAACCTCAGCCCTTCTTCTCTCAGTTGGGGGCCACATTAGTGAAGGCTGGGAGTTTGGGGGGTAGGTATTTTTGCTTTTCACTTGTGTGGTCTTCCCACTGATTTTTCTGTGGATCAGTGGCCCTCAACTCAAAAAAGGTTCCCACCTCTGTCATAAATAAAGAAAACATTGAAACCTTTTATGTTGGACATAAATTAATATTTTACTTTATTTAAAATGAAGTTTCATAAACTAATGTGAGTTAAAATGCTTAATCTGTTTAATAATTGAAATTAAACCATTCTCCCTAGCTGCAGCTGGATCTGAAAATATTGTCACTGTATCCAGTCTGCGCCTGCCCCCTCCTCAGCTCTCTCCCCTCCCCCCCGCCCCGCGCACAGATCCATAAATAGAAGTGAATAAGTTAAATCTCAGTCTGCCACTTCTGAAAGGTTGCAGACTTCTGTTGTAGCTTGAGTGTGTGGTCCCTTTGAGCCTGCACTTTGTCACGAGAATTACAGGTCCAATGATGAATACCCAAGAGGGGAAGGACAGAACCAGGTGGACCGTTTTAGCAAATACAAAATATTTATTTATAACAGTGATGAATTTATAGTATTTGTTCTAAGATTTTTAATAGACCATGTTAATAATGAATTTACAGTATTTATTATATTTATTCTATGATTTCTAGTTAAACATGTCAGAGATATAAGGATGGGAATGGCAAGGGGAATAGTCTCTATTCTAAAAATATCCAGCTACACTAATTAAATAACAGTGATAACTACAAACTCTATGTACTACCCAAAACAACTACAACACTAAGCTTATACAACAAGAAAAAATCAAATCATACATACCAACTTACACAGCGCACGGAACATTTCAAAGATATCGGTTCAGTTGCGAAGGCTTTGGTTATGCCCGAGAGTCAGGGGAGGTGTCTGGTCGGTTGATCCGGCTGGCAGCGCTTTGGAGTATACGGGAAGGCACACGCACGGTGGTACATGTGTTGCGAAGACCTCCTCAAGCAAACTGTGCGATGGGTATTTATCCCCAAGTCTGCACATCGCTTTCCTGCACTTGCATATTACCAGATATGACGCAACGGTCACCAAGTGGGGGGTCTGTGTCCCCGGGGTTGGGCTGAAACTGTGCAGGTTTCATGCGACCAGGTAAGCCCCACAGTTCTCACACCAAGGTGACGGGTGGGAGAGTCTGAGGCTATTTTCCCCTTTTCACACCTTCCCTTTTTCTAAAGGCAATGGTATGCAGGAAGGGTGCGGCCAGTTTCTCCCAAGTAGTACTGCAGCCCACTATAGCAAAAACAGCCTGGCCAAACTTTTTACTGGGGAGGCAGGGGTTTTTTTCTAACATACCTCAGGTAAGAACAGTTCAGTGCCCAAAAAAAAGGAGGTTGCTTAGGAAAAAAGGAATGGAGGCAAGACGATCTATTAAGACTTTTTGTGACTCGTGGCGGTAGTTTCATTTAGGCCTCTGGGATTTATGCTCTTCTCCCCTTGACTGTTCTTTTCAGTGAAACTGGGTGGGATTCGGTCCATTCTAATAGAGTTGTTGGGATAAATTTAGCCATATTGAAATAATGTTGAGCTAGAGGACTGCTTACTCTGACTCCTATAAACTTCATTGTACGAGGATTAAGGGAAGGTGGGGGAAGAGTGCTCCATCTTGAAATAACTGTGTAAACAGCGCCAAAAGTCTAAATAAGGTATTCTGACTTAAGCTGCGCAATTAGCTTAGCTCAAGTTGTGTCGCTTATTTTGAGTTTAGCCCTGCTATGTAGCTGTGCCCTATAATTTAAAAGGCAACAAAGGTAGTCTAGAGCCTGGTTGCACTCATTATTTGTTTCAAAATGGTTTCTTTGGAAGCATGGTTAATAGAGCAGAAACAAATTAGACGTCCCTTCTAATTTCACTGAGGAAATGGATCTTTATTTTATAGGTCTTTGACTACAACCTTTGACAGCTAAAATTAGCTTAGCCTTATTGAAACAGATAATGAATTTTTCCCATTATATGCTCATGGATAATACAGTAAATGCCAATTAGCCTTAATATATTGAGTTTACAGTAGAACTGTTTTTTAATTTGTGTTAGTGTGAGTCAGTAGACAATGTCTGACCACTCTTTGGGCTTCTCTTCATTCTATTCATTCTAATTGTATCATCATTTGTGTCTGTTTTAGCGATTTTTTTTAATTGTGTGTGTGAAATATAATTTATCAAACAAGCTTTCATTCACAAATAAGATAAAAATTATCTGCTATACCAATTTCTGATGAGCATAATGTAATCTGTGCTAGCTCCCCCTCCTTTTCCATCTCAGTAATGTGATTGTGACACATTACTACGTCTACACTGGCAGCTTCTTGCGCAAGAACTCTTTTGCGGAAGAATTCTTGTGCAAAAATTCTTCCACAAGAGAGCGTCTACACTGGCATGTGGTTTTGCGCAAGAGCATCCATGCCCGTGTAGACGCTCTCTTGTGCAAGAAAGCTCTGATGGCCATTTTAACCATAGGGCTTTCTTGTGCAAGAAATTCATGTTTGCCTGTCTACACTGGCCTCTTCTGGAAGAGCTCTTGCGCAAAAGGGCTTCTTCCTGCGAGGAAGTGTCAGAGTTCTGGTGCAAGACGCCCTGATTTTATACATTAGAATGTCAGTTTACTTGTGCAAGAACACGTGGCCAGTGTAAACAGGCAGTAAGCTTTTGCGCAAGAGTGGCCGCTTTGGCGCGAGATCGCGCCAGTGTAGACACAGCCTGAGTGTTTTATCCACCAACTTAAATTTACCTTTTTACAGTGCCTGAGTGCTACTGCATGCTGACAATGAATACAAATTGTTTTTAATACAATATAAGGGTCACTGACTTTCCAGAGTCAACATCTCCCATTAAAGCAGGAGGATAAAGCTGGTTGCCTTTTTAATAGTTAGACCGACAATCTTGGGATAAATGTGAGATTGGGTAATTTGTGCTTATTTAGCCCTCTTCCAAGTTGAGGATTTCAAAGCATTGTTGCAAATTTGGTCTCAACATTCCTGCAAATCAGGTGAGGATTATTTCCATTACACATGGGGAAACTAAAGTTGAGAGTAGAGAAATGCCATACATATTGATTGTATTCTCCCTAGAATATCCCGCCTCTCTCACAAATTATCCCCCCACCCCCATGGGACCTTTCCTATCCACAGGGAGAGGAGGTGCTCACTGCTTTTGTGGAACTGTCTCCTTCTGCCACAGAACTTTCAGGAAATAACCCTCCGCCCTCCATTCCTCAGCAGGATCAGGATGGTAAGGAGTGAAGTCAGGAGGACTGGGGGAGAGGGAAGCATCCATCACCAACTCTACAATACTCTCAAGGCTTGTAACAAACCAGCTAAAGAGTTAATGCAGCCTGCTACTGCATTAAATCTTCTGCAGGTCTTCTGGCTTCTGCACTCAGGATATCTCCCTTAAATAGGATCACTTGAGCAGCAGCTGGGTGGGATCCATTCACAGAGCAGCACTGGCATAGTCTTGAGTAAATTACGTCGTCTCTTTTCTTATGAGCCAAAAGTATCATGGTGAAATATGTAGCCACCGTATCATGTTTTAAAAGTGTCCATTAAATAGATACAATATATTGCCACCTATGGGGAAACAGTGATCCCAAGTGAAAGGATTGGAAGGAACTAGAGGTGGACACAGCAGCTGCCCCAGAGCATTTACTTGGAGAAATTGTGGGTATGTCTCCCCTATGGGGTGGGTCTAATCACAAGGGGTCAATTCAGCAGGCCTAATGACCTGCTAAATCAGTGGTCCCCAATCATTTGGTGTTGCCGGGCGCCAGGGTGCGTGGCCCCCCCATAGCCGCATTCCCGGGGCCGGCACTGGCGCTCGCTCTCTCCCCTCCTCCCCCAAGCACCGCGCGCCCGGGGGCCAGTGCTCTCCAAGTGCCACGCACCCGGCGCACCCTGCAAGCGCCACACACCCGGGGCTGGTGCTCCCCCCCCCCCCCCAAGCACTGCGCGCCCGGGGCCTGTGCTCCCCCCATGCGCCGCGTGCCCAGAGCGCGGGTGGTCAATCCGCGGCACCCCCCGGGGCTGGCGCTCGCCATGCGCCCGGGGCCGGCTCCGGCACCGCGCATGCGCCACGTGCCCGGGGCCAGGCCAGCCCTGAGCACGTGGTGGGTGCAGACAAATGCCCCCCGCGGGCGCCATGGCGCCCGCAGGCACCGTGTTGGGGACCACTGTGCTAAATCAACCACTGATCACTCTTCCATCCACTCCAGTACTCCACCAGAACAAAATGAGTAAGGGGAGTAGACTGGAGAGTTTCTTCTGTTGACCCAGTGAGGTGTGGACCTTGCAGTAAGTACATCTAAGCTATGTCTATTTGAGGCACACTAATAACATAACTCAAATTGCATAAAGTGAGACATATATTTCCTGTCTTTTACACACAGCATTCCTATTAATATATCCCATAATACTGGAATATTAGGGTGTGGTTTTTTGGGGGGGGGTGGGAGGGGTTGCAACTTTCTGGCATTTTGGCTCATATTCAATTTGTTATCCACTGTAAAACCTCAATCTTTTTGAGCAGTATTACTGCCTAGACAGTTAGGCTATGTCTACACTCGCGGCTTCTTGCCAAGTATGGCTTTTCTTGCTCAAGTATCTGCAGAGCGTCTACACTGTCCGCCTGCTCTTGCGCAAGGAAATTTACAGTATGGCGTGGTAAGAGAGGGCTTCTTGCGCAAGAGCTATGCTCTTTTTTAACAGGTGTAAGCCCTCATACGCAGGAGCTCTTGCGCAAAAGGGCAGTGTGGACGCTCAGCAGGGATTTCTTGCGCAAGAAAGCCCTCTGGCTAAAATGGCCATCGGAGCTTTCTTGCACAAGAGAGCATCTACACTGCCATGGGAGCTCTTGCGCAAAAGCACAGCGCGCACATGGCGGTGTGGATGTTTTCTTGCGCAAAACGTTCTTGCGCAGGAAGCTGTGAGTGTAGACATAGCCTACCTCCATATTTTATGTTCATGCATTAGATAGTTCCTTACTAAATATACATATTTCACACTTGTCTTTATTGAGTTGCATCTAGTTGACTTCAGATCCATTATCCAATTTACCTAAGATCCATTTGAATTCTAATTCTCTCTCCAAAGGTTTTGTAATCTCTCATCTGCTGATTTTATAAGAATACTCTCCATTCCAGACCCAGGACTGATCCCTGTAGGATGCCACTAAATACTTATACCTACTCTGGCAGCAAAAATTGCTCCTTGGGTACAGTGTTTCAACCCGTTGTGTACCCACCTTACATCAATTTCATCTAGACCACATTTTCCTACTTATAAGAATGTAATGTAGGACTGTGTCAAAAGTCTTTCTAAAATCTAGATGTATCATATCTATTGCTTTCCCCTCTCCATGAGGCCAGTAGCACTATGAAAGAAGGAAATTAGGTTAGTTTGGTAGAATTTTTTTTCTTCACCAAACCACAATAGCTATTATTTATCACCTTCTCAGTCTCCCAGTGCTTACCAACTGATTAGTAACTTGTTACAGCTTCTTTCCTGATATTGAAGTTAGTCTGAGAGATTGATAATTCACAGGGCCCTCTTTGTTCCCCTCTTCCTGCCTGACAGGGAGGAGACCGGAGGAAGGCAGGATAAGGGATCAGCTGGCAATAGGGAGGTGGGGTAGGTTTCGACTTGGCTTAGCAGATAGGGCATGTTGTTAATATTGTCTTGAACCATCTTCTCATAATTTTAATAAAGAATGAAGCAAACTAGACATTAAAGACTTAGCCTTTTGAATATTATTCATGTATTAGCTCTCCTTCACTGCTATATAGTGGGCCTACATTTTTTCTTCAACTTTCTCTTGCTCTTAATGCATTAATAGCATCTTGTCTTATTGCGCCATGTGTCTCTCACTAAGGGTGTGTCTAAACTACATGGCTCTGTCGATGGAGCCATGTGGATTAGGCTGATCGGCAGAGGGAAATGAAGCCACGATTCCTCCTTCATGGAAGTGCGTCGCATGGCAAAGTCCTCCCTTTGGTAGCATGTGCACAGTCTTGCATTCATTTCCAGAATGTGTGTCTTCTTGCTCCAGTCCTTACTGTCAGCCTGCAGAATGGATGAGAACATGACCTGTGCCCCTGACCCTTTCATCCTGGCTCCCAGAGCCTTATAGTTATTGCTGATCTGCTCCTGGTGATACCTAGCAATATCATTTGTGCCTATAAGAATGAGCAGCATGAGGTTGCAGTCCAAGGACTAGAGGAGATTTGGCAGCCTTTCATAACATCTTGGATGCAGGCTCTAGGCAGACAGCATACCTCTTAGGATGTCAGGCTGGCAGATAGATGGACGCCTCCACCTCCTTCTGAGAGGAGCCCCAAATACCACTATTTGCTGCATCCTCCTCAGAGGTGATAGCTATGAGCCTCCCACTCTTAACCAAGTATGGCAATCAGCTCCTCTCCTCCTATTGCCAATAATGCAAGACCTGCCTGTTGAAGAAAAACTGTCTTCCTCTGCTGGCATACAAAGCTGACTAAGTCTCCCAATGCCCTTGTCTCACCTATTACCTGTCTTACCAGCCACTGGACGACTGAATGCTTTTTAAAGCCTGGCCCCCATGCATACTCCAAAGGTTACAGCTGGAACACTGGAATGAAGGCTGTTTTTCTTCTACAGAAGAGTGAGTATCTGATGACTATCCATATTAAGACTATGCAAGGGTTTGAAATCCTACAGTTGGGTGTCTTCTTGCCTTGGTGAAAATCCAGTGAGGTCTGAGAGACCTTCCTGGACCAGAGAGTGCTCTTCATCTATTGCTGTATTTCCCAGTCCTCCATGTAAATGCCATTTGAACCTCTGATCATCTCAGGGCCTTTTGATCTCTCCCAAGGATGTGGCAAGGTGACAAACAAGAGTGCCATTTCGGGAGGCAGGGAGGAGCAGCAGCCATGCACTCCGGGACATGGCTACCTTTTCATCCCGTTACCCAGACACTAAGGGAGTGAGGGGAAAGTGCTGGCACCAAGTGTGAGAGGCTTGTATGGAATGCGAGCACTTTCCCCTCACTTCCTTAGCATCTGGGGAATGAGATGAAAAGCTAGTCACGTCCCAGAGTGCATGGCTGCTGTGCCCCCCTACCTTCCCAAAATGGCGCCTTGGTGACAAACCACCTCCCATCCTTGAGCTGGGTGTTTGGGGTGCTTAGTAGCTGCTCCTCAACTACCAAGAAGTTCACTGGAGGTACTATGTTATATGATCTACTGTCCCCAATTGCATCAGGGTTTCCCACTGTGCCAAGAAGCCTCCTTAAGGCAGAAGAGTTTGGGAATACTCCCTATGGCAATCAGCTTATGCAGTGAGGCTGAGGAAAGAGAACCCATACATTAGCTTGATACTTTATGAGTTCCTTAGCAACTGAGTGCTAGGCAAAAGAAAGTTCATCCCTACCATATGTCAGTCCCCGCAATACACAAGGTTCGAAGGGATGCCGGAAAGGATGAGACCACGACTTGGGGTTGTAAAAATAAACTGATTTTTTATTTTGATGATGACTCTGGCGCCTAATCACATGCGCGGTCGCCAGACAATCATCAGAATGAAAAACAAGCAAATCACTAAACAATATAAAACAATCTCCTGAGGATTCTCTAAATTATAATAGTTCCCAATAACTGCCCAGGGGTTAGGAACAATCGAACTCACACTGATATTGTTCATAAAGCTAACTATTTACACTATATTACACAAAGAACAGTTAAAACCCTTAACAACCACTATTAAAAGAACTAACAATAACTCTTGAACTACTGTTACTTGATAGGCAATGAGGGCAACTCAAAAATCAATTGGGATAGGGATAATCGCAGGGAAGAGGTGTTATACCGGTTCTGGAGACAGCAGGAACACGAGTACCAGCCACATGCTCACAAACTGTCTCCACTCAGGTCGACCAACTCGAGGTATGCTCAAACAGACTCGAGAGCGGGGGAGCGCAAGGCGTCTGGGTGATCAGGCCAGGCGTTCACTCGATGCGATTCCCCCCAAGAGGGGGTTCGGCTGCCTGTTTTATTGCCTGAGGACGTATCCCATAGGTTGGTTTTTGCCGCAGTGGGTGGAGTGAGTAGGCCTGTCCATGAGGCAGCCCATAGGCTGATCTTTCACTGCAGTGGGTAGAGCAAGCAGGGGAAGATAATTAATTTACATGCCCTTATATGGGAAGTGCTCCGCCTCACAGACAGAGCCCCCTATACCAGCCCTTGATGTATGACAGACTATGGCTCACCTGCGACGGGCAGCCATTGTTGTTGTTCTGACTCGGACACCATATTAGGGATTATGAGCTGTCTCTGCCCTGGTCTTGTGAGATGGCCATAGTTTGGAGCAAGAATTTGGTTTGGTTCCTAGCACCTGCTACTGTGAGAAAAGTAGGGTAGACTCTTTCCATCTTCTCCTTCCCTACTCCAAAATCCTTATCGATTTAGAGTAGAGGAACAGTGACCCATACTGCAATATGGGATAAGGGGTACCTGACCTCAACTTGGCAGACCACACACTCCTTCCTCCAAAGAATTTCAATGACAGACGGAGAATGGCTGCAGGAAGGATTTTGACACAGAGCGTTTATTCAATATTTAAGAAGTGGGATGCTTATTCAGGTATAGATTAGTGAAGCTAATGTTTGTATGTTGAGAGTGGAGGAAAGCCATGTGGTTAAAGCACAGCACTGGGAGTTGGGAGCCTCTGTATCTTAAATGTATGAAATTATAAAATGGTCATACTAATGGAATTTAATTAACTAACCCATTGAGGCCCTTTGATATGGAACAATAACGTATGATTCATTAATTGGAAGGTGGATGGTTTGTTTTTTCGTGTTTATCCATATTCACTTTTAAAGGACAGCAGTACCCTAAGAGGGATATTTCTACTCCTTTTACCCCTCCAAACAATCTGTTTGGTTGAAATTGTAGAACGTTTTGTTTGATGATTCAGTCTTGACTGTTAAATTGTAATTTATGGAAATAAGCTATGGTGTTTTGTGAGGTTGTGTCTCAGCATATTAAAAATAGCACTTGACCAGATGGGTTTTCATAGTTCAGTCAACTATGCCTTGAAAGTGCTGTTATCAAGGATGAGTGGTAGCTATTTTAATAATAGCACTGTGTATTAAAGGATGTGGATAAAGAGTAGTACAAAGCTACTTCAAAGAGCACACAATGCTGCAAAACAATGATTTCTTTGTTTTTATTTTGCTATGAGAAACTATAGATTATTTAGACCATCTGATGACTTTGAGTACTCTGCCACATCTACCATTGATAGTTCATCTACTACACACAACTATTTGCTCTTATTACCATTTTCTTTCACCTTACTAATCTGTGTTCATTCCCTGTTTCCCTGTGAGATTTTCAAATTTAAACAGGTTTTAAACTATACTGTTTGACTTTGTATATATGTACCTGCTGGAAGCTTGTGGCCTTGCCACATGCCACCCTAGAAGAAAAGGACAATAGGGAAGTCCTCCAAGGAGGCTTGTGTGGCTGCAGAGAAAGCAGCCCATCAGGGGCCAGGAAGGCCTAGATAAGGGAGTTGAAGAACAGAGTTGGAGTCAGTGTTACTAAAGCCTTGATGGTGTGCAGACTATGAGGTATGTTGGCTGGCTGAGGAAGCTATCTCCAGAAGAGCAAGCCTTGGCGGCACCACACTCTCTGAGTGGGAAACAGACTCAGAGGAATTCTAATAGAGAGCACCGAGATGGGCCCCTGCTAAGGAGGTACTCCGGAAGGGGTTGTTTGTGATTCACACAGGGCACGTCGTGGCAGAGACACACACGTGCGACCAGGCAGGGGTGCTCGCAGGAGGGAAGTGCCGCCCCATTACCTTTTGGTGCCAGGAGGACGACTTTAGATTGGCCCTGCAAACAAGGGCCTTAGAGGAGAAGCTAGATGTGATATTTTAGCAGTAGCAGGGGGGACTTGTGGGCTGCACAGGAGGAACTAAAAGACCTGAAGTTGCAGAATGAGCAACTATGTGAGGGAAAAGACTATATGCTGAGACTCTAACTGTGTCTCACAATACTACAGTTAAAATTCTGCCGCCACTCTAGCCTTTAGTTTAAACTGCATGATTATGAAACAGACCCCACTGGCTAGAAGGTGAAGGTGAGTCACAGGAGTGTGAATATTCTCCAGGTGGAGAGACCTGAGAGGAAACCTTGGAAGGCAGGGCAAGATCTACTAAGGGTAGAGACTATTTTAAGTAACTTTGCAGGCAGAGAGGCCTGACAGACAACCCTGGGAAACCGGGGCACAAACTAGTAAAGCTCTGTGAGTGAGTTAGGCCCAGGAGAGAGAACCTTGATGAAAAGGGAACCTAACATTATTTCCAGTAGATGCCTGACCTCCCTGTCAGAAGTGGGAGGAATGTGACATGGTAGATCAGTCCGAGGCCCCCCGCTGGAATCTTGTGGCCTTGCCACACCCCACCTTAGAAGAAAAAAGGACAATAGAGAAGTCCTCCAAGTAGGCTAGCTTGGCTGCAGAGAAAATGGCCAATCAGGGGCCAGGAAGGCCTAAAAAAGGGAGTTGAAGAACAGCATGGGAGGCAGTTTTGCTAAAACCTCAAAGGGTGTGTCTAGACTACATGCCTCCTTCGACGGAGGCATGTAGATTAGCCAGATCGGAAGAGGGAAATGAAGCCGCGATTAAAATAATCGCGGCTTCATTTAAATTTAAATGGCTGCCCCGATCTGCCGATCAGCTGTTTGTCGGCAGATCGGGGGAGTCTGGACGCGATGCCCCGACAAAGAAGCCTTTCTTCATCGACACAGGTAAGCCTGGTTTCACGAGGCTTACCTGTGTCGATGAAGAAAGGCTTCTTTGTCGGGGCATCGCGTCCAGACTCCCCCGATCTGCCGACAAACAGCTGATCGGCAGATCGGGGCAGCCATTTAAATTTAAATGAAGCCGCGATTATTTTAATCGCGGCTTCATTTCCCTCTTCCGATCTGGCTAATCTACATGCCTCCGTCGAAGGAGGCATGTAGTCTAGACACACCCAAAGTGTGCAGACTGTGAGGCTAGCTGGGGAAGCCCTGGGGGCTCCACTCTCTCTGAGTGGGGAACAGAATCATAGGGCTAGAAGAAACCTCAGGAGATTAAAACAGGGACTCCAACAGAGAGCACTGAGATGGACCCATGTGAAGTGTGTGTCCTGGCAGGGGTTTGAGATTCACACAGGGTTTGACTCGGCCAGAGAACTGAAAGGCTTTTAAAGGAGAATTCAGGCACACGCACTCAGCCAGATGGGGATGCTTGCAGGAGGTGAGTGCCACCCCATTACAAGATGTTAATGAATAACTTCACCTATGCCTTCTAGAATAAAAAGAATTATTCGTCATTTTTCATCTTACCCAGCAGCTGAAAACAATAAGTCAAATAAGTTTGAAATACCATTCTGACAGCTTGATTGAAATCCATTCACATTTTAAATTGGCCCTACTAATGTCTTTGTTTTGTTAATATTTGTTAACTCTGATGACAGAATGAGACAGCAATGATTGCAGGGTTGCTATCACCCCCTCTCCTCTCTACGTGCTGCCAAAGGATGGTGTAGCATGTCTTCCTAATCTGCTTTTATTGAATATCTCAATATATCTCCAATACTGAAAATTTTAACGTGAGTTGCTCTATATTTAATCCCTAAGAAACTCAAAGTAAACAAACTTGAGCTGGGACAGTAACCTGTTTGCTGATCACCAAGGGTAAGCATGATTTCAGTAGGTAGGCATCAAAAAGGAAATACATCAATGACATTTCTGGGGCTGTAGAAAATATAGTAATTGTATCCGAACATCTTAATTGTACTGGCCATACCAAGGCAAGAGGGTGTCTAGACTACCACAGAGACCAATAAAAGAAAGTAGGCATCCCCATATTGCTTCCACATACTCTAAATCAGTTAACATCTTGACCTTAATGTCGGCTTTAATGTGCTGGATACTTCCAGTCAGGATATAGGCATCTGAAAGTTCCAGGATAAGCATCTTTTCCACTCTCAGATGGCAGAAGAGAGAGCAGCATCTTAGGCTTTGTATGCACTTACCAGGAGATCAACGCTGTGGAGATTAATCTCCCAGGTTTCAATTTAGGAAGTCTAGTTAGGACCTGCTAAGTCAATGCCTGTTGACTCTGGTACTCCACCAGGTTGTGAGGAGTAAGAGGAGTTGACAGGAGAGTTTCTTCTATCAACTTCCCTCAGTGGTGATGCCTTGGAAATTCAAACTAAGGTATATCAATTCCAGCTATGCTATTCACATAGCTAGAGTTGTGTATCTTAGTTCAACTTTGTCCCTTATTCTAGACCTGGCTTTAGGTTAGTGCTTTGTATGACATCACTGATCACGTCCTCCCAAAAGTTTTGCTGTTGTCATCCAGCAAGGGGAGTGAGATATTACTGTGTATACAGACAGCTTGATAAAGGGCAGTAAATGGGAATGGCTTTATAGCTGTGTATTTTATTTCTTACATAAAGTACTAGGGGACAGATGAATTAATTATTCTGTTGCTGGTTTGGGAATAGAGGTTGGGAAAAAGGCAACAGAAATAGAATCTGAAATTATTAAAAATAGAGGCATTCAGCTGTACAAAAATAAAAAAATCTATAAAAAAGATAGGTGCATTAAGATTTCATGATGGAGTAGAATTAACTTGAAAGTTTGTCTTATTCAGACTGCCTTCTGCAGAGCTTATGAATGACACCCAGATAATTAAATGGATATTATGTTTCCTTTTTCTGTCTAATTCATTTTTTCCTTGATCCCAGTAATTTCATAACCTGAGGATTCAAATATTTGTGTCTGTTAAGAAACAGCAAATCAGATTTTTTTTATTTATGCAGAATGAAGTTCCAGTTGTGCATGAATTAACTTTTTGCTTCAAATACAAGAAATATAGAAAACTTGGCAGGCTGACATTTCTAACAAGCAATGCCGTTAAAAATATCTTTAAAACAATCTCTGGATTTAATATGTGACATAAAATAAGGAAGATGTGGGTCTTATTTTTATTCTTTGATCCCAGATAGAGATGGCTTCTGCCGGCTATAAACACAGAACAAACAATTCTTGACATTCGTAGCACGATTACAGTGTCTGAAGGGAATCTGTTAACTCTGAGGAAGAATAATTCTGTGGGGTCTCTTCTGTTTTTAGTCCTTGTCCCATTAAGAAGTTTTTCTTCATACTGTATTGCTTTTTGAGATTTGTTTTGCACACAGGACAAACAGAGCCCTGTAATTTTTCCCTCTGTTTCGGAAGGGAAGTAGAGTGTTCATTTGCATGTATATTACATTCATAATATCACATTCAAAAATTAATTAAAAGAACATTAAGGTTGCAAAGTGAAGTGCTGAGAAAGTAGGAAATGCCAGAATTAAGGTTTCCTGTGCAACTGTAAATCAGGCCCCTTGAGCATATACACTGATGACATATTTTGCATGAATAGTTTAGGCATGGAAAATGCAATTAATTTAAAAACTCCTGACACTATTCACAAATTCACTAAATAGTTTTGGCCCAAAACACCTTTTTTGGGGGGTGTGGGGGAGCTACATTCACAAGAGAAATTAGAGGCCAGTCACAAACTTGAGGAGGCTTCCAGTCCTTCATGTTCTATCATAGTCAGAGAACTTATGTGCAGTGAGACATACCCAGGTTCAAGTTCCCACTATGTCTGACTCATAGCAGAGACTTTAAGGTGGGTCTCCCACATCCCAGGTGACTGTTCTAATCACATGGCGTTGCCAGCAGTGCCTATGCAAATGAAGTGTGGATTAGCATATTGCCATGCTCTATTTGCATAATTTATTCAAGCCATTTTTAGGCAAGGGGTTTTTACGCAAAAACAAGCAGTATGGTTGGGAGGGAGGTTGCACAAAAATGATCTGGGAGAGGCATAAGGATCTTGGCCAAGGTGGGGGGTTTGCAGAAAAAAAAACCATCCACACTGCTTGTTTTTGCGCAAAAATGGCTTGAATGAATTATGCAAATGAAGTGTGGCTATATGCTAATCTGCGCTTCATTTGCAAAGGCTCTTGAAGCAAAAGCCGCAGTGTAGATGAAGCCACAGAGTTGTAATAAGGCCACTATTACCACCACCTTCTCAGTTTTGTGAATACCTGAAATCAAACCATTTGGATTTTTGGTCAAAGAATGAAGTATTTCCATCAGCCTGAACTCATTTTTCCCTCCTAGTTTTTCAGGAAAGCCAAAAATATGAGTTTTAGGTCAATCCTAAATAAAACAAAAAGAACATTTTTTTTTCCGTTTCTGCCAATAAACTATTTTTTCCACCGGATTGTGCCCCATTAAGTGTGTGGGATGGACAGTGCTCACTAACTGAGCAGCTGTTCACTATTTTGTTTTGGCCCCATTGTTCTATGTGTATCCACATGACTTAATGACCACATGCTATTCAAATACTGCTCTGAAATCAGAATTATTCATTTCCTTATGGGCCGCCCCATGGTGCTGATCGCTATCATATTTGAGTGCTTTGCAGACATTTACAAAATTCAACTCTAGCTAATTTTATTCCCCTTTTACAGATAGGAAACTGAGGCCCACACACATTGTCACAAATGAACTCTTATTTTGGGGGCCCATTTTAAGATAGCAGTGGCCTACTTTTAATAGATACCTTAGTAATTTATATCACTTCATTTTTAAAGTAGATCTCTCATTGATTTAAGTTTGCAGTTGCAAATCAGACTACAAGGTCTCATGTTGGGCACTCAGAAAGAGGAACACTCAATTAGTGACCATTTGTGAAAATATTGGCTCACCTGGCAATATATTCACATCTATATAGACCATCAGCTGGATCTAAACTCTTATACCCCTAGCTCAAACCTCTAAACTTGAGCTAATAGGGTAGTTAGTAGCAATAAAAGGTTGTCAGTCTGTGTATGCCACAAAAACCCACATTTTGCTAGTTGTTTTCACCATTATTTTTGGACAGTGATGTTGAAACTAGAGAATGTTGGGGTTCTATCCCAGGTTCTCAGGGATTGTACAGTAATTGTTACAGATCCTTCTGCCCTTGTCCCAGTCCCCCACCACCTTGGCTCTTAAAAACATTAGTTGAATGGTTCTTGTGCATTTTACAGCTGCAATCTAATCAATAAAATGGCATTAAATGGTCACAAACAAAGGGTGAAGCTCACACCCTGCTTAATGTTGTTGGCTACACCTATACAGTCAGGCTGCTTCCTCCCTTTCCTCCATCCTGTCTGGCTGCTATCAGGGGCAGCACTGAAGGCACTTTAACATTCTGCATGGTGCTGTGCTCCTCAGTCGCTTTGTTCTGAAAGCCCTGAGGCACAATGGCATGGAAAATCAGTTTCCAGCCTTTTAGCCCTGGGATGGAGCATATTCAGTGCAGATGGACTCTTCAGGGAATGTAGTGGCCAAACTCTAACACATCTCAACTGAACATGTGCAAACATTTTTCTTTAAGTCTCATAACTTAGCTAAATTTGGGCACATTTTACTTGGACATCACAAATCACATCTTTGATAGCAAGATCCTTCCTTGCCCTCTTTGCTACATTTAAATGTCTTGTTCTGGAGAACAGAAGTGCTTTTCAACAGAGTTGTTGGGTGTTTTTAAACAAAGTCAGGGCTATATATATATATATATATATATATATATATATATATATATATATATATAGTTCCCTAATCTCATTCTGTGAAATGGCTTCCCTCTATCCCTGTTGCACAAAAGCATTAGTTGAATGCTTCTTGTGTATTTTCTGCAGAGTAATCTGATCAATAAAACTGGCATTAAATGGTCACAATCAAAGACTGAAGCTCACACCCTGCTTAATGTTGTCAATTTCACCTATGGCTACCTCTATACTGATAGAATTAGGATCTGAATCTTTTGAAGAAACAATGTTTGGGAACACAGTTCAGATGTAATTTAAATTGTATGTCATGTCCTGAGTGGCTGGCAGAACTGTGCAACTTGTAATCACTTGTTTCCATAGCCATTCTTGAAAATGGCTTCCAAGCAGTCTCCCCACTCACCAGCCCTCCAGGCCCAGCCTCTCACCTCTCTACATTCCAGTCAGGCTGCTTCCTCCCTTTCTTCCTTTCTGTCTGGCTACCAGCAGGGGTAGCATTGAGAGCCCCTAAGAAATATTCTCCCTTCTGTCATTTCTGGTGCCATCTTCCCCAATAGCTTTGTTCTGAAAGCCCCGAGGAGTTCTTCCAGTGCAAGGAACTAGTCAAGATCAAGGTGTAGTCCAGATCTCACCAAAGACAACACAGCAGGCCATTTTCTTTAAGAAAGTAACTAAAAGTTAATTACATAAGAAAAAGAAATGAGTTTTTATGGGTTAATTTGTACCTGTGAGGCACAGCCCCATAGCAGGACAACATGCAAGAGCTGCCTTCCTTACTTCCAGGTTCAGAAAACAATCTAGTGCAGTTTTTTTCCGTTTCATTGTCTGTCCAATGCCCTGCTTTATTGTCTGTCCAATGGCCAGGTAGAGAGGAGAAAAATGGTCTCACCTAATTGCTATCCCCTTTGAAGGCTGGGAGCCAATGGGAGAACCCAAGAGAGTGATTCTGTCTGGCCCTTACATGGGCTGTACAAGGTGAAAGGTGGCAGCTTCCTGTGTCTTTTCCTGCTCTCCCATTACTTGTGTGCAGGAAGCACCAGGCTTGGCAGTCAGCATTTGCAGGATCAGACTCTGAACTTGCAACTGATATTAAAAACAAAGTGTCATTAAATGTGGAGATTAAAAAGCCAAAATCTCCAGATGGTAAGTGACTTGATGGTTACAGCAAAAATACAGAGAATTTTAAGACTATTAATGCAGGGTGGAGACAAACTAAGCTGGGTTAATAATATATAATAAAATAACTTTTCTAAGATGAATGATGGTGTTAGGTCTCAAACCAGGGTGATAGCGTTTGGGCAATAGATTTTCTTTTTAATCTTTACTAATGCAAATAGTTTCAGGCTTTTTTTTTCCTCTTAATTTTGGAGTCTTTTCAATTAGACAGGATATCAGTGTATTTAGGAATGAGTAACACTTATTGGGAGTATGTCCTGAGATATACTAATTATTTTCAATTAATATGAAAGCAACCTGAATCTGTGCCCTCTCTATATTTTGAGGTTCAAAGAGGTTTGATTACTTATTTCTCCCATGCTTCCATTTTTTGTAAAAGTATCTTGCATCTCTAAATTTCTCTGAATACAACAAGAAGTGGAAGTGATAAAATATTGTAAAAGAAGCAGTTTTCAAGGTGTTTGACTGAAGCAGAAGCAGGCACAACACAATACAAGACATCTCACAAGAGACTTTTTGATTTTAGAAAGATTTGCAAAGCGGCTTAGACACTATATACTAGATAAGCAGCCACAATTTTCAGAGCTTCTCTTTAGAGCCTTTGGCAGTTCACATGTCGCTAATTGTCCATTTCATATCTGGAGACTAGTTCAATATGGCTTATGTCACAGATGAAATTATACATGCCCCTTTTCCCAAAAGCAGAGTAATATGTTTATCATTATGATTTTGAAATGGTTCTGTTGTTTGTGAGTGGCAAAGCCTTGAGTAAGGTTATGCAACTCATTCCATGTGAGCACTAATAAACTTTAACCCTAGCCCACACCAGCATGCAACACTGAAAATAATATTTGCCAGCTTTCAAAAACATTTACAAACATCTTGGTGTTAATTTTCTAATTCTTCTGAATATAAAGCCAGAGTTTCACAGTTAATATGTGTCTAATAAACAATATAAGCTTCAGAGACACAGATCTGGACAAGGAGTAATGAAGGAAGCATCTTTCTAGCAGTTAGTTTTTAAGATGTCAGTTGCTTTGAGCATGCTCAGAGATTTAGAACTTTAGAATAAATCCCGTGGGAGGTGAATTAGTGGGTTTTGGTGCCAAAGATGCATGAAGCAGCAGTTTACCAATTGGATATCGCCAGTGTGTTCCAGGAACTGTATAGATCAGGGCTACTCAACACGTGGCCCATGGGTTACATGCGGCCCGTGGCCAGTTTGTTTGCAGCCCACGGTGCAATTTGGGTTGTTTGGATTGATGTGTGTTTTAGTAGTTAAATTCATGGACTGCTGTGAAGCCAAAACAAAAAAGTAGTCAATATAATGTAAGCAGGGGCTGAACTGCTGCTTGCTGTCAGCCAGCTGAAAGGAGGGGTGGGTGTGCCCACTACAGTTGTTTAGCTCTACAAGGTAATTAACTGTTAACTGTTGACATGTAAATACTGCTCAGGAGAGAATCAATGTAGATGCAGATGCGTTGTCTCGGCGTCCACAGCCAACAGAAATTGGTGAGATTCCTGTAGATGGAGTGAGAGCTATCTGCAACGGTAGTTATCAGAAATCCAAGGCACATGAGAGTCCTCATGGGTGTGTTGCAGAAACACTGGGCCTACCCCCTGAGAGTGTACCCTCTGTCTCCGTGAACTACATTATGTTGGACCAGTCCCCCTTGCCCAGGCTCAATGCTTCTGACTGGCAGAGAGCACAGCTGCAAGATGTCGACATCCGTAACACACTACTTGCAAAAAGAGAAGGGAAAAGCCCTAGTGCAGTTGCCACATCCACCCCTGAGGGTAAGCTACTGTTGCGGGAGTGGTGCAAACTGGAACTAATACAGGGGGTGCTGCACCGGATCACCGTAGATCCTTTGCAAAATCGACGAACGCAACTAGTGCTACCAAAAGAGTACAGAGCCTTGGCCATGAGAGCCCTGCATGATGATTTTGGGCATTTGGGAATGGAGAAAACCCTGGAACTTATCCGTAGTAGGTTTTACTGGCCCCGAATGGCTGAAGATGTACGAAAAAAATGTGAGACCTGCGCCCGATGTGTTCATAGGAAAACTCTGCCTACCAGAGCTGCTTATCTGGAGAATATCACCACCAGCAGGCCTTTGGAGCTGGTGTGTATCGATTTCTTGTCTTTAGAAGTGGACAGGAAAAATATGGGGAACATTTTAGTAGTGACTGACCATTATACCCGATATGCACAGGCATATCCCACACGTGACCAGCGAGCCACTACTGTGGCACGAGTTTTGTGGGAAAGATATTTTTCAGTGTATGGTCTCCCAACTCGGATACATTCTGACCAGGGGAGGGACTTTGAGAGTCACCTCTTGAAGGAGGTGCTACGATTGTCCGGAGTTAAGAAGTCCAGAACAACACCTTACCACCCCCAAGGTGACCCTCAGCCTGAGCGGTTCAATCGGACTCTACTAAATATGCTGGGGACTTTACGCCCAGACCAGAAAGCATCCTGGAGCCAGCATGTCGCATTTTTGGTGCATGCCTACAATGCTACAAGAAATGATGCTATAGGGGTCACCCCATTCTTCATGATGTTTGGACGAGAGCCGATGCTGCCTATAGACATATGCTTTGGAGTATCAGGAGATGGCGAGAGTTATGAGACACACTTGCAATATGTCTCCCGATTACGAGAAAAACTGCAGAATGCCTATCGCTTGGCTACTGCAGCTGCCCGGAAAAATGCAGACCGTAATAAACACCGATATGATGCGCGAGTGCGCCCACAAGAGCTCCAACCTGGGGACAGAGTTCTGCTACGAAATATGGGTATTGCTGGCAAACACAAGATTGCCGACAGATGGAAGGCAATGCCTTACCGGGTGGTGGAAAAACTTAGAGATCTACCGGTCTACAAGATTAAACCAGAAACTGGGCCAGGGCAAGTAAAAACAGTACATCGGAACCTTCTGCTGCCTGTGGGAGAATTGGTAGGCGCTCCTTACGAAATGGACCATGACATGGGGCCTCAGCGAAAAAGAAGTGTCCGGCCAAGTCAACCACCCATCATGTGTGGTGAGTCCTGTGAAGCTAATCTGCCTCTACCCAGCACCTTTGAGAGTGAATCTGAAGAGGAAGATGATCCCATTGAGTATACTGGGATGCAGACCAGATTCCGGACTCCATCAATGAGACATGGAGAGAGCTCCACTTCTTTGGCTCTGAATCCTATGGCTGAGGCATTTAGGCCTGTGGAAGGAGGTTCGGTGTACTCACCTAGACAAACCTTGGAGGATGAGTTTGTCCCATCTACATCTTCAGAACTTCTGGGAGAGGAACAGGCTTGTGATGACACACCTGTGTCAGTGGACAGAGAGTATGTTCCAGGGGAAGGTGTCCCCAGTGCCCTGGACATCCCAGCATCTCAACAAGAGGTGCAACGGCATGTATCTGAAGAGAGGGTACCTACACATAACCCCTTGTCAGCCCTACCCCCAGAAGAAGTCTCCACAGTTCCTGCTGTGCCTGTGCTCGATAGGCGTGATAGGGTTATAAAACCAGTGAACAGGCTAACTTACAATGCACCAGGAGTGGTTAGTGAGGATGTGATACACCTGGCACACAGGCTGGTAGAGGCCATAGTGGGGTTCCTTAGACCCTTTGAAGAGAACTCACGTTGCTGGTATAATCAGGAACATATTTTGCCGGGACGGCAAATTTTTGACTGGGGGGAGGATGTAAGCAGGGGCTGAACTGCTGCTTGCTGTCAGCCAGCTGAAAGGAGGGGTGGGTGTGCCCACTACAGTTGTTTAGCTCTACAAGGTAATTAACTGTTAACTGTTGACATGTAAATACTGCTCAGGAGAGAATCCAAGGTGTGGCTATGTAAATCCCATTCAGCCAGGGCTGATGGAGGGTCAGTGTTGGAATGGAATGTGGAGAATTGTATATAATTTGGGACTGTTGTGGGGGTCACTAATCATGCTACCCCTAAATGTGGGAACTGTAAAACATGCCACCAGTGCTTGCAGGAGAGACACCACCATCATGGTAAGAGGTCTCGGAAGAACAAGCCTCCCCCCTTCCAGAGTTGAGTGGACAGAGCTGGGGGAAAGGGTTAAAGGACTTGTGTCAGCCTGCTTCACACCTACCAGGTGTGAGCTATAAGACTGGCCCAGCCTGCACCTTTCCCCCTTTGTTTTAAGGACAGACCTAAAGCAGACTCCCTGAGGAGTCTTTTTGTTTGCTAGTCCAGTGAAAGCTGGATTCATTTGAGAGCTGAAATCACTGGTTTGGCTGAGAGTTGAAATCACTAAGCTGAAATCACTGGTTTGGCTGAGAGCCAGACCTACTGCAACCAGTAGAGTGGCAGCAGGCGAGGAGCGGCGACTAGCGGCGTGGCGTGGCGCGGCGGCAGGCGAAGAGCAGCCATCAGTGGCGTGGCGTGGAGCGGCGGCAGGCGAGGAGCGGCCATTAGCGGCGTGGCATGGAGCGGTGGCAGGCGAGGAGCGGCGACCAGTGGCGTGGCGTGGAGCGGCAGCAGGCGAGAAGTGGCGACAGGTGCCCAGCGGAGCGTCCAGAGGTGTGGGACGAGACAGCTGGTGAAGCGTAGCGGAGTTTTCGTATAAGGTGCCCCCTATCTATCTCCCCATCCCCATTTCTACCCAGGTTGGGAGGTGAAACCCTGCGGGTGAACTTTGGGACTCTGGGTGGCACAGAGACTTGTGGGGACAGAGACTTTTGGGGAGTCGGTGGACTTCGGGCGAATCTTGGCCGGGGTGGGGGCTCATGTTTGGGTTATGAACTCTGTTTGTGGTGTTTTCCCCAAGCTAATGCCGTATGAATTCTTCCTCTGTTTCATTAAATGTTCTTTTCCTACACTCAGACTCAGTGCTTGCGAGTGGGGAAGCATTGCCTCTCAGAGGCGCCCAGGGGTGCGTGAATTTCCCAGATCACTGGGTGGGGGCTCGAGCCGGTTCTTTGTGAGATTGACCCCAAGATATTGAACCCAGCCCTGGTTCCTGCCAGGCCTACCCGGCAGAAGGGCTACAATAACGTTCTTCTGTTGAGATGCATTTTAGTAGTTAAATTCCTGGCCTGTCGTTGCTCATTAAAAGTGCTGTCATATGGGTGGAAATTGGGTAAATATTGCGCTTTATTAATATCAGCAGAATTATGACTTAAATGGGGCCTGCGTGTTGTGTAGACTTGCCTTAATCTTTGTATTCATGCCTGTCATCGTGAAAGAAGCTATTTGCATATATATTTGCATGTATATGCAACCGCACTTAAGTTGCGGCCCTCAGCATGTGTTGTGAGTATCATTGTGGCCCCCAGGGCTTCCAAAGTTGAGTAGCCCTGGTATAGCTCTTTAACCATGGGGTCTGTAGAGGTGGGGAAGGATAAGGAGCACCCAGTTTGCTCTCCTGCTCAACCCCACAAAGGCCTGTGCCTTGATATTCTCCCAACAAGCTAGAAGTGTTGATCCTATGGAAACCTCTGCTTTGATAACAGATCAGAAAGATACAGATGGTCAGCCAGGAACTTCAAACTAATCTGTGCCATAATATTATTTCACCAACAAAGAAGTACTTGTCAGCCTTTCTGAGATCATACTTTGGCAACATCTCAGCAAGTTGAAGTATGGCTATCACTAACATGTATGAGTCTTTACAGAAGGCCAGCAAGTTAGAAGTAATGATCTAATGACCATACCGAGGCTGGTGCCTTGGCATGATCCCAGTAAGCAAGGGGTGCCATGCCAGTGACCTCAAAAAGCCCATTTTAAAATGATCTTAGGAAACTTGAGGTGCTGAATTGATAACTGCACAAAGTCCTCCGTGTTGGTGTTAGCCTGGCCAGCTAGAGGTGCTGAATCCCAGTCCTCACAGAAGTGTGGACTAATGTGCAAGTCCAGCATACAGAGCTGGTGATGCATACAGAGGCCCAGGTATGACATAAGATCAACACTAGAGAATTGCTGAGCCACTGAATCACACACTTGGGACTTGCCATCAGCCACAGCAAACTGAGTCCCTTACAACTGCCACCTCCTTGCTATAGGAAGATCTGGCCTCCTGTTCCTCCGCACTCTGTGGAAGTGAGGGTTATATAAACTGAGCTCCCTCAACCCAGCATGGATTAAAGAGGGGGGAACACACAGGAATACAGCTTCTATGCCTCTCCTGGGCTTGTGATTACTCAGAACAGCTGTTCCCCTTCTGGCTCTTTGCTGGCTGGGAAAATAGGGATTAACCAGAGATGTTATGAGCCTCTGTGCTTTCCTGAAAGTGAAGAAGCACCTGGTGGGAGAAAAACTGTCCAAGCTGGGCATGCCCATTTGCCTCCCTCTTCCTTTAGGACAGAGGTTCTCAAACACTGCCACTCCCTTCTGATAACAAAAATTACTGTGTACCCCCAGGAGACAGGACAGAAGCTTGAGCCCTCTTGAGGCCCACTGTCCTAAGTAGGGGGCACCAAAGTCAGGCTGGGGACCTGTAACCTGAGCCCAGCCACCCAGAGCTGAAGTCCTTGGGCTTCAGTTTCAGCCCCGGACCCCAGCAAGTCTATTACCAGCCCAGGTGACCCCAACAAACTGAGGTCATGACCCACTTTGAGTTCCTGACCCACAGTCTGGGAAACTCTGCTATAGAAAGAGCTGATGTTACCTCTCTGACAAGCCTATCTGATAAGTCGGGGATCCCTGCATCCCCAGAAGATAATATATGCCTGGAAGAACATATGTGCTGCAGTGTCTAGGAAAGCAGGGCATGATTTCAAAGTTATGAGCCCCCTTTGCATTCTGTTTCATGTTTGGATTTATTTCAGCTCTTCAGTGTTATTTTATAGTAATCTGTGTTATTAAAGGCTGGGACATATGAAGTCTACAAATCCCAGGAGACTGTCCCTTTTAACAGAAGGATGCTTCATGTGCAAAAAATGAAATAAAGTGGGTATAATTATATTGAAGTTTCCAGCGTAACTCCACTGTAGCTTTTTCTTTAATATGTGTAATTACTGCTAAATCCTCATAAGTGGAAGGCTAACTCCATGACAGAGAGTAATTACAATGCCTCAGATTTTCAAGTGGCTAGTTATTTTGGGAACCCAGCTAGTGTCTCTTTTAAAAATTTACAGGCATGCCACATGTCTCCACCCCTCTTCTCTACAGTTTTCAAATAATGTCTATTTAAATCATAGCCCCCTTCTGTTTGCAAGGCAGTTGCTAAATCAATGCACTAAATGTCATTGCCAAGTGCTCTTAATGACACAAACAGTTTGGTATATAGTAAACAAGCCTCTGTTACAATGAACAGGAGTTTGTGACATTGCATCTAATATGGTTTAGCATATTAATAGGTAGCTTGTTTTTAAAATTCTTATTTTTGTTTCTTAAATTCTATATATCCAGAACTTAAGTAACTGTAAATAACACTCCTGTATTGTTTTCTAAACTGCATTGTAGGGTTGCTGGGGTTTTTTGGGGGGGAGGGGGGGGAAAGAGTTGAGAGAGAGAGAAGAAAATATTAGATTCTATGGAATTATTTTAGGTCTGAAGATTATTGTGATACAGAACAATGGTTTCCTCAATAAGACCACACAGAAAATACTTCGATAGAATTTTGTGAAAGCAGTTTGTTTAAAAAATATTTAACAGATAATTAAATATTTAGAAAACAGTAATTAGGTATCATCTTTATGTACTATCCCAGGTATTTTAAACACTGTATACACAACACTTAAAATCAGTGGGGCTGACAGCCATTGCAGTCCTGGGCTTGGGTGTGGCAGGGGCCAGCTTTGCACCTTGGGCAGAAGGGATGGGGCTAATAGCGGTCTGCCCTTAGCACTTCCCAAATTGCAGCATGTCCCTCCCCTCAGCCCTTAGAGCCAGGCAGAGCAGTGGACCAGCGTTCTGGTGGCAACTCTCAGAGGCCTGGGGCTTCAATCGCCACTTGTGCTGCAGTAGCCCTCCAGGCCTCTTTGGGAATTGCCCTCTACCGTCCTCCCCCATTAGCAAAGCTA
The DNA here is from genome assembly GCF_052426305.1 of Pelodiscus sinensis. NCBI lineage: Eukaryota > Metazoa > Chordata > Testudines > Trionychidae > Pelodiscus > Pelodiscus sinensis. Next base: position 168,455,985 of record NC_143052.1, on the reverse strand, counting down.
CTGGAAATGATGCCGCTTACAATATTAAAGTTGTTTATCTCTTGCGTTTGATTACATGTGAGAGTAAGCATTCTAGAACAGAGTTGGCAATACCAGCATATATGCATGTTACACAATTCTGTTTCTCATTAAGAATGTTTGAGTGAGCATAGAAGATTGTGCTCCTGATTTATATGGTAATATTTGCATGTTCAGCTAACAATGTAGTTGAACATTAAGAATCTTTGATGATCTTGTAGCCATACACAATTGGGGACTTACCACTCCTACAAAAAATAAAGCCTTACACTCAGTGTATTTAACAGATGAGCACAAGACAATAGGAAGCAAATATATATTTCCTCTATGCCCACCATTGACTGTGTTTTTGTGATTTGATGTGGTGGGAGGTTGGGTTGTTTTGTCTTGTTTTTTGTGAAGAAAGGAGGGAACATGTACATTTTAGCTGGAGAGGTGGCTAAATTTGACCAGGTTCCTAGCTGCCTCCAATCCTTCTCCTCAGTTTGAGTGAAGAATGAAGGGGAGAAGATCATCTACCACAGTGTTATTCTGGTTTTACAGAAAGTTTGACAAAATGGCAGTTAGAGATACAACACATTTCATTTTACATATTGGGATTATTATAAAATATGATTGTGTAAAAAAAAAAAAAAAAAAAAAAAGAGAGAGAATTTAGAAGATATGGCTGAGACTCTGGGTACGTCTAGACTACCGGGTTTTGTCAACAGAAGTTTTGTCGACAGTATCTGTCGACAAAACTTCTGTCGACAAAGAGCGTCCAGACACATTGAGTTCTGTCGACAAAGCAAGCTGCTTTGTCGACAGAACCCTGTAGTCTAGACGCAACCCTACAGGAAATAACACCTTCTGTCGACAGAACTCTGTCGACAGAAGGTGTTATGCCTCGTAAAATGAGGTATGCCAGCGTCGACAAAACTGCTGAGTTCTGTCAACGTTATGTCGACAGAACTCAGCGGTAGTGTAGACGCTGGTATAGTTTTGTCGACAAAAGTCCACTTTTGTCGACAAAACCCGGTAGTCTAGACATACCCTAAGTGTTTTTACATGGGGTATAGAAGAAGTTAGCCTGCTTGGATTTGCTTGTTCTGCAAAACTTGACTTTTTGAATAATTACTGTGTATTTGTGTTACACTCTTAAAGGGAATACTTGGGTGCAGTTGAGGACCTGGTGATTTCTGATAGCTATTGGTTTAAATATTATCTAAGGACAGGCTAGTGATTTATAATAAAATCACCATTTTGAATTACCTGTAATGTCTTCTACAATGCAGGACATTGCATCTGATATGAGCATGCATTGGTGCCAGAATCCTAGAGAAAATCCTTGTTTCAGTTTCAATTAATTAGTTTTGTACCTTGTTTCTTCCTTCTGTCTTTTGTACATCTAGAACAAACTATAGTTTTTTCAAGATGTTATACAGTTGCATAATGTATATTTGTTTTTGTCCCTGTGGAGAAGAGAGCAAACTTGAGTGTGGAGCAATTACATCAATCTGTGCTGGAGTCCTTAAAATGTTCTTTATAATTAAATCTTTTTAAACAAATATCCAGGAAAAGAATAGACCCATTGACGCATTCATGTTTTTTATTATAGCAGCACAGTAGTGACTCTGTATTTATGGTTGAGATGCACTAATTTTCAAGGGCTTTAAATATGCTACAAAACATTGGTTTTTTGACCTGAAATGTCTCATGTTGAGAGGTGCATTATTTTGTTTTTTAAATAGCTAATCTTTTTAAAATTTGATCAAAATTTCCCTAACTCAGAAGTATCTAGAACTTCGTTCATTCTTGTTTTCAATTTGGCACTAAGGCAGTTTTGTCGCTCGCCCTCCTCCCCTTTTTTCTTCTTTTTTTAATTAGTCTTCCTAGGAGTTAATCTACCTATCTGGAGTTCAGAATTCTGGTATTGCCTGACCATAATCAGAATGGTACAGAAAAAACAAAGGGCTTTTTGTTTGTCTTCCCTTCTGGGCATTGGGAGACCTGATTAGTCCTGGCCTTTCATACATATAGCAAGACTGGAAAACTAATGAAGGAGGGAGTAAACATTTCATTGACAGATGCACTCAATTTTGAAAAGACCAATTTTCAGGTTTAGCAAAACTGTTACATGCTCAAAAGCTGTGGAAGGAAAGACATGCCGTAAATCTAAAAGGGAGTAGAAAGGATAAAACATAGCTCTAATATTTGTTCCTCTACTTGCAAGATCGTCTGCACGTAAAGTCCATGCTGGCCAAGAATTGGATTTTGTCCTTATGATGCGGTGTGTGAATGGTAACTCAAGTGGAGAGTGCAGGTTTCATTGTAAGAGTTGAGTTTAGTGCTGGATACAAAAGAAATCCTCATATGTGATGAAAATGGGTGCCTTGGCTCTGGTGTCTTACATGAATCACCATTGACCTAAGATTTGAGAAACCTGTTTCAATTCCCCACTCTGCTACAGATGCCCTGTATAGTAAGTTGGTAAGTTACTTAGCTTCTGTTCTCCAGCTGTATAATGAGGAAAACAACAGTCCATGGGGGTGTTGAAATGACAAGTACAATTAAAAGATTATCAGGTGCTCCTATACTATGGGAGGAGGGAGAGCATAAAAGTACCTATAATAGATCTGTAGTTAAACCAAGAGTACAGGGCATTGAGAGAGGCAGGCTCTAGCCGTGGCTGTGCCAAATCTTCATTGCAGAGGATGTGAGGGAAAGTTCTATCTGGAAATAGAACCCTAGGATGTTTTGAACACTTATTCAGACCGCAACAGAAAGAAAAGGTTATTTGATTCGTAGAAGAAGGATGTTTGTCATTTGTTACTTTAACTTAGTTGCTGGAAAGGGTGATTTTTATTTTTGATTGAAAAAAAGATTGTGCGGGGAAAGAGATATTGAAATGAGAATAACATGAACAGTTTGTGCCTATGCTGGATATCTCTATAGCCCATCTGTCTGGGGTATTTTGTTCCAGACTTGGGTGAAAAGGCAGTCCAGGCTGCCTTGCAAGCCGTTGTTCCTGTTGTGGATGCAGCTGGCAGAGGAGGAGACCCAATACCAGACCTTAATGGATGAGAAATATGACTTGGCCCTAGAATAAGGAAAAGAGCCCATGCAGTTGTGAAGAATACCACAAGGATTTAAATCTGTGTGCAACCTCTTTAACTCTTGTAGTGCTTCTTTCTCAAGTCAGAAGCATACTTAATTCCCTTGTCTGGAGTTTCTTCAAAATAGGTATTGCCCATAAAAGAGGCTTGGGTGTGACAAGTTGTCACTTTACTGGCATCTGATTCTGGTCCATTGCACTGGTTTTACACCTGTGATATTCCTTATTCATGCATCTATCAGTGAAAGCAGAATCAAGGCCACTGTCTGTTTTCCTGGCTCTGAGCCAAAAACTTAAGTGGAACAAAAGAGACTGAAAGAAAAGTGGTGGGTGTTTCACATCACATCCATCGCAAACAAAGACTGCGGGGAGGGATATAATTTTTTCTTTGATGCATTTGAGTTTTACTTTTGCCTCAAGCATCTGTGCAAAGAGCTTAACTCAGGTGAGCGATGCCCTCGCTGTGACCATGCTAGTCAGCGAGCCCTTCAAAGCTGTTACAAAGACTGCATAGTCTTTGCTTGAGTGGTGTTCAATCTGCCTGTCAGCTAGGTTCTTCAGCGAGGCAGTACGCTCCATTGGGATAGCCTTCATCTTTGTAAGTTGTGAAATAGACACATCCACTTCAGGGGTCCTTCACACTTCTCTCTCCCTGCATTCGCTGATGCTTTTTGGCACTCCTGGCTGGATGATTTCTTCTCCTTGAATTGTAGTTGCTCTGAGACCACAGTACTTTCTGATGGCTCTTTTCTACAGCACTTTTGAAAAGATTCTCTTTTCCTTCTTAATGCAGTGTCTTAATGACAGGGGCGTTAAGCCAACTGTTTTACCTTGAAAGTGTCACACTCATTCTCCTATAGACTGAGAAGAGGAAGGACACAAAGTTTACACTCCTCAGAGGAGGGAAGTGCATCTTTTAAATGAAAACACTCTTTTTGGCTTTTTAGAGTATTTGCATTTTATAGGGTTCAAGGCATCTCATCTGGGCCTTCCATTTATGGAAACATTGGAGGGGAGCAGATGGTAGGTTGCTCTGAGTCTGACGCTAAGTAAGCCTATGTCTACACCACAGCTTGGAGATCTCAGTGATCTCAGTGTTTGTAGATCAATCCACCGGTGGTTTATTTAGCAGGTCTAGTTAAGACACACCAAATCAACCACAGATCCTTTTGCAGTCAACCTCCCTACTGCACCCCAGATGAGAAGAGTAAGGGAAGTCAAGGGGAGAGTTTCTCTAGTCACACTCCCACAGAATAGCACCTTCCCCTCCCTCCCCCATGATAACACAGCTTAAGGGACATTGATTTTAGGTACATAATTCATATAGCTGGAGTTGCATAGCTTAGGTTGACTTTCTGTGGTAGTATAGATATAGCCTATGTATGATTCCAGATCATAAGTGAGGCACCTTATGAATAATGTACCAGGCAATAATCAGGGAGGTCCCTTAAACATCAAGTCTAACATTCAGGAAGGAGGGGAAATCCATTAAAAGTGCTTTCTAGTTGCACAAAAGGACAGGGGCAGGATTTTCAGGGTACTGGCTTCAGTGTCGGGGAGATCTACAGACTCGCACTGCTGAGAGGGAAGTGCTGCTGCCTTTTTACTCTTTGGAAGACTTCTTCCAGCTTTTGTTCTTTTCACATCAAGGCGTGCAGCACAGATGAGGTGCCTGGAGTGTGTTAGACTTAAACTAATACTAATAGCCTGCACCCAAGGTCATGCTTCTCTGTCCTCTGCACTAAGAACCTTGTCCAGTAGATAGTGGGGTGTGGCTCAGTCCAACAGACAGAAGAGGAAAGAGAGAAGGGAAAGGCTAAGAAGAAGAAAAAAGTGAGGAGAGAAAATGCCTCTGACCCACAATGCCCAGTACACACACACATCCAGCAGAGATACTACTTCTGCTGTCTCCATGCATCTTTAAATGTGGGCTTTGTGGTTTGCACTCTAGGCTGGGGTGTGTGTGTACTCCACTGGAGCATATACTTTGTGAATAGGCTAAAGAAAGCCAGGGAGAAAGGAGGAGTGTCTTGTGAGCAAAGCACAAAAGTGGGAGTCAGGAGATTTGGGTTTAGTTCCCAGTTCTGAACAGGTGGGGGATTAGTTCACTAATATTTGAAAAGTGCTTTGATATGCTGTGATGGAAAGTTTTATACAAGTGCAAATTATCCCTATTAGTCATCTAATTAGTAATCCATTTTACACCAGTAGCGGCCTGGCAATGCACAGAAAATCTGTATGCCCAAGATTTTTATAAAGCAAGAGAGGAGCATTGAAAACTTGAACATTAGATAGAAAACTGTAGTCATTTCATCCACGTCACCGCAGGCCCTAGCTGTTTTGAAACATGTTTTGAGTGAGAGGCGGAGATTCTGTCATGCACAGCTGTCTCATGATGGATAAGATATTTGTCCTATCTCTAATGACAGAAGTATAAAGGAGTGAGAAGTTGCAAGAGTATTGACAACAGGTTGTCATAGCATCACTGGAATGTACTGTTCATGAACTGGAATTGATAGTTTCAAAATACTAGACGTGTCAAGTTAATTCACACTAGAGGGAAATAGCCCTCCATTGTGAGAACCAGATAGAAAGTCATTTCAAACACCGACCTGGTCTATTTTGAAATACTTGTCCTAAGATTAATTATATTTGACCGATCTGAGGGTGAAAAGGTCAGATGACAGCAATCTGCTGCCTAGAAAATAGACTTTCAGCTTCCTATAAAACTAATGAGTAAAACAGTATTACTGGTCATCTTTAATACTGAAAATTTACATCTTATTATCAGATAGCACAGAGGTTTGTTTATAGTATCTGCAAAAACAAAGGTAGCCAGATCATTATTAAACTTGATTGTGACCTCACACTTCTGGAAATCATAAATAGTGTGATAAGCTGTAAGGGAGACATGATGACTGTTTGCATGTGAGAAATCTGAAAGGATTTGTAGTGTACAGATTGATGCAAAGTAGCATCACCACATGCTAACTAACACCCATTACAGTGGCCACATTTGAGACCATGACATTTGGAGATGCAGCTCACCAGAGAAGAGAATGTTGGGTTGAATCGCTTCATGAGCTCGATATAGCTGTGGGCCTCCTTGTAAAACATCTAGCTGGACTTGGATCAAACTGGCACGAGGTGCTCACAACCACCTCAATTCTGTTGGTGGGTATACAGCTCACTACCACAGACCTGACAGTAGAAGGGGGAGGCAAAGTAGCTGAAGGATTTTTCCTGTTCACCATATGCCCTAGACAATCTCTGTCAGTAGGGGTCTTATGTGCACTGACCATGGGTTTAAGCTGACCGCCCCAGGTGGATCACCTCCGCGAGATGGAACATTGCCAATCCTGGCAATGCAGCAGTTGCTACTCCCAAACTGAGGTGTCATTTGCCTCTCCCTTGCCCCAGTAGGAATGAATACACCCAGCAGAGCTACTCTGCATCCAGATCTTTCCATGCAGGCTTCCTGGTGGACATTCAGACCAAATGATATGTTAGGATGCTCAGCATTCATACCTAAAGAGAGAGGCCCAGGAGAAAATGAAGTGTTCGCTCAATGGAGATCACCGCAGCCTGCTGATAATTTGGATGGTTACTTGTTGCAAAGTCAACTCTTCTTTATTAAATTAGTGGCAGCAGGACCAGATTATCCAATAGGTACAGTGATTAGTGCCTACGAAAAATTTAGGGCCTAAATAATTCATAATCGACTAAAAAATAAGAAAACTGCTAAATCACACTTAATAATTTGCTATTTTTGTTAGAATACATGTGCATATGTTGAAGATCAATTAAATTCAGGTATATTAAATCTTTAGTCTACATACAGGTAAAACATACAATTAACACACACAATTCATACAGGTTCCCTGTAAGCAGGGCAGCAGCGTGGTCTCACAACTGCTTAATGAGTCCCGCCCAGGAGCTCAGAGGCTTTTTCACAGGGAGCTGCCTTACTACTGGGGGAGGGGTATTTCTCCCTCAGCAGCAACAGTTCCATGCTGGAGACGGAGTTTGCTTCTTCCAGCTGGTAAGGAGGGGACAATAAGTGGCTACAGGTGGGGAGGGGGGAGGTTTAGAGAGGGGCATCCCGGCTGGGTTGGGAGAGGAGAGGGTTGGTGATTACAGCAGCTGCATTTGGCTGCAGTTTCATGTGAGAAACCCAGCACTTTCCAGCCTGCTGGGCTGAGAGGCAAGGTGGGGGGATACGAGGGAGAGTAGACTGCATGGGATAGGTAGGTGGGGGGAAAAGGGGATGGGTGGGTGCTGGCAGCTCTGTGGTGAGGTAGGGGGAGTTTGTTGGGAATTATAAGAATGGCCAGACTGGGTCAGACCAAAGGTTCATCTAGCCCAGTATCCTGTCTGCCGACAGTGGCCCACACCAGATGCTCCAGAGAGAGGGAACAAAACAACTAATCTCCATGTGATCCCTTCTCTGTCACCCACCTCCAGAGAAACAGAGGCTAGGGCCACCATTCCTACCCTTCTTGGCAATAGCCATTGATGGACCTAACCTCCATGAATCTATCTAGCTCTTTTTTCAACACTGTTAAAGTCCTAATCTTCACCACATTTTCTGGCAAGGAGTTCCACAGGGTTGACTATGAGCTGAGTGAAGAAAAACTTGCGCGTTTGTTTTAAACCTGCTGCCTATTAATTTCATTTGGTGATCCCTAGTTTTTATATTGTGGGAATAAGTAAATAACTTTTCCTTATTCACTTTTTCCATACCACGATTTTATAGACCTCTATCATATCTACCCCATTAGTCTCTTCTTAACTAAGCTGAAAAGTCCAAGTCTTTTTATCTCTCTTCAGATGGGACCTGTTCCAAACCCCTCATTTTTGTTGCCCTTTTCTGAACCTTTTTCAATGCCAATATATCTTTTTTGAAATGAGGTGCCACGTCTGTATGCAGTTTTCAAGATGTGGGCGTATCATGTTTTTATATAGAGGCAATAAGATGTTCTTTATCCCTTTTTTAATTATTCCTAACATCCTATTTGCTTTTTTGACTGCCGCTTCACACTGAGTGGATGTTTTCAGCAAACCATGCACAATGACTCCAAGATCTCTTTCTTGAGTAGTTGTAGTTAAATTAGGCCCCATCATACTGTATGTATAGCTGGGATTATTTTTTCCAATGTGCATTACTTTACATTTATCAACATTAAATTTCATTTGCCATTTTGTTGCCTGATCACTTAGTTTGGTGAGATCTTTTTGAAGCTCTTCATAGTCTGCTTTGGTCCTGAAACAATACTTCTGTGTGGGCTGCAACTGCTGATGCAAGGGAGAGAGATAGGACTCTCTCCTGGGCTGGGGGAAGAGTGGGGAAGTGGGCTGTATTGCGGGGGGGAGGAAGCGGATATGCTGAGGTATGTGGCTATATGGGAAATGAGGATGCTTCTGTGGAAACTTAATTGTTTCAGAGGGAGTTTAGTCAAATATATCTTCCCTTTTCTTGTTGAGGCTGGAGTGAAGATGGGTTGGTATTAACTGATTGATGACATTATTACAAGATCTTAAATATGCCAGGAAAATATGATGGGGAATAGAATAAAGTAGCACCCACTATTAGACTTGTAGAACAAACACAAAACAATGACTCCTCAGCTGTTCTAGACCAAAATATTTTTCACCTAATATCAGGTGGGAAAGATTAAAAAAAAAAAACTTACTTTTGACCATGTGAGTTTAACAGGAGACAATCTGGACTATAGAACTTCGCTTAAAATTAGTTTGTTTGGAGGGAGACAGATCCAGAGCAGACAAATAAAGTGGAGAGATTCTGCATTAGCAGATCTTAATGAAGGCTCTGGCTTCACTTATATTGTTATTTTCTATTATAAAACAGGTAGGTTGGTTTTATCAATAAGGATTATGTGGACAGGCCTAGCTCATGACATTTGCATAATTACATTTCAAAGAAAGTTTACATCATTGTTAATGGCTTAAGTTTAAGAAATAAAAGGATTCTTTTAACAGATTTTTTTTTGAGTGCTGTAGATATCTGAAGACTCTGATGTTTGGGTTTTTTTTTTAAATATCCCGTGTTACTAATTAATAAATGGTAAATTGTTAAAACTGGAAGAACTTTGCCATGGAACCTTTTATTTGTTTGGCCTATCAATTAGAATTGGATTCCAGACAAGTGGGTTCCATTACATTTTAGAATTTGTTTGGGAAGGGGCATTAAGGCCTGATCTTTTCTACATGGTATAGTTCTGGCTCTTATGAGTCAATGGGCGTGCTAGGTGTGTTGTAAGATGAAGACTGTACTTGCAAGCTCTTTAAATAACGGATCTGTCTACAAACTCTGAAGCCATGTGTTAAAGTGCTGGTTTGGAGCTTCTATTCTTTGAATCAGTGACACACACAATGTGAAAGCTTCAAACAAGAATAACTTTTATTTGTGTTTACAGATCTGTTTCACTTGCAGTGTGATCCTAAACATTCATTTAAAATAACCATCACCAACCACGTGATGTGTGAAAAAGAAAGGAGGAACTGACTTAGCCTTCTCCCCTCACCCTGACTTCCTCTAAACTTAAACTTTCCTAATCATTAATGTGCTTATCTGTGGCTGTGCAGAGTATGAGAGGCCCTCTCAGCAGGGTTGGCAAGACAGAAAGATTCAGTTGTAAGAATTTTAGTTTTCAGAAAGTGAGCACTGTCTAGCAAAATCAGTTTGTAGGCACCCCTGTTAAACGGGTGATTCTCTTAGGTTTTTTACTACATTTTTTGGACACAACAATTAATTAGATAGAAGTTTGTTGTATTTGTTAACCTCTGAGGATGTCTGATGGACCTTGGCGGAGGACAGATGGTTTTAGATTTTGTTCCAAGTACTACATTGTCTTCTTTCATGTTTCTATTGTGCAAGTTCTGAATAGCAGCAACGGTAGTAGAGTAGAATGTATTAAATTTATATTAGGAATAAATGGATAAGTCCCTTTCTAGCTCATATGGCTGCAGGGGAGATGGAGAAGACACTTTCCAAACAAACCACGGATAAAAATGCTCCAGATGTAAAAAGAAGATATAAGGCAGCAGCACTGCATTTTTATCCGTGGTTTGTGTTTGGAAAGTGTCTTCTCCATCTCCCCTGCAGCCATACGAGCTAGCAAGGGACTTATCCATTTATTCCTAATATAAATTTAATAACATTTACCAGAGGAATTTTGGGGAGAGGTAGATTTTTTTTTCAAGGTCTGTAGCTAAAAATTCTATGTTATGAACAGCGAGCATATTTACATTAGTGGGTTATGGCTACAGTTCAAATGGGGGTGTAATTTGCAGCTCATGTAAAAATACTCCTTCTAGCTAGTTAAAAATAGCAATGAGAATGTGGTATCACTGGCTTCAGTGTGGTTTGCACAAGCCTGCTTAGGCCTCCACTATGTCCCAACTGCTATTTTTAGTAAATTAGCTGGATTAAAGCTACCATCCTATATCTATCTGACCTGCAAATTATACTTCCATGCGCAGTGCAGAGGCAGCCTCTGTTACAACTATATCAAATGTAGAGCAATTCCAGTGAAGCTTTGAAGAAGCTCTGGATTTGCATCAATGTACTCTGAAAACAGAAATTAACCTATTGTGTGGTCAATTCACTGCATATCACATATCTCCACTATTTACCTTTATACACTAAAGCTATGTCTACACTCGCGGCTTCTTGCGCAAGTAATATGCAAATGAGGCTAAGCGTGGAATATCGCCGAGCCTCATTTGCATACCTAATGAGCCACCATTTTTTTTCAGAAGAGGCTCTTGCGCAAGGAGCGTCTACACTGCCCCTTCTTGCGCAAGAAAAACCCTCTTGCACAATGCCGTTACACCTATTACTTTTCAGGAAGAACGGCATTGCACAAGAGGGTTTTTCTTGCACAAGAAGGGGCAGTGTAGATGTTCCTTGTTGCTCAAGAGGCTCTTCTGACAAAAATGGTGGCTCATTAGGTATGCAAATGAGGCTCAGCAATATTCCACGCTAGCTTCATTTGCATATTACTTGCGCAAGAATCTGCGAGTGTAGACATAGCCTAAGAGTATATTTGTACACTTAGTTTTACTTGGCTAATTTCTATCTATGTAACTTAAATCCTTTAAATGTAAGGAGCAATGACCTAACCATCTGTCTAGCAAATCAAGAAAGAATTCCTCTAGCCAGTAAAATGTGCTCACTTTGCAATTAAGAATCAATTATATGTAATCAAAATTTGCTAATAGGGAGAGATTTCCTAATAAGCTTTTCCCCATCATTAAGCATTAGCTTCACTCGTTTGTGTGTTCATTGTCCCCATAAAATTGTCTACATTTTAATACTTTTTGCAACAAAAATTAATGCAGTAAAATTGTGTTATTACTGCTTTAAAAACAAAATCTTTTGTAGTATAATAGTCAAAACGAATGATAATGCCAAGTAATTAAATTCTGCAGCTGGAGTTTCACATTAACTCAGCAGTTCTCTTATATGAGTACAAATGAATGTTACAGGACACAACATAAAATTCCTGGTACTAGAGTTTACTCTCTGAGCATGCATAGAAAACAACACTAATCTGTAGATGAAAGTTGATGCATCTTACCTAAATTTATATTTTCCAAATTTATCCAAGGTGATATTTCTTGATGCTTGTAAAATGGCTGGTGTAATATAGTATCTGCTAAGAAATTTCAGACCAGTTAGTCTGATATAAACTGTAAAGAAAGTTGTATAATGTTTCAGGTTTAATTGGAGGCAATAATTAAACTCTACATGATTTGTCTGAGAGCACATAATACCCAAGTAAGTTAATATGCACACTTTTTTTTAAAGAAATGCCAAAAATAGCAAAATTATTTACAAATGGATAAAGTAATAAACTCCTTATATATGTTAAATATATAGACTAGAAAATAGAATTGAAGCTGCAAACCACCCAAAGAGCAATGGAAAGACGCATGGTGAGTGTAAGTAGGCTACAGCATGTTACTATCAATGATATGCACGCAAGAAGCGATGTCAACTCTATCATTCAAGTTATATATGATCAGAAAAGGAGATGGGCTGGCCATGTAGCAATACCGAGAAACAACAGTTGGACAGCGTGTATAATCTATTGGTGTCCATGAGATATAAAAAGAAGAAGAGGAAGGCCACCACCACATTGGATGGAATCTTTATGAAGGGTCCTTGGAAGGACATGGATAAGAACCACACAAAAGAGGATGGCATGGAAAAGTTGCAGTCTGCATCGGTGGCAACACTATTTGCAGTGATGAAATCACAGATCTTCCAAGTATATGAAAAATATTGGAAATTACCATAGTAATGTTATGGATTTTAAACACTGTTGTTGATGGTCTTGTCATTAGAACTGAATCTGTACTCTGATGTGCATGGTTAGTTTGATCTGCCCCTTTTTAAAAAATGTAATGTGCAAATACTTTATTTTCTGACTTGTTACTCACTGGGAACATACATTTTGAAATAGATGGAGTTTGTCCTGGTCATTGATTGATAGAGAAGTATTGAATGGATTAGTTGAACTGAAACCTACCTTGTGAACATGCCCCTTCATCTGGGATACAAGACCCTCACACAAATGCAAGCCAAGTTGCCCTAGAATATTGCCACAAAACAGTGAAAAATACTAACCATCATGCTCTCAACATGGGCAAAAAGGCACTAAAACCAGACTTGAGAGCCTTTCTATCTATCCAAGTCAGTCCCAGTTCTGGGTAATATTAACCTGTCTCTGTAATAGGAGTAGTGCTGATTTCTTATATAGTGATTTTTCATCAATGGATCTCAAAATGCTTTATATTCTTCAATATACCCTCACAACATCCCTGTAGGGCAGAGAGAGGCAAAGTGACTCTCTCACAGCCACTTAGGATCTCCATACTGTAGCAGGGCCTAACATCTTGCATCAATAGCAACAAAACCTTGTTCCCTCTTGGCATAAAGCCATTCATATAGTATGATGTATTAGCCCATATTTATAAATCTTGATCTCAGAAGTTACATAGTTTCCCATGATTATTTATTTAGAAAAGCAGACTAACACACAGTTTTTCATAGAAGTTCATGGATTTAGCATACTTAGTTTCAATTCAAATATTTTAAGAGATTATAATAAATTTAGGCCTCGACATATTTTATATTAAATTAAAATATTTTAGGCAGATTTTTTTAAAAAATATTAAAATGTCTGTTTTAAATAAAAAAAATTGAACTATTTTTTTCTCCTTTCTGAAAGAAACACACACAGCCTCAAGGAGAGAGAAAATTTTGTTAGCTGTTTCAAGGAGCATCACTGTAGGTCTCCCACAAGAGTTGCACTGAACTTTGTGGCTAGGAAGGGAGAGTTATGACTGCAATATAGAGATTCAGAGTAGTGGTAAACCAAAAAAAGTGAGGGGTAGGGGCTTAGTGTGTGGGAAGGTGGTAGAAGTAGTCTTGGAGAGGAATTATGAGCCACAGTCATAGCAGGCAGGAGAGAATTTTTAATCTAGAAGAAAGTGAATTCCTATCTACTTCTAGGTACCCAAAACATAGTCACCTCCTGCAGAATTTAATCGAATCTATTGTACAGAATTGTGTATATAGATGAATTAAAATTTATGGATGTACTTTATTAATCTGGCGGATACAAAATAAAGTGTTCTCCACCTGAGATTTGGTTTATTCATATTAGTTAGAAAGTTGGGGATGTATTATTCATCCTGTTTTTCATTTAACCTGGCACGCTGTGGAAACAGATCATAAATAAACATGAGTGTTCCCAAGGAGAAGTTTCTTCTCTGCAATTATGTTCTCAATCATCTGACCATTTTCTGCATTGTGTAGCAATTCAGTTTCCTTTCCTTCATCACTAGTCTCACTTGTTGTTGTTAATGATGATGTGGCACAGACTTTTTTTGTTAAGTAACTTCTTTGGTTTTGTAACTTTTGTTTGTGCAGTGAATGTAAATGTTGTGGGGGTAAACGTCTTAAAGAAGATGCTTGGAGTTGCTGAAGCCAAAATGCTCCTGGCTGTAATTTGGTTGACTTGGCACCAGTATGAGTTCATTAGAGTACTTGTTTTTCCCTATTGCCATTTTGATAACATTCAACCTAGCTATTCCTAATAGTTACATATCCTGTGTTAATGAGTCTTCCCAACATCCAGTGTTCTCATGTAGTCTAATGTTTGTATAGAAGCCAGGTTGAGAACTGATTCAGATGTCTGGAATTCATGAATAGATCTCCATCTTGAAAAGCATCACTCCTATAGCATCATTCACCTGTACCCTTCCTTCATGAAACCCTACAGAATCCCTTGTGCTGAAGGAGTTCTGCAGAGTCCTTAGGGGTAGCAAAAAGGCTGGGGGCAGAATGAAAAGGACTAGCTACATCTGTGCTGCCATCCCCGTCTGCTGGGCCATTCCATGAGGCATTAATACATTGTGGAGGTGTATTAACTGTCTCCATGTCCCATTTGCAGTTGTCACTGAGAGATCTCAGCAACACAAGCCAGTCTCTCCTCATGACCTCAGCCAGGTGCCCAAACTCTTTGTCTTCAAAGGGATGGTTGGAAGGAAACTCTACAAGGAGAAGCTTAAACAGGTTTCTGGTCCCATCTGAGTCTGTTCATTGGTTTGTCTCCAGTGGCAACAAATCGTATCCAAGAAATACATGGAAATCCCACAAACAATGAAGTACAGGTGACCTCCACTCTTACAACCTAATTGGTTCCTGGAGAACTGTCGTAAGTCGAGCTGTTGTAAATTGAACCCTTATTTCCCATAGGCGCAATGTTATAAATGGTGGTTCCATTCCTGGAAACCCATTTCATACACTAAAAATACCAAAATTGACTACGGAAATGGAGGAAAACTAAATAGTTCAAATAATGCACAAAAGTAACTAAAAAGTGAAGACCGATGTGGTGGAGTTCAAGCAGCAGCTGCAGGCTGGTGAGTCTGATTGACTGTGTGCATTTCCTGTTTTGGGATGACACGTTGAGTCTGCATTGTACACCATCATAAAGGAGAACTGCAGATGTAAATGGGGGGGGGGGGCTAGGAGCAATATCGCATGAAAAAAATGGTTGTTAAAGTTGAGCAGTTGTAAGTTGGGGGTTGCCTGTAGTTAGGTCCTAGTTGTATGCAGAAACCTTTGGGATAGGAAGTAGGAAGACACACTGAGAAGGGTATGTTTTCCCGTCTTTGATTTTAAAATGTTATTCTTACATGTACTTTTACTTCAAACAATGGATAAACAACAAAATCACAGCTACACCCCCTGTATGCAAATGCCCAGTCTTCCCTAATGACTTCCTATGCTTGCACATCTGTGATTTCTTTTGTGAGAAAGAAGTTTCTCCCATGTCTCACAAAATTGAAAAAATAAATGAAAAAGACCTCATGTATGAAACAACTCCTTATGTTGAAATTACCAGTCTTTTAAAAGTGAGGCATGAGCTCGTCTAATTCCTCCGGATCATTGTTTTTACACAGCCAAGAACAATCACAATCCACATTGTACAAGTCTTTGTACCCACATGTTGATGACAAATCATGCAATTCATAATGCACCTTATAATTCTATACTTTAACATTTACAGCACTTGCACTATATAGTCTTTGGAAATTGCAATATACCATGTGTTACATTAACACCCCAATTTCTACCCCCATCAGTTCAATAGACCACCTTTCAATGAGTGTATAAAAGCCATTCTTTGAGATTGTAAATTATCATTTCTTTTTAGATGTGCCAACAGATTTTATACTCCACTATATCGGACCATTATCTTTCATTTGAACATGAATTTAACCCATATTCCTTTCTCTGAGAGACTATCAAAAACAGGATGCTGACGTGTCCCAAGTGGTACTGTATAACATTTTCTGACTAAATGAGAGGAGGAGAAGGAAAGTTTTAATGTTGAAAGGGTTATAGGAGAGGTCAGGTGATCTAAGCAAACAGTCATGAGGATAAACTGAAATTACATGAAACATTGGTTCATAATTGTTTCACAATTTAAACCCTTTTGTAAGGATTCAAAGGAAACTGGGAAACTCTTGTGATATTAAATTTTGAAGAGAGAAAAATCCATAATGTTAACTTTTCTTCAGGTCTATTTTAATAGGTATTTCTAGTCAAATACCGATGATTTAATTCCAGTTTTAAAATTTAAAAAATCAATGCACGTTCCTTTACTTGCTTAGCCATACTATACTTTCATATTGGATTAGCTATCTTTCATTAGTGCAGCTAGGCAAGAGTAGATTGGAAAATTGACATTTGTAGAGGCTTTAAATGTTTCTATAATATTTCCTTTACGAATGAACTGCCAGTTGTGTGAGGCTATTGCTATTCTGTTTAGAAGCCCTTTTGTACATATCTTTGTTTTAATACTTAGTGTTTTTACTTCTCATTTGATCATGTGCTGACTACTTTTACAGTAATTGGACGGCATTTTAAAGTGGTGCTATGCTAAATAATGTACTTTCATTTTGACAGTGTAGATTCAACCCCACACAGAGCATGAATTTGCTCTGGTAGATGAAGCAGGCTGATAAGATTTGCAAACATGACCTTTTCGTTTTCCTGCATTTTCTCATCTTCTGTTTAATAATATGGCCAACCTTCTTCATGTTCTTCGGTATCTTCTTTTAACATGGACCACTCCCTACTGCAGCAAGGGCCCTCAACAGCTCCCAGCTCCACAGGTCAGCGGATTCCCCCTCCCCAGCTTCTGACCCCATCAGCAGCAAGGAAGCCGTAGAGCTCCCCAGACACTGCCCCTGGCAGAGGGACCTCAGAGCTCCCTAGTTGCCACCACTGGCAGAGGATCCCTGGGGCTGCCCAGCCACCATTGCTGGCAGGACTCCCAGCCCCCAATCTCTCTCACAGCTCTCAGCTTCATGGGAATTGGGGACCAGCCCGTGTGGGAGGCGGTTCCTTGTCAGCTCCCAGCCCCTGTGGGCAATGACCCCACTCTCCCAGTCACCAGGCAATGGGGACCCCACAGCTCCCAATCCTGACCCACAAAGGGGCTGGGTGATAAACCTCCACTCTTCCCATTTTGTCATGGGTATTTTTAGTAAAAGTCAGGGACAGGTCACAACTTTGGTGAATTTTTGTTCATTGCTCCTGACCTGTTCCTGATTTTACTAAATATATCCATGACAAAATCATAGCCTTGGTGATAAGCAATCAACAAAGACACACCTGGCCTTTTTTGTTTGATCTGTAGGGTTCTGCACTCTGACACTGTTAGATTAAATATTAATTTGTGGCATTACAAATCCATTTCCCCACTGAATGAAATTTATGCCTAAGGAAACATATTGCATTTACTGTGGCAAAAGCTCTTTTTTTTTGGCTGTCCAGATTTTGTACATGTTCCTATTTATGAGACAGTCCCCGACGTATCAAACACAATTTGAGTTATGCATTCAATCACTGATGCAAACAGATGTCATGGTCTGAAATGGCAAAATGTATAAACAGTACCAGTTATTCTTGCTTTTGCTTTAATCCTTCCCCAGGCTCTTGCTGAGATAGACTGAGGCCTACTCCATCTGAAATACTGAGATAATGCTCTGCTTAAGAGAGAGACTGCCAATTTTAAATGTGACTTAAAAGTCAGAGCAATCTGTGCAGCTTTTACGGCTGCTTCTCCTTTCTAAATTCGTATGTATGATTTGTTTGCTATAGCCAAGAAGAGTGTGTGTTACAGACAGTTACCGTATATTCCGGCGTACAAGACGACCTCTGAAGTTAAAAAACATCCCCCAAAAATCGGGGGTCGTCTTGTACGCCGGATGCCCCGCCACCGGAGCCCCTCCGCGGCTTTGAAAGCCTCGGGGGAAGCCGGCGGCGGGGCATCCCAGGCGCGCATGGGCTGCCCGCCCGCCGGAGCCCCTCCGCGGCTTTGAAAGCCTCGGGGGAAGCCGGCGGCGGGGCATCCCGCGGCACGGAGGGGCTCCGGAGGGGGGGCAGCCCATGCGCGCCTGGGATGCCCCGCCGCCGGCTTCCCCCGAGGCTTTCAAAGCCGCGGAGGGGCTCCGGCGGGCGGGCAGCCCATGCGCGCCTGGGATGCCCCGCCGCCGGCTTCCCCCGAGGCTTTCAAAGCCGCGGAGGGGCTCCGGCGGGGGGGAGCCCAGGCGCTCCTGGCGGCTTTGCTCCCGGTGCCTCTGGTCTGCTGGGGACCATCTCCAGCAGACCAGGGACACCGGGAGCAAAGGAGGCGGAAGGGCGCTGGGGTATAAGATGAAACCCTATCTTTTAATTAAAAAGATAGGGGGTCGTCTTATACGCCCAGTCGCCCTATACGCCGGAAAATACGGTACTACTCCTCTGTGGCCCATCTGCAGGGTGTGGGATGAATAGCTGCTACGAGGATGACAGACGCTGCTTGATATGGGGCCTAGTTCCACCGTCCTTATTAAATTGGCCAGTTCTTTATTCGCCACCAGCCCCATTGATTTTGGTGGTCACTCCTGATTTAACAGGAGGAGTTTTGCCATTGAATTGAGTGGGAGCAGGAATGAGCTCATAAGGTACATTTATGCTAGATTGCAAGGTGTAATTTCCATCTTGGCTAAACAGTACCCACGTTAGTTGAGAAACAGAAGACTGCCTGTGGCAATGCAAGCAGCAGGAGGGGCTACGCAAACCAAAGACATGCCTAGGGTTCCAGATGGATCATACTTGGCTTGTATACCTCTAGAGCTATGTTTCTATTTTTAGAGCTCGTAGCTTGATCCCATCTACTCTGGCTGGACGTGTCACATCCTGCTCCACTGTAGACAGACCCTTAGTGACATACTCTTCAGGTGACACGAGCTGTAGAATCTGGCTCTTGGAGCTTGCCATTTTCAGCCATGGTTGCCAATAAGGGACTATTTTCTTTCTAGAGAGGAGAGGCACTGATTAAAACTTGATATAAAAAAAAAAGTCATTCATAGGAAAATCTGTTGGTGTTTCGGAGCTGGGGAGGCTCCCATGGGGACTGAAGGTTTGCCTCCTCCAGCCCTACATTCACCAACCACTATGCATGGAATAAAGCTGGAAAATGTTTATAACCTTGGGGTAGGCGAGTCCAAGTATATTGGACTCCCTGGAAACTGAATGCAAAAATGGTACTGGGACATTTGGACCAACGGTAATGTCCGAAAGCTGTTTCTGATGTGAAGGACAGTAAACCATGCAGCCTCTTGATCAAAGAACTTGATGAGCTCAGACACTGTGGCCACTGTAGGGGCACAAGTGGGTGTAACCTGATTCAGATGTCTGTAGCAATGGTGAGACATCAGGAATCATATGTTTTTTCACAGGTCAAATAGAAGAATTGGCAGTAGAAGTACATCTATGTAGTACTCCTTGTGCTACAGCAGACTTGATAGTCTTTTCTATATATGGTTGGCTTGGTCTGGGTAAGGATACTGTCTTTGGGCTGGTACATCTCCTCCATCAACAACAGTGATTGCCACATGATCACAATCATGTTCGGGTTTAGCGAAAACATCTGTTTGCCCACAAAATAAAGCCTGTAACTCAGGTTGGTCTGCCTGATTGCCTATTATTTTGTGCAAGTTATATCCATCACTTTCAGATTTCTCTGCCAGAGACACGTACCACATTCTGACACAATTGTTGATTGTTAATCCTCTACCTATTCTACAGTAAAACACAGCAACTGATTAGCCATGTCAAAAACACGTCCCTGCTCAGATAGGAAATCAGATCCTAGCAAGCTATTTTCCAGCTCTGCTAACTTCAGGCCCCTATATGGGGTCTAATCTTATAACTCTGTTGAAGGACATGCCCACTCAAAGGTCTAGGGTTATTACATGGGTGAGAATCATTTTGCCAGCTTTGGTACCTAGGGGATTTAGAAACACCTTGGAGATCCCTGAGTCCTCACAGTGGGATTAGCTTGTGGATTCCAAAGCGCGGCAACAGGGTATCCATGCCAACATATTTAAGGCCTCCTTTGGAATGTATCTTGACTAATAGGGCCAATTCCTCCTTCAAAAAGGTGCTATCATTTATCTGCATATTAACCTTTTCCTGCAGATGAGGAAAAGTATTATTGACCAATAGACTAACATATTGGGGTTATTTGTTTCTTCTTTTGTGTGACCCCAGCTGCTCTGCCCGGGGCTTCCTGGAATCAGCCGCTGATCTGTTTCAGCAGCGGCTCACTTGGGGACCCGAGGCAGAGCAGCTGGGGTCCTGCCGGGTTGGTCCCGCAGGGCCGAGGGGCGGCGCTACAAGGCCAACCCGGCAGCACCCCAGTTGCTCTTCCCCAGGCGTCCGGATTCAGCCTGCTGGTGAAACGGATACTGCTGGTCAGTTTCAGCGGCTGAATCCCAACGCCTGGGGCAAAGCAGCTGGGGTGCTGCCGGGTTGGTCCTGCATCGCCGTCCTTTGGTGCTGTGGGACCAACCAGGCAGCACTCCAGCTGCTCTGCCCCAGGCGTCCCCAAGAGCAGCTGGGGTGCTGCCGGGTTGGTCCCGCAGCCCCGAGGGGCAGCGCTACCAGACCAACCCGGCAGCACCCCAGCTGCTCTGCTCGCGGCTTCCCCAATTCTACTGCTGGTCAGTTTCAGCAGCAGCTGAATGGGGGAAGCCTGCCCGGCTGCCCCAGCACTTCCGGGTTCCTGATGGTGCCGGACCATCAGGAGTCCCGGAGCATTGGATGCCGGACTAATGGAGTTTTACAGTATATTGTGAACTGTAGGATTTTAACCCAGTAGTCCCTTGGTACGCCAAACACCTGTGCTATTTCTTGCACACACTGGGCATGCACTGCAACTGAAGAATCCTCCATCATCCGTACATGCTTACCTACCAAATTTAGGGTCTTAATGTCTATAACAACTGCTACAAGAGAACCTGAAACAGAATCTGGAGTTCTCCTCCCCGAATCAGTTTCTGAATTTATAGTTTCTAGACTTAGACTTTCTAAAGTATAATCTAGGGTTCTCCTTCCTGCATCTCTCTTTTTCCTTTGCTCCACTCATCTCTTCTTTTGTGTCATCAGTTACCTCCTTGACTCCACCTCCTGTGGTGTTTACTTGACCCTGCCTCTTCTGGTGTCACACTAGGGCCTTCATTTATTTCCTGCAGATCACTGACAGCTGCTGCACTACTAACTTCCATCCTTCAGCTCTCCCTGGAGTTCCTAAGAATCAGTCTCCATCTTGGCTCATAAAGGTATTGTATCAGCCTGATCTAACACTCTTGTCTTCCTTCTAGTGATTGGATCCACCAGTTGTTCTATTTCAGTTGGCTCCATAATATCAATAGGAATAGAACTGATCCTGTAACTTGTCTCCTGTCTCTCTCACTATCTGTCTCCTTCTGCTTCCTTTGGAGAATGACTGATCACTCCTCCAACACTACATTTAATCGATTTGTAAATTCCCTAATAACCGTAACTTTCTCCTCCAGAATTTGCCGGGTTTTCCCCGAATAACTCCAATTTCCTATTCAGTTTTTTCCCTAGTGCACTGCTTGCCATAAGTAGAGATTTGATGGCTATTCCTTTCAGCAGTTTAGCCTTTTGTGTCTTCTGCTTTGTTACTACATCAAGCACCTCATTTACAAAACCCCATGGGTTACAATGCTCAGAGATTATCTTGTTGTCTCTTAATTGCACTAACCCTCCTCCGTGTTCTTGAATGTATGTTCTGGCAAAGTTTTCTTAAAGCCATACTGCAGACAACTCCTACAGATTCTACTCTTGCCCTTATGCTACTCATCTTAACACACGAAATACAACTGTACGTCTAGACTACAGAGCTTTTCCAGGATACCAGAGGTATTCTGGAAAAGCTCTGCCATGTCCAAGCAATGCGTCTGCTTTTCCACAAAAAATTCAGGAAAGCAGATGTGGTTTTTTGGCATCTCTGTAAACCTCGTTTTACGAGGAAGAAGGGATGTTCCGAAAGAGTTTTTTTCCAACATTTGGCCCCGTGTAGATGGGCCAAATATCGGAAAAGCCTCTTTTGGAAGAAAAGTGGAAAAAGATATGCAAATTGCAGTTTGCAATTTGCGTATCTTTTTCTGACTTTTCTTTGTAATGTAGACACAGCCTAAGACTTCACTATTGGCTAGCCTATATGTTAAACTGTGTTAACACTATGCTTATTCTTAAATCTAAAATTCTAACACTCTAAACTGAAGGTGTCCCTTCATAAAAACAATGAGAAAACAATACCTACCCCATACAGTTTTCATGCCTATTTCCATGAGTCTCCAAAGAAAACAATAGAGTGGGTGGGGGCAAGTCCCCACTATCTTCCTTCCCCTCCGTGGCTCTTAGCTGATGGAGAGACTATTCCCCTGTGAGGGCCTGCCAAACAGTTTGGGGAAACTGAGGCAGTCAAATCAAGGGTGCAGCCTAGGAAAACTGAGGGTACTAAACAACTTGAACCCTGCAAGTTCTGAGATATGCAGCCTTTCTGGTGGCTCTAAGTCTTTCTAGTAGCTTATTGAAAACATAAGTCAGCTTCTCCCACTGCCAATAGGGCAGGTCGCTGAGCTCCGTACTGCTGCTTATGGTACCATATAACTTTAACCCTGCAATAACAATGCCCCCTAATGCACATATCAATTTAAACAATAATAATACTCTCCCTTGCAACATTTAACTACAAAACTCTAGCCAGGAAAGGAAAAACCTTTAAGTCACAAGAAACTGGGACCACTGCCAAGAAGTAGCCACAGGAAATAAAGGTTTCTGTGCTCTAAGACAGTCAGCTAAGAGACCACGTCAAACCCAGCCTTTGCTTTCTAACACTGATTCTTTCACTTTTGTCCACAGGTAAGATTCCAAAGAGTCTAAAATGCCTGGAATCTCTAGAAATTCCTGTCTCATGCTCCTTGAATCTCTTAGCTGGCTCGCCAGGCTGTAGCCTGATTTAAGGATGGTATGCATTATTAATTTGGATAGTTTGAGTTATAAGCTCACCAACTAAACTGATCAGAAGATAAGGTTCTTGACCCAGAATCAGGCTGTATGCCAGGGACTTTCAAGGGTATAACAGGATGTTCACACTGAGAAAGAATAATTTAAAACTTTTATTAAAATATATGGAATAGAAATCAAATAGCGATTTGAGTAATACAAAAAATCAGGTTTACAAATACAGTATTATTAGCCTACAATACGTGACATTATTTCTGTAAGCAGTGGTTAGTATCTCTCATCTATTCTTGATAACCTGGTGACAAGCGATGAAGAACGAGCCTTGCTCTAGTATGACATGACAAATTCAGGTTTCTCAGCTCTCGAATGAGAGGTGCAGTGGCTAATGCTAAGAGCTTATTGAAGCTAACTTAATTTACTTAACTGGCAGACCTAAATCTAGATTACACTAAGAATCTATTAGAAAGACAAAGTTTAAAGAATAATCTTAACTCCTCCTGCTCTTCGTTTTTTTTCTTTTATTTTCTCTTATCTTCTCAATCTTTATTCTTTCTTATTCTCTCAAACTAAAAGTCTCCTAGCAACCTGTATTATAAGCATAGGCGCTTGGGTCCTCCTATGTTCAAATTTTAACTTCCTCACCCCCAAACTCTAGTGTAACCCGATCTTGTAAGCAATCTCAGAGCTCGATCCGGCCTGAAGAGAGCAGGTGCTCCCTGAGGGCACTTTTAGCACTGTTGTTGGATACACACCTGGGAAAGCCCACATTCAAGCCCCTCTGTGCCGGAGGAGAAGAAGGGATTAAATCAAGGACCTGCCAACTCTCAGGTGAGTGCCCAAACGGTCAGGCTAGGGGCTGTTTTGATGTAGGGCTCTTTGTGTCTTCTGTTGAAGCTGTTCCACTGTGAATAAATAATGAAAGACTCCTTGGGCAGGGAGTCTTAGCTTGGTGGTGAGGGCACTCAGCGAGGAGCTGGCAGAATCAGGATCCAGACCCCCACTACCTTTCTATAATTATTTAACCTCAGGGAAACAACTTCAACAAAGAAGATCTGAGGAAGCTCAATATCAGAGTATCCCAAAGCCCAGTGGTTAGAGCACTCACCTGAGAGATGACTTCTCTTCAGGTGCAAGGGAGGGACTTGTCCAGAGACACCTTTCCCCAGTTCATTGCAGCTGAGTACCCTAACTACTGGGCTAAAAATTACCAGGGAAGTCATCCTTCCATCCCTCCACTCGCCTCTTGTAAAAATGGCAGAGATAGCTAACCCCCAAAGCGAATTTACTGCCAAGAATCCCAAGCAGATGAAGATGCCGCCTTGCAGCCCTGATGTAGACATCAATCTCCCTCAGAGGGCCAGGGTTAGGACACACTGCTTGCATTGGCATCTCCTATTAGCTAGCGTAAGTCGGGAGTTGTACAGCATGCTGGCATCTGTTAATTGTCTTCTGAAGTGCCTGTCTCCCTCCATTCACTATAAAGCAGCCTTTGCACCAAACTTGTGAATCCCAGTGATTTTCTAATGTGCCTAAAACTTAGGCATGGGGAAGTGGCACCATGCTTGTGACTCTAGCTCTTACACCTCAGCTTGCCACACATGAAATATCTGTGTGGACAAGCTCTTAAGTGTAAGAAGAGGCACAGCAGATGTACATCATGAACAGATGACAGAAACGCTATTAAATTACTAGCTATTCTATTAAATTAATAAAATTAGAGGAACTTGAGATAAATTATCAACACTAGAAATATTTAAAATCAGGACTGAATGACTTTCTAAAGAGATGCTCTAGCTCAAAGCAGAAGTTAAGGAGTTCCTACGGAAATTATTTGATGAGGGGTTTTTCGGCCTGTGCTACAAAGGAAGTCAGACATAATGGTTCTTTCTGACTTTAAAAGTCCATGAATTTATAAACCCTCAAACGCAAGTGGCTGATATGGTTTCCATGGGCTAAGGTTAACATATACAAGTGTGAAAATGCTGAATGTCATTTAAACAAAAAATATGGTCTCTCACATTTCCCTGGATTATTATGATGACCGTGTTTATAGGGCTCTTTAAATACAGCAGCGCTCCTATGCTCAGGAGTAGGAATATATTATTCATTTTTAGGGGTTCCCCCACTCCACTATTAAACCTATAGATGCCAAAGAATTAATAATAAATACAGGTGGTTGAAAATGCCCCAAGGACCAAGCTGTGTCTTTGATGTTTTGATCAAATGTTGTAAAGGGCAGTTGAATCTCCAAGTGAAAAGCAAAAGAATGAAGATACTATGTGAATTTCATAGACTGACATTTTTGCTATATCCATAAAAAAAGCTGCAGGTGCACATCAGTCTTTTTTGCTAGATAAACTCCAAATACCACTTCTAGAGGACACAAGCAACGTGTGAGATTGTTAGAAGGTTTACAAATAAAAAGTAACCCATATAAATACTTAATAGAATTTCTTACAAAACTTTTCAAAGGCACATGTAGTACTCATTTTGTGTCTCTTGCTAGCTGTTTGTGAGTGTTCCTAAGTCACAAGTGCATAAACATTAATTGTGGTAAATTGAGAACACTAAAATAAATAAATATTCCCATTTGAAAATATCAGTCTGCAACTCAGTAGATATTTCCTCAAGAGCCTCTAACACAGCCAACAAAACCAGCTAACGTAAAATGCAAAATAATCTCTTATTTCTGGCATTAGCAGAAAAAAAGCAATACAGAAGTCCATTAAAGACTAACTACAACTTAATAGTCTTAGACTGAAAAATATCCTTTAGTTTCCTCATGCTACATAATCAAGCAAATAGCATAAGTGCCTAGATATTCATTTGTCATGATTCATTTTGCATTGTGCAGCTGAACGACATTTGAGGTTTATTACTATTTTTCCCCACTAAAACATTTAACAGCACTCTTAATGTTGTTCTTTTGAGCAAGCACTGAATCTCAGATACTCTTTTTTTCTGATTTGTGTATACTAGCGAGATAAGAGCACAACTGGAAACAATCAAAGCTCATATGCTACAATTGAGGTTGGTTGAACCACCGTAACCTGAGATTCTCTGGTCCAGCAACATCCGAATGTTGCTGGATCAGAGAGCCCCAGTGCCCAGGAGTGCAGACCCCATCCCTGGGGAGTCCTGGTCAGGCAGAGAACTGGGGAGCGCTGGCCATGCAAGGCAGCAGCAGGACAGGCTAGCCCTGTCCCAGGCGGGGATCTCCAGTCAAGCAGGGGGAGAACTGGGGCAGCAACAGCTGGGAAGCTTCGTCCTGAGGAGCTCCAGCAGGCCAGAGTCCAAGTCTTGCAGCCTGGAACCCAGTTGTCAACTGCTGGGAGGAGAAGCGTCTTGGGAAGCCAGTGACAGGAGACCTCCCCATATCTGGCAAATTCCCTCATTCAGGACAGGTTAGGTCCCAAGGGTGCCAGACAAGGGAGGTCCAACCTGTACTACATCTTGAGGAGATTTTGCAGCATACTTCATGGTCCAAAAAACTAATTAGTAACTGTAGAATAAAAAAAACCTGTTTGTGTCTTTAAAAACAATTCTGCCATTTTCTCTCTCTGACTTGGAAACCATTCAGCAAGTTAGTGGAGGATTAACTAAACACCAGTTATTGGCAGAGGACAGATGTGGAATGCTTCACCATAAATAGACACAGTCTCACTAGCTGGGAAGAGAGCTTCCTGGGGGAAAAGGGCTGTGAAATAATCAACTTGTGTTCCCAAAGGCTGATGGCTATTTTTGGCAAAACCCATCTTAGGCTTTGTCTACACTCGCGGCTTCTTGCGCGAGTAATATGCAAATGAGGCTAAGTGTGGAATATCACCGAGCCTCATTTGCATACCTAATGAGCTGCCATTTTTTTCAGAAGAGGCTCTTGCACAAGGAACGTCTACACTGTCCGTTCTTGCGCAAGAAAAACCTTCTTGCGCAATGCCGTTCTTCCTGAAAAGTAATAGGAGTAATGGCATTGTGCAAGAGGGTTTTTCTTGCGCAAGAAGGGGCAGTATAGACACTCCTTCTTGCACAAGAGCCTCTTCTGAAAAAAAATGGTGGCTCACTAGGTATGCAAATGAGGCTCAGCGATATTCCACGCTTAGCCTCATTTGCATATTACTCACACAAGAAGCCACGAGTGTAGACATAGCCTTATTGTTTAGTCATGTGACAAATCTGTACTCCCAGGATGGTAGAGGAGAGAGAGGAATGAGGTGTACTTTACTACAGAGTGTGTTGCTAGTGGAATGGCTTCCCATGGTTTTTACAAGGGTCTGGCTGTGGGGCCTCAGGTTTCTTTCAGACTTAAATACGAACCAGGCTTTCAGTAATTACTTGTCTTCATAATGCAGGACAATGTAGCACTTTAAAGACTAACAAGATGGTTTATTAGATGATGAGCTTTCGTGGGCCAGATCCTCAGATCAAATAATGGAAGAAAACAGTCACAACCATATATACCAAAGGATACAATTAAAAAAAAATGATGAACACACATGAAAAGGACAAATCACATTACAGAACAGAAGGGGGATGTGGGGGGGGGGGAGGTGAATGCCAGTGAGTTAATGATATTAGAGGTGGGGAAGGGGAAAAAATTCTCATACACTACATGAGTGTTTTAGTTTGACAATATCTGTCAATATTAAATGTTATTTTAGAGCTATTCTGTGGTTTGATTCTCTAGTTTTTTATAATACTTTGCAGCAAGGAGTTTGAGTACTCTGTTGACATTAAATTGATCTTCTGATTAAAGGAAAACTTCACCTGGATTAGGTATGAAAGGTATGCGAGACCACTTGACTCAGATCTTGGTTTCTGCGCTTTTCAGGAATTCTGTCTTCTTTATGGGAGCTAAGTCACTGTAGTGTTTGAACGCATCATGGTCTAATGTATTTACCCTCACAACAAGCCTGTGTAGGAAAGCACCAGTCTCACCATTTTACAGAGAAAGATTTGAGTCACAGAAAAACTAAGTGACTTGCCCAAGGCACGGAAGGAACTGAATTTGGGTGTTGTGGCCTAGGATAGACTGCTAATTATTGGCCCATTGTTTCTTTTGGGATCCAGAGGATAAGGAGGGTGGATTATTGTGATCATGAGAAGGAAATGGCTTTAAGGAGGCAGTATAGTGTAAAAGCCCATTCCTCAGTCATCAGTTTCAGGGCCCAATGCTGGACTTTCTGGAGGAGTTTGGGGTGGAACTCTTGAACCTCTATATCCCCAAAGGAAGAGGGAAGATGTGCCATGATATTTCCTAGCTGGTCTCTTCGTGGAGCTTGGGAAAAGTAGTGCACATAGTGGCTTTATATCATTGCTTTTGTGACTGTGAAACAGAGATGCTACTATGACTCAAGACTGGACCACAGAGACAATTCTTTTATAGCAGGGTTTTTGTGGAAATCGTTTTACTTCAAGCAAAATGCATACCTTTCTAATTCCCACCCAGTCCCTTTCTCGGAATGTGGGGGAGTCTTCCTAGAAGAGCAAGCAGTCAGTCTGGGAAAAGACCAGCAGAGTGGTTGATTCATATCAGACAATGGCAATGTTCATAGCTTTGTTTTAATAGGTATATTATTACGGCGACCTTTATATATGTGAAAATACACTGCAATACAAACAAGACCAGACCCATCATGACAGCGTTTCTCTGTCAGGGTGCTGTACCAAACTGAAAACCTAATTAAATGTGGGAGCAGCTAGCATTGGAAAGATTTGCATTGTGCCCCTCTGAGTGAACTGTGTATCTCTTTTAGAATTTATTACTATGTGTCATTGCACAGCAGATAAATAATTTTTCATATAGTTTTTAAGTCTCTACTGAGAATCCCTAAACTGCCACTGAAAAGATAGAACATACAAGGGCACAGTAGTCTTACAACAGCAGTCTCTCATTTTTTTTCCTGGCATAATTTTCTATGCTATAAATTGAGAACTATTATGGTCTCCCTCAGCATTCTCTGTATCAGTCAAAAGAAGTAAAGCATCATTTGCATATAGACACGTTTTATTGTTATCCCAATTTTTATACTCCTCATTGGCTGATACGCTTCCTGTCCTGAAATCCTCCCCTGAGCAAAGCAAAAAAATTCAAAAGCCAATGTAAATAGCAAAGATAAGGACAGCCTTGTCTAGTACCCATTTATTTTGAAATGAGGTTGACATACAGTCCCTACATGAGTATGTCATAAGACCAGTATATAGTAGTCCAGTGAGCCTATGAACTGCAACTGGAATTAGGGATGTAGAATTTCAATTAATTGCCTAATCGAATAGCTGATAAAAAAAATGGTCTGATAGCACTTTATAGACTAACAAAACATGTAGATGGTATCATGAGCTTTCGTGGGCACAGCCCACTTCTTCAGATGACTGGAGTTATGAGTAGGGGATATGAAAACTAGAAATAAATAGGAGAGGGAAAGAGAAAGGAAAGGGGGGGCTGGGGGAAACAGGGCATCATTAAGTATTTGGAGAATGGATACTTAAACCTAAGCAGATAAAGATCAAAGTCAATAGATAGATTGCTGAGACAGGAAGGATACTGCTCAGAAAGCTGTTAGCACCTTCAGTGGTAGAGTCCCCACCCGCCTGTGTCTCGGTTGATGCAATTTGCATCAACTATTTGATTAGTCAATAAGGGCACGTCTGCCTTTGAAGTGTAGCAACAGCCTCAGGGTTGTTGCAACACTTCAAAGACGAAAGCTCTACGGGGAGCACTGGGCCAGCGGGAGTCTCATGCAGTCTCCTGCTGGCCCCATGTTCCATGTGGCACTGCCATTTTGAAACTCTACGGGGAGCCTAGCATCAGGCTCCCCACAACATTTCAAAGTAGCAGTACTGCATGGAGCCTGGGGTCAGTCAGTCAGTACCTCATGGAGCCCAGGAGTCCCCAGCTGGCCCTGGGCTGCATGCAGCATTTCAAAGCCGCAGTGCCACATGGAGCCTGGGGTCTGGCCCTGGGCTCCATGCAGTGCTACTGTTTTGAAGCACCCCCTCCTCTTTATCCCCTTTGCTGCCTCTTTCTGATAGAGGCAGCAAGCGGCAGAAGCAACTAGTGGACTAGCGTGTCGACTATCCGATAAGCAATTGTTTACCAGGGAGTCGACTAGTCAGTCACATCCCTAACTGGAATATTCATCTTATGGATACATGTGGTTATGTATGATAATACTGAGCTTAGTTTGTCTTGATTGTATATCCTACCTTATTTTTATGATTTGTTGGAATTAAGACTCAGCTTATGTTTGACTTCAGTGTTTGCTTACACTTATTCCCTTCACCACAGAGAACTTTTGATTGAACTATAGGATATCACTGTTTAGTGGTTTAAATGTTTGTAATCTGCCCATTTATCTGTATACTGTGGGCCCCCTTTAATTTCTACCATTCTGAAAGAGGTAACCATTTCTTGAAGAATTGCCTAGTACAGAGATAGGAAACAAGTTTTAAAAATGGGCAGACTGATTCTAAAGGGAAGAAACATGTGCAGTGTGCAATTATGAAAAGACAAAAGGGACTGCCTTCATTAAAACCCAATCAAATAGCAATGGCATAATTAAAAGCCGCTTATTCCTTGCTTCTAATGTTACAAGCTTCCTTCAAATTCTGTTGATCTTTAGATTATGCCCTCAAGCTGGTACGTACTATGGTTATATGCCTCAGAATGTTAGAAATCTATGGACCAGATTTGCTGTGCTTCCTATATTATCATCTTCCTCCGTGGCTCGACCCCTAGAGAGTTGAGATTGAGTGTGACTCTTTTCAATACCTTTGAAATACCAGGCAGGCAGGGTTTTCTTCCTTCTCCGGCTGTCAGTTAAAAATTTTGCACATTCCTAATGATGTATACTTCAATAATACAGGCAGTCCCCGGGTTACTTGGATCCGACTTACATCGGATCCCTACTTACAAACGGGGTGAGGCAACCCCGCACTAGCTGCTTCCCCCCCAGTACACCAGCGAGACGCGAAGTTAGCGCTCCCTCCCCCCCCCCCCAGCAGACCAGGGAGACGCGGAGCTAGCGCCCCCTCCCCCAGCAGACCAGGGAGACACGGAGCGGCTTTTCTCAGCAGACACCTCAGCTTGAGAATAAAGGACTGAGGGAAGTGAGGTGTGGGAGAATAAAACTGAGCTCTGGAGAAATGTTTGGCTAGAGTTTCCCCTACAATATGTACCGGTTCCGACTTACAAATTCAACTTAAGAACAAACCTACAGTCCCTATCTTGTACGTAACCCGGAGACTTCCTGTATCCTATATGACTTGACATTTGAATTTAATTGCAACTAGTTAGGAGGTTCCTTTCCTCAGCAATGTTGGGTACTTGCCTGACCTGCATTATGTGCACTGAAGGTCAGCACTATGGCCATCCTAAGCTAAAAAGTTATCAGAGAAAAATTATAGGCAGGGTTTCTTATTAAAGTGATATTTCTGATTCAGCAAATTCAAATGGTTTAAGAATGAAATTTAACTGTGCTAATCTGCCTGGTGATTAATTTTTTTCATTATCATCAGATGCAACTGGAAAAAGTCATTGGAACAAATGATCTCAATAATAGCAATAATCTCGTCTGCCTAACGTGATCCATTTGAACTGTCATTAAGGATAATAAATATTGCAGTAGAGGTCTGGCCGTGACAAGCTTCTGAACTGCAGCTAATTGTTGTAGAACATTTTTGACACAAAAATATGGGAAAGTAAATGTTTATGGAAAGGAGTGAGCTTTTATGCAGCACTTTTGATCTCTTCAGTTGCTGGCTACCACATTAATTTTATCTGTTCCAACAGCCTCTGCTAATAAAGTGAGTCATTAACTGGCCCTTCAGGGCTCACTTATTCTCCTTATGAAGAAAAGTAGCACTAGGCATGGGGAGGAGGCTCACCATGCGTGTGACAGTGCTGGGAGCATTAAGCTTGCCAGCAGCACAGAATGGATTATGCTGGGCAATGAGGCTTGCACTAGTTGTGTAACAGGTAGAGCCAGACTTCCCCCTTCATAGACTTGATTGTATAATGGAGATGATGGGGCTATGGTGCTACCTCTCCACCCACAAACTTCTGTGACTAATACCACAGCAGGCTGTGCTCATTTAACCCCCTGCTGCTTAAATGAGGACAACCAAACTGCAGCTGCCTCTTGCACAAGTGCAGTAGGACCAAGAGTATCAGCCGGGCTGGAGCGGCCAGAGACTGGTCTTGAGACTCCGAGAATCCCGGAGGAAGGAAGTGTGTCTGGGCCAATTTGGTGTACAGTAGAGGAAAGTGGTCTATTTACATAGAGCCCAGAGTGTGTGGAAGTAGCACATGTGCTTACTGCTAACGCTTTTTCCTTGAGAGCAAAGGTGAAAGTAAGCCAGCACGGCACACCAGTAAGAGAGTAGCTGGCTGGGGGCGGTGACTCTGGATCCTGCCATTCACCAGTAAGGTTCCCCGTGCCAGTGCTAGCCATGGGCAGCTCACCCCTTCTGCCTCCCTCCCTCCCCTTGTATTCCTCCTTGGCTACAGGAGACCAACCACCTCCATGGTCCCCCAGATGTCAGCCCTAGTGCCTGAGCCAGCACCCACATCTCCTGGGCTGCACAGCCAGAGCGAACCCCAGGTGCAGTCCTGAGATCAAGTGGCTGGGCAGTTGCTGCACCCCCAGCCCTGAGTTTTCCACATACCCCTACACCTGCCCTAATTCCTGCACTCCCCTTCACAACCCACCCCT
Source organism: Pelodiscus sinensis (assembly GCF_052426305.1). Taxonomy (NCBI): domain Eukaryota; kingdom Metazoa; phylum Chordata; order Testudines; family Trionychidae; genus Pelodiscus; species Pelodiscus sinensis. Next base: position 168,423,230 of record NC_143052.1, on the reverse strand, counting down.
GTGATCTGAGTCCCTGGCACTTCTTCTAACACTTAAATTTTTTATGGGTACTGTTGTATTGCAGTCCCCCAACCCCTGCCCTGGGACCACCCTTAAGGGGGGTTGCAGTAAGAAATTTAAGTTTGAGAGCCGAAGTATAATCCAGTAGTGCCTGCCATGCAGTGTGCATAATACATACCTATTCTCTTAAGATACACAAGCCTAACACTAGACTTTTGCTGGCTTCATTCTTCACTCTACAAAGAAGTAATTGAAAGAAAACAAAATTCCTTTAGATCTTGGCTGAATCCAACTATGTCACATGTACTCAAACTATAAAGTATAGATGAACGAGCAGAGGCAGAGCTGTACAACAGTGTTCCATCTGGTCTCTGTCCAGAACAAGAAATTCTTTGACTAAGCTCAATAAAAAAGCAAGTAGCTTACTAAGCAGCTTAACCTGTTTGGAAAAAGCTCCACGTATGTTTACACTATAAGATCATTTGGAAATTAAAGTGGTGTACCGTTGCAGTAAGTGGTGTTGTATGCAAAGAGCACACACTGACTCTGATCTTTCTTTGCTGCCAATTGATTTCCAAGTGGAAATTGGTTTTTCTTGTTCAGAGACATACACACACTTCATTATGTGATTCCATGGCTTGTGTGATCATCCAAGTTTTGTTGTCCATTGGTTTAAATAAGGTAGAGTTAGTTCTTACCTATGCTTTGCTGGTCACTGGTGCTGAGAAGG